>NC_090929.1:234380103-234689317 GCF_040938575.1 Ambystoma mexicanum
GACAGACTGGATTGAAACCTCTGAGCAGAGAGCACAACAGGTATGCATGCGAGAATTCGCTATCGAGAGTAAGGCGCTAAATGAACTACCAAAGTACTTGATGCAGTTCCCATGTAAACTGCAGAGAAAAATGTTCCTAAAATTCAGATTTAACTTGTTTGTCACGAAAGAGATAAAAAACATGAGGAAAAGGAGAAGACTCTAAAACACCTGGTAATCTCCTGCCAGACATTGAGAGATCTAAGAACGGAAATTATGGGAGTAGAGTTCAGGAACTTTGCAACATTTAGTGCGGAAAATTTGTGAAAAAAAATGTTGGAAGGAGAAGATAGGAAGTTAACCTTTGCCTTGACTCGTTTTCTGGAAAGATTTAACATCCTATTGAATGAGAATGAAGGTTAAAAGAGCTGTAGAAACTAAAACTGCATTTTTTTATTTTTGTTCTTGAGGATTGTCTTTCTTTTTAAAAAGTTTGCAATAAACAGTAAAAAATATATATATATATATTCAAAACTGACCCGGAATTCTGGGAAATGGTCCTGTCGACCCTACACCAACAAATTCTCAAAACTGGGCTAATACCATCAAGCTGGCACAAATCCATTCTCATTCCTGTATTTAAAAATGGTGATCGCACTAATACCCAAGATTATAGGCTACTGGCCATGCTTGATATCATCTCAAACAGTTTTGCAATTATACTTAAAAAAAACTATCAAAATGGGCTATAACAAGAAATCTGTTGTCCCCGTTTCAAACGGGGTTTCGCAAATCACATGGCACCTTACGCAACCTTAGTATCCTACAAACCATTATTAACCATTGTCAGGAGGAAACTTGTATGTGTGCTTTGTGGATTTTTCAAAAGCATTTGACTCTGTTTCCCGTACTCGACTGTGGTTTAAATTGATTAACTGGGGTATTGATCGCTCACTCTTACATTTCCTCATTGCCTTGTACACAGACACCACAGTAATGCTTTGTGTTAATCAGAATGGTGAGGTTACTGAGGATATTCAAACTAATATAGGTTTGAAACCGGACTACGGTTTGGCCCATTTCTATACAAGTTATATGTGGCGGATATGGGTTCCTTTATCAAAGCTGCACATAACTTTCCTCCCCGTATTGGTACAGTGCCAGTATCTTTGATTGGCCATGCCAATGATATGGTAATACTTAACCGAAATCCCATGGGTCTGCAGAGATCATTGGATGGTTTGGCTGAATATGCTCAAACAAATGGTCTCTGCGTTAATAGTGCCAGAACGAAGATATTGATCTTTGGTAAAAGAAAGAAGCTGAGATACAATTTTAATTGGTGCTATAAGGGTAACCCATTAGTGGTAGTAGACAGATACCTCAATCTAGGTGTTCCTATACGTAACAACCCGACTCTTCATATGTATGGTGATCATATACAAACCAAAACTATGAAGAAATGGCTTGTAATTAAGAGATTTATCCGCAACAAAGGGGGGAATAATGTTAATGGCATGGTGGAAATTTACTGCAACGGTATTGTACCCATGATTCTTTTTGGCTCTGCTATCCATCCAAACACTATGGTGAAATAGATGGACATAATAGAAGCTAAACTTTTGTGGTCTGTATTGGGCATCCCCTCATCTCTGCCAGTAGAGGTCTTTGTTGTGAACTTGGAGTCCAGTCTATCCATTCTCTTTGGTTACTCCAGCGGTGTAAATTGTTTTTGGCGATATTCCACTCCCCTATTGAGGTAGAGAATGTGTATAGTTATATGGCCAGGCACTATAGGGGGATACATCTAACAAATTCCTTGTCCAGCTCAAAGAGACATCAATGGAGCACTTACATAATTTGGAAATGGATAAGTATGATTTGATGGAATTACCCAATGCCTTTTGTACACTAAAAAGAAGAACAGCAATTTTGATTGTGTAGCAAACAATTAAACATCTCAGTAACAAGACCATATATCAGGTATACAGCACCCAAGGCTTCCATCGGGACTCACTCCTGACTTATCTAACTAAATCATTGTCTACGAATATACGCAGGTTTATACTTTACCTACGCTTCAATAAACTCCCGACTCAGGGGCATACACGGAGATGGTATAAATTAGCCCCAAGGGAAAGAATTTGCAGACTGTGCAACACCTACATTGAGATTGGACGCCATCTTTTAACATGATGTCAGGCTCTCACATCCTACTATAGCGCCAACTATAGTTGCATAGTACATAATATTTTATCTATCCAGGGGACCAATTCAGAATACTTTATTTAGTGCAGAGCGCACTGTTATGACAGCGGCGGTTTATGATGTATGGAAAGTAGCAATACACCAAATATCCATATTACATGTGTAGATTATTTATTGATTTCCAATGTGATATAAGGAGTTTTTAAACCTTTTAAAAGTTTTACTATTTTTAGACTGTATTTGTATTTAATTGTATTTTGCTAATTTCTTCCACATTGCTACATCTATATCAATTTATTCTTCTGTATCACACTTATTTGCTGTATTAAATTGGCAAAAGGTTTGGTTTATATAAAAAATGAATAATAGGCTTCTCATGCAAAAACATGCAACAGAGTGAACCGGCTATTTGTTTTCAAGTGAAATGATAAAGGATTTTGACGGCCCAGGAAAGGAATGCCTTTGAGTTTTTATTCCTGAGCATGTTGCTATGTAGAACCATTAAGTAAAGATTAAAGGATCTGAAGGGCTTGGTCTCTGGCAGGAGCAATACAAATGACCATTAGCCTTGGACAGAGGAGAGCTAATGGATTAATTGCAGACTATGTCAACATTGCAGCCCAACAGACTCGCGAACCACGTGGTTTCAAGGAAGTTAAACCATGAAATGGGAATTGTGATGTGAAACTATGTATTCTATATGTTAATCATTTGACCATAGACTTACATTGCAAATGTTATGTTATTTCGTAATTGGTGAACAGTTATACTTACAGACTTGGGACTGGTGTGATTTGAAAGCTAATTTCAAGGCGGTTCTGTGGGGTAATTTACATAAAAATCCAATTTGAGAACTCTGGTTCCAAGCTAAAAATTGATCACAGCTTCCCAGAATGTCGAAAAAAACTGAAACTCAGGACAACGGTGCCTAAGTGTATCACATAACTGGTGGTAAAGTTTGATGACATTCACAGGTATCATTTTGATTTAATTGTGGGAAAACCACCAATTGCGCAATCAACATGGTACAAATATGGGAGTGATTACATCCAGTCCGCCATGTTGAGTTTAGAAATATATATCTTTTTGCAGGTAAATGGAAATAAAAATTAGTTGCGATGTTGGGACTTTTTGGGTGCAAAATCTGCAACGTTTAAATGGGAACTTTGGTGGGTGGATTCATCCTTACTATCAATTCCAATGTAGAACTCCAAGGGCCTTTCGGGGCAAAGAGGGGTTGGACCTTGGGGAGGAGAACAGAATACATTTCCAATAAAAATTCAGAACTAATAAGTTAACATTCCTTATCTAAGGAGTTCGGGAGGTGGCTTACCAAGAAAAAAAACCCTTGCAGAAGAAGAAGAGTCAGAACTGGAGAAAGCCTGCCTAAAAACCATCTTGCAAGCAGAGCTGCCAAACATCTTGAAGGAGAACTGCGTCTGGGTTATCCTGAGACAGCTGCCTAAAACCATCTTGGTTTTGAGAGGCGATTAACAATGAGAGGCCTTAAACTTTGCCTGGTAGAGAGAAACTAGGGAAGCCAACACCTGACTGAAGTGACCAGACCCTGTAGGTTCACATAAAAGCCTGGCTGTCCTTCCTGAGCACCCCAAAACAGAGGTCCGATGTAAGTAGAATTGATCCATTTGAAACTAAATGTGTGAGGGTATCTGCCTGCCTTAAATGTTTTCCCTTAATAGTGGGTGGGGGTCAAATTTAGCATCTTTGATGGAATATTAATTTAATTAATTCCCAAATATATATCTGTTAACATTGTATTTAACAAAGGGGTGCGCTTGGCCAAAGAAAATGACATTTCTAAACCATTCCTACTCCCTAGACCTGGCCTTTAAACATAGGGGTGCTGCTTGTAATTGATACCTGGGTTTTTGGTGGTGGGGGAGAAGTGCTTTGCAAAGTGAAATAGTGCCTTCCATTGAACATTATACACTCACTCCAGAGAGTGACTAAGGGACCCTGGGAGCAGAACGAGTTTGTACTGCGTTTGGGTGACAGAGAAACAAGGTGCTTTTGGCCACAGGTATCTTTGAAAATCTGTGTTTTCAAAACTGCATGCATTTGTGAGTGTGCAGAGAAACCTCATGTATCAGGCATTGTGCATCTAATGTGTTACGTATTTTCTTTTTTGAAATTTTTTTTTTATTATTAATTTTTATTGAAATTTACAGAAAACATACAAACATCAAACTTACCAGCATTGTAATTGTAGAATTCAACGCAAAGAATCCACACCACCCAAACCATCCCCAACCTTCACAGAATTAAAAATGCAAAACAGGCCAACTTAATATCACATGCCTCCCAAAAACCCACCCCACATTTCATCAAACAATTTCATTTTTTTGGTTCTGCAAAGAATCACCTTCTCAATCCTGGCAACCTGCCTCAAGTCCTCCACCCATTCTGAATAGGTCGGTCTCTCCTCACATTTCCATTTTCTCAAAACAATTTTTTTCGCAGAATTTGCAGCCCTAAAAAACAAGCATTTCTGTGGATAAGTGAGTTCGTCCACATTATCATCCTCACCCAAGATGATAGTGTTGTAATCAAAATCCTCTTGCAGCAATAGAACCTCATTAATCTTCTCAGTGACCTTCCTCCAAAATGTCCTCAGTTCATAACAGTCCCAGATCAAGTGCTCAAAGGAGCCGACATCATGCTTACACCTCCAACAAGCCTCTGAGTCAATCATCCCTCTCGCATACAGTATTTGGGGAGTCCAAAACACTCTATTAAGAATTTTGATTTGGCGGCATTGTTCTCCAAGATTAATGGAAGTCAGAGTCACGTTTTTACAAAGATACCTCCACCTCTCCACAGTCATTTCAGAGCCAAGGATCTCGGACCACTTAGTTAACAATCCCTCTGCTGGCGTGTACAGGTGGCCCAGATTTCTATATACCTTGGACGCCATACCACCTAAGGCCTTATATTCAGGTAGCCATAACTGCCAACCACTGCCATTAACAGTTCCTTGGTTCCGCAGCAAACCTCTCAATTTTCTGTATTCACCCATTGTACAGTCTCCGAGATCTTTAATTTGTGCAAGTCTTCTATAGCTGATCCATTTGCCGTCTTCAATCAGATCACTCAGCCATAGTGCACCACTCAGAAGCCAGTTCAACCACAATATCGGCTTCCCATTTAGCAAAATACCTGGATTCAGCCAGATAGGGATGTAATCATTATCACATACCTTGCGTTTACTCTTCTTCCATAGTTCCCTCCAACAAGTTCTCAGGAAGTTCGTCGGTGGAAATGAACGATAACCAGATCCATCCACCGTGGACAGCATGGCCCTAGGCGGCAACGGAGAAGAACTACTTGATTCTGCCAATGTCCAAACATCCTCCGAATTTTCAATAAATGGAACCAGATGCCTGGCTCCAAAGGCCAAATGATAATTCTCAAAATCCGGAACCCTCAAACCCCCACAGTCTTGGGGCAGCTGTAATTTCCACAAACTGAGGCGTGGCTGTTTGTTCTCCCAGAGAAAAGACTGGATTAAACTCTCAATTTTCCTCCAATGACCTTTTTTAACTTCCAGGGGAAGCACACTGAGCACATAGTTGATTCGTGGTGTCGAAGTCATTTTGATGGCATTCACTCTTCCCTAGAGACTCAATTTAAGTGCACTCCATCTCTTCAAGTCAAGCTCCAAAGACTGAATCACATGTGTAATATTGACATCCATTATTTTCGAGACATCATTCGTTAGCCAAATCCCAAGGTATCTCATTTTGTTCGCACACCACTTAAAGGGAAAGCCCTGCATCTTCAAAACAGTGCAAGTGGTTGATGCCGGCAGCGCTTTCGACTTTGTCCAATTGATCTTGTATCCGGAAACCTTGTTGAACTCATCAATCAACTCCATCAGCACAGGAATGGAGCTCTCCACATTCTGAACCACCACCAACATGTCATCCTCATATAACCAAACTTTCTGGAAGGCGGCACCAAAGCGTACTCCCTCAATTCTATCCTCTTGTCTGATCCTCACAGCCAGCAATTCCATGGCAATCACAAACAAAATCGGCG
The DNA here is from genome assembly GCF_040938575.1 of Ambystoma mexicanum. NCBI lineage: Eukaryota > Metazoa > Chordata > Amphibia > Caudata > Ambystomatidae > Ambystoma > Ambystoma mexicanum. The sequence goes on from NC_090929.1 coordinate 234,386,350, forward strand.
ACAGTGGACATCCTTGCCTCGTGCCTCTCTCAAGTTCAAATACGCTTGAATTCATGCCATTAGTCCGAACACAAGCAGTTGGCCGTGAATACAGCAGTTTTATCCATCCGATCATGGTATCTCCAAAACCAAAGCCTTTCAATGTACTTAAAAGATATGTCCATTCAATATGGTCGAAAGCTTTCTCAGCATCCAAGGATAACGTCACCACATCATTATGGTGTTCTTTGCTTTCATATAGTGTCAGCAACAATTGTCTCATATTTTCTGAAACATGTCTGCCTTTTACAAATCCAGATTGACTTACATCTATGATATCCATCAGTGCATTCTCAATCCTCAAAGCTAACGCCTTGGCGAAAATCTTGTTGTCCGTGTTCAATAAGCTGATCGGCCTATAGCTACCAGTTTTCACCGGTGTTCGTCCCTCCTTCAGAAAAACTGAGATTGAAGCATGCCTTGTTGAACTTGGAAGGCACCCATTCCTCAAAGAGGCGAGCAGCATCTCTAACATCAAAGCAAAGACCTCTTCTGGGAAAATTTTAAAAAGTTCAGCTGGTAGTCCATCCGGACCTGGACACTTCCCAGAATTCAATGCATAAGCAGCCAACCTGAGATCCTCCACGCTCAAATCTCTTTCCATACACTCCAAAGATTCCAAACTCACTTTCTTCAGATGGCAGTCCTCAATGAATTGTCCAATTGTAAGCTCCGATAAGTTGGTTTCTGAAGAGTACAGGGTTTTGTAATATGACAGAAATGCCGCATTAATCTCAGCAGGATCAAAAGTCACCAACCCATCCTGTCTTTCCACTGCATTGACGGATCTGCCATTATCCATAACCCTCAATCGATGTGCCAGAAGCCGATCACATTTTTCACCTTTTTCATAATAGTTACTTTTGGTTCTAAAAAGCAACCACTCAGCCTTTGAAGAATACAAATCTTCCAAACGTCTCCTTTTCTGCTTTAATACTTCTAAAGTCTCTCCTGAAAAGTCTTGCATATTATTTCTCTCAAAATCCTGAATGTCATCAGTAATCTTTTTCACTTCTGCCTCTCTCATTTTTTTCTTCCTGCTTGACAAACCAATCAACAATCCTCGCATATATGATTTAAAGGCTTCGCACACAAACTCCACCCTGACTTCACCAGTCCAATTCACAGATATAAAGAATCTCGCCTCTTGAACAATTTTGTCCACAATTTCATCATCGTCCAAGAGGGAAACATTCATCCGCCGGGAAGGTCAATTGCAAGTCTATGGAGATTGGAGCATGATCCGAAGTAAGTAGTGATCCGATGTCTCCCCTTCGGAATGATTGTGTACAGAGGCCAGAGGTCATAAGGAGGTCAATTCTCAAGTAAGCATTATGCCTTGCAGAGAAGAAAGTATATTGTCTCATTGAAGGGTTTTGCAATCTCCAAACATCTGTGAGGTTCCATTCAGCAATTAGTCTCTTTAATGCTGTTCTTTTCAGATTGTTGGCACTGTCCGCACCCCACACACTTTTATCAAGTTCAGGTTCCAAAACAACATTGAAGTCCCCTCCCAAAATTACATTAATCGCATTTACATTCTGCAACATTTGCGCTAATGCTACAAAAAAACTACCATCACCCCCATTCGGAGCATATATATTGCAGAAACAATACTGAGCATCCTGAATATGTGCAGTGACACATACTATCCTTCCATCCCCATCCTTCACACACTTCACCCCAGTGATCTGGAGACTCTTCCTAAAAAGAATACACACAACCCTAGAACCAGTAGTGAACGACGAACCCTAAACATCACCAACCCACTCCTTTTTCCACATATCTATATCCGCATCCAACAGATGAGTCTCCTGAAGCATCGTGACATCCACTCCCAACTCCCCTAGTTTACTCAAAATCACCTTCCTCTTGACAGCGCAATGTGCACCATTCACATTCCAAGATACCACCTTGAAATTCCTCTGGTAAGTGTAAGACATGGGTAGATTCCGTTTCCCAGTCCTTGCAATGAATTCACAAGACACAATACTACCTAAACCTATAGTCAAGTTAAGAAATAAAATAAAAAATAAAAAAACACAAAAAACCCTCCTGGGCTTGAACCACCCAACCATCCAGAACATCCCTTCCAGCTATACGCAGAAAGGGACTACCCCTCACCCCCCTCCCTTTGGTCAGCCTATAGAAAGTCCAAAAATGTGCCACAGACCACATTTGGTCAAATCCAAAATGAATTTAAAAATACTATTTGGCCTAAATGAATTCCCACAACTCTCCAGCAAATGATAGCACGAATAAAAGCAATCCTGAGTAGATGCAACATTTCATACTCAAAACGCTAAATTCCACACCACACATGAGCTCTGGTCGGTATCCAAAGAACCATCTGTTCTGCACCTTAATGTCGTCGTCCAAGCATGGCATATTTGGAAGAAAAGACCATAGCTGTAGGCCCATCAATCCCATATAAATGCACATGACTACCATTGCACTGCATTTCCCTCTTCTCCCTATTAACTATTATATCATCTCATTTAACATGCTAGACTGCAGATCACTACATCTTTACATCCCATTAACCATAGCTCTTGAGCGCAATCTCCCCTAGTGTGACAATCTCATGTCTAGACAAACCCTCATATTATAACCACCAACGAATCATATTAATCTACCAAAGATGAAAACTTCGCAGATCCCATCTACTGCAGGCATGAAGAGCATTGAGCGTGAATCATCACTAGAATGTGAGCAAATGTAGCACATTGTGTTACAAAATACCTGTATGCCTGCACCCTACCATATGACATTAGAAACCCGATACAGCATTGTCATAAGTGACCTATTCCTGGACACTACATTCCCCCAAAAGAATTCCATAACAGAAAGCTGCAATCTTCACCGTGTCAATCCATATCTTAACTTCAAGAAAAATTAAATGTCAGCCGACTAAGAGTGAATGCTGCACATGCCATTTCATATAGTTGGCTTCGGTATTACAATATGTCAGGGGTGTGCAACAAGATCAACTGTTACGTGTGAAGGGGATAAACATTGTGCAGTATTCAACGGTGCATTTCAGGGAAAGATTACATGTTTACTTAGTGAAGACACAAGATACCTTTCTTCAGCAGATTCCGGCTATATACGATCAATGTGCCACATTCCGGGCCAAAGCTGTGCAAAGCGCAGTCCCTACTCCGCGGCCACAATGCTCGCTCCCCAGCCCACACATCCGCTATGCCCCCCAAGCACGAGAACATGTAACAAGGCGTATTGCCTAGAACACGCGCTTCACGGCCCCAAGGGAGAAAAGCTCCCCAACGCCCTACCTCAAATGTGCATCATCAGGGGCCCAGTGGGTGACGCACGGCCGCCATTCTAGACCACATGACACCTTCGGCTCCCCGTCCATAATAAAAGAAAAAACAAGCACCATCACCCTTAGAAAATCTATGGAGCGCGTACTACCATAGAGTGAAGCACCCATTATCCAAGCCCACACCAAGCTCGAGCAAAAACCGTTACACCCTATTTGATATTCAAACCAAGCACAGATAGAAACAAACAAATAAAACCCCAACTAACAATTTCAAGAAAGAAATGAATAAGTAAATAAAGAAAATAACCTTACATCTTCACAGCTTCATATATCATAAATCATATCAATCAGCAATCAGCAATGTTATTATCCCTGTTCAAATATCCAGCCCTCAGCCATTTTTCAGCTTCAACTGGATTATCTGTTGTTTTGACACCCGATCCAAAAAATATCTTCAGTGTTGCCGGTTTCACCAGTAAAGTTTTAATCCCCTTTTCTTGAGCCAAAGCTTTGGCACCTTTGAACGCCTTCCTCATTTCCACAATTTCCTTAGGGAAGTCTGGATATATCGCCAATTGATCCCCATTTAGTAGAAGTTTTCCTTTCTCTCTCGCAGCCTTTAAAATCCTTTCCTTTGCACTCACTCTTGACATCAGCATAATGATCTGTCTTGGTTTCCCGGCCCGGACAAGCTTGCCAGCTCTAAAGGAGTAATCCATGTCCATTTCCTTTAGGATGTTGTTACCCAAAATCGCCTCCAGTACTCCTTTGACTCTTTGATCAAGGTTTTTGTCCAAAGCAGAGTCTTCATTCACACCCAGTAAGCGCAAGTTCAAGTTCCTTTGATCAGCCTCCAACCTCAGGTTCCTCTTCTTCAAATCAGAGACCTCATATCTCAACTCCTTGTAGGCCCTATAACTCCCTGCAACCTCCGTGGCCAAGGTTGTATTTTCAGCTTCCACTTTGGTGACTCTAGTTTCCAGGTGACACACTTGAGAGGACAGTTCACCGAGGGTAACCTTCATTTCTTTCACATCTTGGGCAATCTGGAGAAGCAGTGCATACATGTCACCATTTCCTGAGTTCTCATCCATCTTTTCTCCTTGTTTGGCTTTTGTGGAGTTGGGGTTGTCAGGGATCTCAATCTTCTTCTTTGAAATTAGTGCAGGATTCATTTTTCAATTTTCAATAATAATCCATAGGCTGGGAGGGAGCAGGTGCCTGTGTTTTGAAACCAAACCCTTGTTAGGAAATGTTAAGGCTTATGCTCTAGTAATGTGCCGTGTTATTATTATTTCATTTTGATGCCAAAGGGATTTGTGGCACAGGAGTTTTGAACTGCTTATGCAGCCTCTGTTCCATGTACCTGAAACAAAAAGGAGAAAGTAGTTTATGTGTTGATGTTTTGTTTGGTGCCACAGAGAAGGTGGCGTGTGTAACCGTTCAGTGCAAGATTTATTAAAGCTATATTTTAAATAAATATACATTCTTTCTCTACAACAGCCTAGTTCTTCACTCATTGTTGGCACAGGTTGAGGGACGCAAAACAAAACAGGTGATTGCTGGAAGGTTTGGAATTAATCCTAACCTCTAGCATTGCTCAGAGCAATTCCCCTCCCCAGACCATCGTTCTTTGCCTGCCAAGCCATTATAAAGGGAGAAAGAGCATATACAAATCAGACTTGGTCCCACCCCAAAAGGGGCAGTCCAGTCTGAACTGCTTGGTCACATCCCTTGTGCACGAGACCACAAGCATCACCAAATATGTTTCGGCCTTGTTGGGCCTCATCAGTGAGGAGTAGCTTGGGTCTCTAGGCTCAGCAGGCACGGGACCCACGTCTGGGCATACCCGCCCCACTCAGGGTGACTTATGCAAAACAAAATAGGTGATGGACCGAATGTTTGGAATAATCCTAACCTTTGGCATTGTTCTTGGCAACCCTCGAGACCATTATTCTTCGCCTGCCAAGCCATTATAAAAGGGGAAAGGCCATATGCAAGGGTGAGGGATCAAGGGGCTCTATATGAGTCATAAGTAAGGGGCTCTAAATGAGTCATAAGTAGGGCATATTTGGATCATAAACTAAGGGTATATTGTGGGCTCTCTTAAGTGGGACGCCCTATGTTGAGCATGGTCTCCCTATATATTGTTACAAAGTGAGGGCTTGTTCTGGATTTCGCTTACTGTCTTTTTACTGAAGACAAGTGCATTGTGACAGACTGTTCATTCTGGTGTAATCGCGAGGTGCTTAGAAAGTTGGTTTTGCTTTGTTAAAGTGCTGCAAAGACCTGACCTTTGAGTTCCAGGGAGGTGTATAGGTGGAAACATAGATTGATTAGAGTTGATTTTGATTTGGCATTGTGTGTGGAAATCAAGCAGTAACAGGGTGACTTTCCGCCTGTTCAAAGAAAGGTTAACAAAGGTGAAAAAAGCCATTTTAAAATGACTACTGTAGAAGTGTGTGATGCCCGGAAGCATCTTCTGGCTAAGCTATTCATTTGACGAGAATGGAGTGAGAGCGAATCCGGGAACTGGCAAACCAGAATCATGCAGGAGGTTACCTCAGTGAGCACTGACCTTTGGCTGGAAGGTTGGACTTTACACAAAGCATTAGAGGCATTTTGCAAGACCCAGAATGCTCGTTTGTGAAGAACTGATCAAAATGGCTCAGCTCACAGCTTATTTATATTTCCATTTGCAGTTAGTGGAAGAGCAAAATAGGAAGGCTTCTGTGCTGAGTCAGACAGAAAAATATAAACGGGCCTAGAAATAAATCAGCTAGGCAAAGCACACCAGAGTCAGACCCACCTGCAGGCCATTAAAGAGTGACAGAAAGTTTGCAGCGCTGCATAACAAAAGCGAAAAGAGTGCAGAAACTATAAAACACTTCCTATGCAAATTGTAAGACCAGAATGGTACAATAGAGGGCTCTTAGACGACATTCTGGCCCTCAAACAACAAATCAAAACATTAGAAAGGTACAACAGTCAGTTCATCATAATACAGATGGACTCCCAACAGGAGTTGGATGAAATGCGTCAGAATGTAGATATTCTGAAGCAACAGCCTTTACATCTTGAGCGAAAGCGCAGTGGAGTGTGGACAGTGTGTTGCCATGCTGGTTATTCTGGTCAATCACAGTCTCTCTTTGAGGCTACTGCATTATTTCTTCTCTGTCTTCACTGGAGGCGTACCTTTTCACACAAACCCAGCTGCTTGAGTGAAGCACAGCAGCTAGTGTGTTGCTGTGTTGGTTATACTGGTCAATCACAGTCGCTCTTTGTGGCTACTGCAGTATTTCCTCTGTTTCTACACTGGAGTCGGACCTTTGCACACAAAATTGTCTGTCTGAGCAAAGCGCAATGGTGTGCGGCAAGTGTGTTGATGTGTTGGTTATTCTGGTCAATCACAGTCTTTCTTCGTGGCTACTGCAGTATTGTCTCTGTATCTACACTGGAAGTGGACCTTTGCACATAAAACCGGCTGCTTGAGTGAAGCGCATTGGAGTGCGGCGAGTGTGTTTCCATGTTCCCGTGCTTCACTGGCAGGATCAGGCACCTTGCAGGAAAGCCAGTCTATGTGAGGACTTGAAGCAAAAAATGCACCTATTGGGAGTTTGCAACGTCAAAGTAATCGAGATTTGAGTGGAGATTGGAGTGGAGATTTGGCATTTTTTTGCAAGTACACAGAGGTGAGTGATTTGCCTATGTATGTAAGTGAGCCACTAGTTGCCAATATTGACTCTCGCAAGGTTCTTCTCACATCGAGTGCCTGTACACATAGACACTGATGAATTGGTCTAAGATAAACAGGACCAATAACAGTGAACTCTCTGTGACTATTTAAAAGGGTGCGGGAGTCTTAGTCTAAGAGATGATCTAAGGGCACCCGAGATGGAAATACCTCGGGCTACAAATGGTATTATCATCTCGAGTGTGAGGTCTCCTAATTTTGAAGTCACTTCACCGATCTTCAGATGGAGAAGGTTGGTTGCTATCTATGGAACATGCTACATCATTGACTTTGAGTCCTTGTACTGTGAAGCAGCCATTTGGTGCAGCATCTATGGACAACATGGAATACACCCAATCCACAACCTCGATAAAGAGGACTATAACGAAAGTATTCTGTAAAAAGAGAAGATCTCGTAGTCTTGGTGAAGTTGAAGAGAGGATGATGACCCCAACAGAACTTTCACAAAGTCTGGGTTCTGAAGATCTTGCTTTCAGAAATCTCACAGAAACAGAAGGTAATGTATATCGCAAAGGGACCCCAGATGTGGATATCTCTCCAAATTCTTTGGATTTAGATGGCCCGGCAAATCATTGACAGACTAATCCAGATCTGGCCAAGGGAGTGAACTCTCTCTGCACTCACTGTTATGTTTTGAGGTCTCTGGACAACGTTTATCAGCTAAAATGGAAGTTCAGTCACATCTGGGTACTCTAATGGAGTTGACCAAAGAGGTGGGGGCTTTGGGTCCTGCATGGTTGGACTGATTGGTGTAATTATCTCTTCAGTGCAGAATGCTCTAAAATCTCTGAATGTTTTAAATCATGAACAATCAGTAATGATGAAAGAGCTCAAGGACCACTTTGGGGGCTTTGACCAGCACCTTGAGCAGATGGGATCTGAGATAAAAAGTTTCAAGGCCCTATGTGTCTCGAGGGAGGGAAGGGGATTTACTACTAGCTTGTCCCAGGTTGAAGACCCCTTGTGTATTCCTTTGGATGACACTCCCCTCTCACAATCTGTATTTGAGGAATTTATAAGGCTTGCACATATAACTGATGAGTCTTGTGTGAGGGGCATACATACTGTATCTAAGGGAATTGACCAGTGTATACCAAGCAGTTCGAAGGAACTGAGAGTCTCGATTTCCTAGCCTATTGACTGTTCCGGAAATACTCAGGTGGACAATAATGGACCAACTGAACAATATGAGGCTATAGAACCTTGGAGAAGAAATAGAAACAGAAAAAAAAGAAAAAAAACGAACAAAACAATATCTGTGACAACTGAAATAGATGATGGGCCTCATTACGACCCTGGCACTAAGTGGCCGTAAAAGGCTGCGGCGCCGTTAACCACTTAGCACATTACTACTAGGACTGGACTAGCCGTTAAAGTAGGGACCCGCAAAGGGACCTCGCAGGCAATTACGGTACCGCAATTTGCGGTACCGTAATTGCCGCCTTCCCCATTCCCATTGAGCGCTATGGGGCAAAAATGGGAATGGGGAAGGGTCATGGGGAAATGGGGAAATACCGCCCCGCCAACCTTGGAATGGGGTGGTAATTCCCCATTGAACCACGGCTAATAGCGCCATGGTTTAGCGCAGGGTTTTGCCTACGCAGAAGTCAAAAAATCAAAAACAAGTTAAGCAGAAAAAATCAGGAGAGAGACATTTTTTTAATACACTAAAGAAGGTCAATGAAGTGGAAAAATCTGTGACATTGGAGACAAAATCATCAAAGAAATCTTTTAGCCAACAAGTAGATATGAGCAAGATAAAAGAGACTAAGGTGACAAACATTGGGGAAACACTACCTTAATCTCAGGAAGCTAATGTTGTGGGGCAAATACAACATAATATCAGTGTGGATCAGCAAACCATGAATTTTGTGGAATCTGCAAAGCAATCCCTCTGTTTGGCTCAAATTTTTGTAGAGGAACGCAAAGTATGACAAATCCGAAACAAATTGTTGCAAAGGAAATTGGGCCTACTGAAAATAGTATTGAAAAGGGCCCAAATGTATTAATTCTGAACCCCTGTAGGCTTCCCCAAGGACCGCTGGAGAAAAGTCCTGGGAAGTTGCAAAGCACATCTTGTTTCACAGAGAGCACTATGGCTCAGGCCGAACCTGGTCAAAGCCCTCCTGTAGAGATCAGCAGGACTGTATCTCAAGAGGCAAAGGAAGACGATAGAAGCATGCATGAATTCACATCCTTTTCTTTGCCAAAGGTTTGGTTGAAACAAACAGATCTGAGCAAAGGTCAAAGTAGGCTAAACCGGGGTGCCATATTATCATTGACAAGACAAATCCCACATGTATTCTTACTTTCCACATATGATATTGAGCACATAAGCTTTCGATATAATGAAGCAACTAATATAGTAGAGGTAGCTATGAAATCAAGAATGGGGGCTAGGCCTTGCTGAATTCAGCCCAGGGCTTTAAAAAGCTTGGTATAGAAGTGTCCCCTACTCTCCCAGAATACATTAAGAATAAGAGTAGAGGGTTAGTGAAAGAAAATAGGAGGGACTCCGCTTGAGAATACCAGGATAGGTAGAGGCAAAAAAGGACAGCAGACAAAATGAGGGTGACGGCTCGGATAGGGAGTCCAAGGAAGGGAAAAAGTAAGAACTTGGCTATGCTCCCTGAAATATGTACAGAGGTCTTTCAGAAGCTGAATGGGTTTGAAGAGTCACTTTAGTTGGTGGCCAGTTAAGATTTTTCAGTTAGAATACTCAGGGCTCTAGTTCTTTCAGGGGTGAAACTATGAGAAAGTTTATTTTCTGTAAACATGACCTGGTACTGTTCCAAGAGACATGTCTCTGAGACTGTTTCAGATGGTAGATGGTTTCTGAATCTTTCATCAGCTTGCTACATGTATGAATCATGGGAAGATGTTCTGGAGGTCTCTTAATGTCTATTCGTAAGCATTCAATAATGAAAGTAGAACAAATTTGTTCAGATATACAGGGCATCCTGGGTGTTAGAGTATCTTTCAAGTCGGGGAATATAACAACATTGTTGGTTGTAATCAAACTATACGGGAGCACTGCACACTCCAATTTGGAAATATTTTTCAAGGATTTGGCTGCTCTCTTAACGAGGGTAAAATCGAAATTTGTGGGGGACAGCATCATAGTGGCAAGTGATCTTAACTCATACTGCTTAAGGGAGACCTGTAAAAATAATGATAACTCCAGGGGGCGTTTGAATGGGGTTATATGAGATAGTTTTGTTAGGGACTGGAACCTGCATATCACTAATGGAAATGTGGTGGGTGATACGCCACCGGCTGCTACATGGAGGAGTGGTAAAGCGAGATCAACCATTGATTATTTAGTTGTCTTCCCCGATCTGTTCAATTACTGTCAGAGTGTAACAATTAGCGAAATATCTACTAGTGATCATATACCGTTGTGGGTGTCTTTTGTGGTGGCTCAACCATGTTTGGAGCAAAATTGTACTCAGAAGATTCTAGTAAATCCTGCTGGGAATCGAGTTGTTAGATTTACAAAAGAAGGCTTGGGATTAAATCGGAAATTGGAAGAACTATTACATGCAGAAAGAGGTCTGCATTTATATAGTGCAATGGGATTTGTAGTCTTCCTATGGGACCTGGAAACACCAACATCTAATGATGGCTCTAGGGCAAGGAGTCAAGGGTGATAGCTTTGATGAGGATTCCTGTCTCAGGAAGAGATCTCTGAGGAAAGCTATCTGACTCTTACTAAAATAAAAGTCTCGGTTATCCCATATTCCTCCAGAAAAAACATAACTTTGTGATGTTTTGTGATTACAGATCCGCCTGAGCGCCTGGGGATCAATTCCGTTGGTGACGGTGCGCGGTACAAATACCTTTAACATTTACATTTAACATTTAACATGATTATCGTAACTGGTCAAGAAACAATAGATAAAGGCGGAGCAGAAGTGATGGCTTGAGGATGCTACAAGCTGTAACTACTGACAACTCAAATAAATGTTGGGGTATAATTAACTCCCAAACTGTAGGTCAGGTATCCGCTCAGTTAAATGTGAAATCAGAAACAGTTTGGATAGAATATTTTGCAAGCGTTTTTGAGGAGACAAATTTAACGAATGTTAACATACGGAGGGACATCAAGTGGAATATCCCTCTAGATGGAGACACAGTAGAGGGTATTATTCAGAGCTCTTCTAGATCAAGGGCATCAAGCCTAAATGGCCTGACTAATGGGATCCTTAAGAAATATATCGGACCCTGGACCCACATACTGCTGAATCTATTTCATAGTATTCTGAAGGCTAGGAAATGTCCTGAGTCTTGGAAGGAGGCCATAATAATTCCCATCCATAAGAAAGGGGATCAGGCAGATCTTTCAAATTATCACCCAATAGCCCTTATGGATGTAGAGAGTAACATCTTTTCATGAATCATTTTGATGGAATTGGAGGATTGGGCTGAACTGAGTGGTATTCTGTCCAAATTCCAAATTGGATTCCGTAAAGTGCTCTGGTCTCATTATCAACATCATAAATAATAAATCAGGAAGGACTAATCTCTCCTTATATGGTGCTTGGGTCAACCTAACAAATGTATTTGATATGATCAACTGAGGTAAAGTATGGTGCAAATCAAAAGATAGGGAAATTTCAGAGGGCCTTTTGGCCATAATTATCCAGCTTCACAAAAATACTGGTATACAGGCGAGGCTGGACATGTATGGACATCTATCATCGTCCATATTAACTAAGAAAGGAGTGAAGCAGGGTTGCATATTGGCTCCCTGCCCCTTTAATCTTTATTTGGCTGATCTAGCTGCAACCCTCAGTCCTCATGTCTTAGCCAGACCCTCTATTGGCGCATGTAAAATCAATTAGATGGCCTTCGTGGATGAAATAGTTTTATTAGATCATAATCCTGTAGGCATCCAGTGCCTGTGTCACAGCTCGCTCTTCCTGGTGCTTATGAAGCAGGTGGGTGCTCCACCGTCATTTACTTGCCGCCACGTTTTCTCACCGTTATTCTCAGCGGTCTAGTTATTTTTCATCATGGCCGCCCACAACAGTACTAATATCTGCTATCAACCGGTGCTCGTTGCGTTTCAACCGTGTTTTCTTCCTCTTTTGGCTAAACGCTGCTAGTTTTCCTTTTGCAAGCACACTGCTCTGCCTTCTCCATTCCTCCTTCCTTGATTCTTTTCTCTTGGCTCCCGGTCGCCCACCTCCTTACCATGTCATATTCCTGTGGGAGCTTGGTGTCTCTTCTGATGCCTTTTCTCCTTTGGAGTTCTGTTCCCCCTGTTCTCTTACCCTTTTCTCCTCATTCCGGTAGAGGTTGTTCTCCCTTCAACCACTCTTTGGGGATTTCTTCCAGTTGTTCTGGATAGTTCTGGACTGCTGCTCCTCTCGGATCCCCTGGATTTCACCTATCTTTACCAGCACTCGGAGGCTCCTGCGCACTACTGACTTACTGCTTGGACATCGAGGGTGTTTGCCCATTGTGAGTTTTTTCCCTATCCTGGGGTATTCCGGGAAGAGATCCTTTGGCTGGTCAGTAATTGAGCAGGCAGTGTGGCTTCCTCCCATGACAGGCCATTCCTCCACAAGGAGAGATGTATTTCAACAAAGAAGAAGACCCAGAAGACACGGCAACAGGCTTCTCTTATCCCCGTCACCTGTGGAAGATTCAGGTGAGGAGGAGGAAGGGAGTCTTGGGTCTGACATCCAGATTACAGCCTTTGAGAAATATGCTGTGTCATATGCCACCCCCCAATCACTTCCTGTTCTGTTCACCTGCATGATCTGAATGCCTAGTAAGATCATTTGTCTGGTCTTCCTATGTCTTCCCCTTGCATGCATGTTTGCACTTTGAAACACTTGTGTATAAGAGCATTATAAATAAACAACCAATTAATCAAAACATCAATCAATGACCTGATCATTAACCCTTCCAAAACATGTATTATGGCTTTCCCTAATTCTGGGGGTGAAAACGTCTGGAGTTTAAGTGGAAGTTGGACAACCAGAATCTCCCGGTGGTGAAAGAAAAGAAATATCTGGGACTTAGGATAACAACGGTTCAAGCTTTGGAGGCAGAGATTAAGGGAACGTTATCTCAATTTATTTGTCAAATGAAAAAGATATTATACTCTTACTGAAGATTTTCGTTACTTTCTCTTATTAAGTATTACAAGGGGATAATAGTTCCAGTAATGAGGTATGGTATGGAATTTGGCTGTAAGGTCACAAAAGTAAACTGGATTAGAATGGAGAGACTCATCTGGAAAAAGATTCAGAGTCTTCCTATATCCCTGCCGATAGCAAGACTTCAATATGAGTTGGGATTACAATCTCTCTAGGTATATCTATGATATGATATGATATGATATGGCATTTGTAACGCGTCTATACAGAAGTGTTGCAATCTAGTTCGGAGAAGGGCTATGATGTATAGATCGGTTAGACTCCCAATGGGGAACTCTTTATATGTATCTATAGCAATCCTTTAGGGACAAGGTACTAATGAATTTCTTTCTGTGTTGCAACAGGATGTTAGAAAGGTGTTGGTTACGTGTGATCTAACAGAAAAGGTGCTGATGGAAAACTCAATAAAATTTGAAAAAACCTTAAAGAGAAATTACTGGATCTCAAATAGAGTGAAATTCAGTGATATGACATGTTTTAAAGGCTTCCCTGTCGTGGATAAACAACAAGGTTTTGTCTGGTATTACTCAAGATATGAAACATCTATTAATCTCATGTAGAGCAACACGGCGATTAAGAGTAAAATGTTTTCCTCAATTTGTCCATGATGAGGAATGGGTAGAATTTTGGTTTAGTCTAACTGCAGGAGGGCAACGTTTTTATCCTTGGAACTTTTAAGATTGTTGAATGATTTGGAAATGATTAATGTATAATAAGTTCTGTAATTTTATGTACTTTATGCTTAAGTCTGTTTAGATTTTTTCTATCTTTGAACATAAATTGTGAAAAGGCATATGGTTGGCTAAGCACAAATAAAAATAAATGTAAAAAAGATGCAGAAAAGGAACTCTCAGGCTTGAGGAACTGACCAGAATTAGAGAGGAAACTATGGGGCTTGTGGAGCGTGTGAAGCAAGCAGAAGCTGACCTGTCACAGGTAGCGCATTGGAGAAAGAGTTTTGTTTCTTGAAAGACAAGCACCAGCAATGAAAAAAGCATAATACAGGACACCCATAAAGAAAATGAAGAACTTCAGGAGGAAATACAGCAAATAAAGGGTCGATTAGTGGCTCAGAGAAGGGTGCTAGAGACTAGTCACTCCTTGGTTTCAGAATTAAAAAGCCAGCTCACTGAATACCAATAGGAAAAAGGGCCATAGCGATGCAGGTATGAGAGTCTCACCAAGGAAACTGAAAAATATAAACAGGCCTTGAGGAACCCTGACAATTCCGGGTATGGGGTAGGGCCTTCTGATCAAGGAGAGACACCCCCTCCCATTAGGGACCTCAGGCATGATATTCACCATTTCCCATTCACAAATGGGAACTGACCTCATGCATGCCACCCACTGATAAAGAAGAGGGGAACATGAGGCCGTTGGGCTTACCCAGGCTTAGCCAAACTGATCCAGAAGTCCAGTCCTTGTCTGATATTGATGAGTTTTTATCTCTTCCATACAGAAGGGACGGGGGTGGTGTCCTGGGAGACTAAAAGGAATACTGAGTACTTCAGACCAGGAAAACTCCTATGATGAGAAAGTCAGGGCATCAGATTGGCAGATTGGCTGAAGATGAGACTACAAAGATGCCAGATAAACCCACTTCGCTGGAGGAGAAAAGCCAGAGCTTCAGCCAAGGAAGGGCATTCTAAAAACCTCCCTACATTAAGGGGGAGGGGGTATCTCCCCCGACTCCCTGGAATGAGGGATAGAGAAACTCTGTTTTATCCTGAGCCTAAAAGTAACTACAGGGAAAAGGACCCTGAGAGTTCACTGCGATCCAGGTGAGAGTCCAGATCCTATGAGTCTGGGAGATATTCCCAATATCAAGGAGATAGGGGGTGCAGAGGAGACAGGAAATGGAGTACAAATAGCAGCTCTGAGTCACAAATTGAATGGACTCAGGTGCAGAGGAAGAAAAAGACAGCAAAACAGAGCAAGGTTTTTGTTAAAGACCCAATAAGACAATTCAGGGCCATAAAAACCTTCCTGACCCTATACCACAAGAATACCAAGTATATGGTATGGGAGCACCTGGAATTTTATGAGCAGATAATGGCATCATTCCACATCAGAAATGGTGTGAATTGCATTTTATTTGCTAAATGGACTTCTTCACCTGAGTACTCCAGTTTCTTTGTGGGACTGGAGGACCAGGATCATTATGAATGGTCCACCTAAAAGGTGGCCATTTTGAAACATTTCTTTACCCACTGAAACCCACACTATAATTGGCAATGTGGGGAGCATCAGGCACCTTGGGAGTTTGTGTAGGAGTTAAAGTTGCCTTTGCACAGACTTCCCCGTGGGTGAACACCCATAGTAGGGAGATTGTGACCACTTATTGTCATGCGTTCCACAAATACATTAAAACTCAGTTGGTGCAGGATGGTCATGACCGCTGGACCCTGGATTGGGTAATTGAACAAGCCACCAGGATCTATGAGGTCCAGAAGTCCACTGAGAGTAAACACGTCCCCAAAACCCCTAAGCCATCTAACACACCTGCTGCCTCGAAGGTGACAGAGGTGAGAACTATCCCTCCTTTGGACCTGGAGATTGGGGGGCATCAAAATAATTCTCCTCTGAACAAGCAAAATGGAAGGCAGAAGGGACCTCCCCATCCCAGCCCAATAGGTGGCAGGGGTCAGACGGATCATTGTTCTGGGCCCCTGCCTGACTACCATTTGATTGAGCCATGATGGGGGGTCCCTTCTGCTTTCCATTTTACTTGTTGGCAGGAGTGTTACTTTTATGCCCCCCATCTCCAGGTCCAATGGAGAGGAAGTTTTTACCTCTGCCACGTTTGCAGAAGCAGCAGTGTTAGAGGTTTTGGGGGTTTTGGCTGTATTATTACTCTCAGTAGGCTTTTGGACCTCATAAATTCTGGTGGCCAGTTCAATCACCCAATCCAGGGTCATATGCTTGTGGAAGTCACACACCAACTGAGTCATTATGTATTTGGGGGGAGCATGGAAATATGTAGTGATGAACTCCCTACTATTGGTTTTCACCCACCGGGAAGTCTGAGCAAATGGCTGCTTTAACTCCTTCACTAACTCTCTAAGTGCCTGATCTTCCCCACACTGCAAGTTATATGTGGCCTTATGGGCATTTTGTAGGTTCCTATGGGTGGAAATATGTTTCAATATGGCCGCCTTATAGGTGTACCATTTATAATGATCCTGGTCTTTCAGTCCCCTAAAGAAACTGGAGAACTCAGGTGAGAAAGTCCATTTTGGAAAAAGCAATACAATTCACATAATTTCTGATCTGGAATGTTGCAATGATCCGCTCATAAAGTTTCAGGTGTTCCCATACCGAATATTTAGCATTGTTGTGACATGGCGTCAGGAAGCTCTTCATGGCCTTGATTTGTCTTATTGGGTCTTTCACAAAACCCTTGCTCTGTTACGCTGTCTTTTTCTTCCTTTGCACCTGAGTCCACTCATCTTGTGACTCAATGCTGCTACTGATACTCCCTTCCCTGTCTTCTAGGCGCTCCCTATCTCTATGAGACAGCGAGTATCTCCCAGAACCACGGGGTCTGGACTCCTCTCGCCCGGACCAAAGTGAACACTCAGGGTCACTCTCCCTGGATTTCCTTTCGGGCCCAGAATAGAACCGAGTTTCCTCATCCCTCCTACTAGGGAATCCCCTGAATGTATAGAGGTTTTTAGAATGCCCTTCCTACACTAGGGGTCTGGCTCTTCTCCTTCAGCAAAGTGGATATTGTAGTTGCATCTTCAGCCAATCTAACTCCCTGACTTTCTCCTCATAAGAGTTTTCATGGTCTCGAGTACTTATAGCATTATTCCTTACTTCCCGGGACACACTGGTTCAGCCACTTTCCCTTCTGTGTGGTAGAGATGAATACTCATCATAATCAGACAGGGACTGGCCTTCTTGATCAGTTGGGCTAGGCCTGGGTAAGTCTAACTGCCTCATGTCACCCTATTTTTGATAGGTGGCATGCATGAGGTTGGTTCCCATTTGTGCATGAGAGGCTGTAAATGACTGGCATGAGTTCCTGTTGAGAAGGATGCCTCACCTTGGTCAGTGAGCCTTGTCCCATATCCTGATTGGCCAGGGTGCCTCAGGACCTGTTTATCATTTTCAATTTCCTTGGTGATGCTCTCACACTTGTGTCTCTCCTAATTTATTAGCTGTTGGTAGTCAGACAGCTGACTTCTTAATTCTGACACTAAGGCCTGATTAGTGTCAAGCACCCTGTTCCAAGCTACCAACCGATCCTTTGTTTGCTGCATCTCAGGCTGAAGTGATTCATTCTCCCTCTGTGAGCCTTATTCAAGGCGCTTTTCCTTCAGGCGACTAATCTCTTTCTCTTGCTCATCCCAACCATTTGCGACCTGGAACTAAGGTGTCAAGTTCTTGTGGCACTTTAACAGAACATAGAAGACTTTCCATCTACCTTAATGCAATTGCATCAAAATGAATAGTGTGTCACAATGTACTTGTCATGGGTCAGAAATAGGCACCTAAATCCCAGCCACAAATCCCAATTTGTAACGGTTTATTGAGAAGCAACCCTCAACACTGGGATTTCCTTTCTTTTTTTTTTTTTTAAACATTTATTTTTGGCGGCAAAGGTTACATGGTACACACATCAAGGTAATAAGCAGAAGTGAGAAACATTAAGTGGAGCAATGCATAAGCTGTTATACATAATCACAGTAATGTCAGACAATGATCACACAATACACATATGAATATAAGTTTATGTTGTAGTGTTGGACATTGAGGGGATGGGGGATGAGCCAGAGCCGGGTGTGTCTTCAGTACGACTGTTAAGGTACGAGTTGAATTCTACCCAGATGTTCTTGGGTCGAGAAGTGACGGGGAGCATGGATATAAATTCCTCCTCACAGTTCCGTGACCAAGTAAGCATATGGAGCCATTTCTGGTGGGCCGGGGGGAGGGGACTTTTCCGGTTTTGAAGTATGCATTTTTTGGCTATCATGCACCCAATATTAAGAAACTTAGCCAGGCGTCTGGTGTCATCTGTTTTCCAGGCTCCAAAGAGGACTGCTAAAGGGTCAGGGTCAATCACTGTGTCAGTAATAGCCGTGAGGGTTACTAGAATGCTTTCCCAGAGCCCCAGCAATTTGTCACAAGACCAGAACATGTGTAAATGGTCAGCTCCTGTCGCTCCGCAGCGGGGGCAGAGTAGTGGCGTGGCCCGGGTGAACCTCAAAGTCCTGTGTGGAGTGTAGTAAAGTCTATTTAAAAGTTTGTACTGCATGGCACGAAAGCGGAAATTGAGGGAGACTTTCTGAGTGTGCAGGCACATATCTCCCCAAACCCTGTCCGATATTTCTAGATCTAATTCGCCAGCCCATTCATCACGTGCCCTGAGAGTGGGAGTAGGGGTAGCCTCCTGTAGGATCTTGTAAAGTGATGAGACTACTCCATGGGCACCTCCAGAATTGGCAATATATGCCATATTCCTGTGGGAGCTTGGTGTCTCTTCTGATGCCTTTTCTCCTTTGGAGTTCTGTTCCCCCTGTTCTCTTACCCTTTTCTCCTCATTCTCCCTCCTGTTCTCCCTTCAACCACTCTTTGGGGATTTCTTCCAGTTGTTCTGGATAGCTCTGGACTGCTGCTCCTCTCGGATCCCCTGGATTTCACCTATCTTTACCAGCACTCGGAGGCTCCTACGCACTACTGACTTTGGGGGCTCATCGGGGAATGTGGGCCATTTGGTGCGAAATGCAGCTCGCAGTCTGTAGTATTGGAGGGTCTCCAAAGCAGACCCAGTGTGCCCCGGTTTCCAAGTTTGGGGGTCGATGAACCTGCCCTCGGGGTAGAAGTCCGTCAGTGCTTGGTAGCCCAGCGTCCCCCAGTGTCGGGCCAATGCCGCATCATGAGTGGGTTCTAAGCCGGGGAAGGCCCACACAGGAAGCCACTTGTAGTACGGAGAGGCTTCAGATGTCTGAAACAGCAAGCGAGCCCAGGCTTGAAGGGTCGTGCTGATTGGGTCAATGGGAGAGTCAGGTATGTAGTGCCGATGTAGTATGAGGGACATTAGGTTGACACTAGCAGCTTCCAGTCGTTCCAGTTTGATGTGGGGACGCACCGGAGTGCCAGCGTACCAGTGAGTGGCATGTTGGGCCTGGGCCGGGGACCAATAAAGAGACAGGTCTGGAGCCGTGAGTCCCCCTTGTCTATATGGGAGTGCCATGTCCGTCCATTTTTTGCGTACTGCGCCAGAGTGCCAGAGGAACTGTGCACATAGTGCGTGCAGTCTAGTAAAGTATTGCCTCCCGGGCCATACGGGGAGGTTGCTAAACGTGTATAGAAGTTTGGGGAGTAGGATCATTTTAATGAGGGAGAGCCGTCCAGCAATGGACAGTGGGAGGGCACACCACCGTAGGAGTTTAGACTCAGCTATTTGTGATATCGCAGAATAGTTATCGGCGATGAGGGTTGATTTGTCTAGTGATATTTGCACACCCAGGTATCTAACACCATTCGGTGACCAGCGGAGGGGGTATTCAGTGGTGGGTTGCTGGGTGGAAGTAGTGAGCGGGAAGATCTCTGATTTGGAATAGTTAATAGTGAAACCGGAGTGGGTGCCAATGCGGGTGATGTCCCTCAGTATGGGGTCAAGGTGTGTTGCAGGGTCTCTGATGTACAGCAAAACATCATCCGAATAGAGAGAAATAATTTCGGGACTGTCTTTCAGTCTTATTCCCTTGCGGGCGTGATGGGCACGGACATAGTCTGCCATCGGCTCTATTACTAGGGAAAATAGAATAGGGGAGAAGGGGCATCCCTGTTGGGTGCCCCTGAAGAGTGTGAAGAGGTCAGAAGTCAGTGTATTGGTTCTAACCCGCGCCACAGGAGATGTGTACAACACTTTGATGAACCTAATCATGTTTGGGCCTATGCCCATGGTCTCCAGCACTAGCCATGTGTATTTCCAGGAGACCATATCGAAGGCCTTCTGGGCATCAAGCGTGACCGCCACAGCTTGTACATTTTGATCAATGCGGGACATCACGTTGAACAATCTCCTGATATTGTGAGAGGTAGATCTTCCAGGTACAAAGCCGGCCTGGCCTTCATGAACTAAATACGTCATAATGGGCAGGAATCGGTTAGCTATAATTTTTGCGAAAATCTTTGTGTCAAGATTCATAAGGGAGAGGGGTCTGTAGGAACTACATTCATTGTCAGGTTTGCCAGGCTTCAGCAGCACGGTAATGGCTGCTTCGTGCATGGAGAGGGGGAGGATAGAGGCTCGGAGCGACTCGTCCCAGACCTCAAGAAGCCTGGGGGCGATTATGCCGACGTGCTCTTGGTAGAAATCGGCGGTTAGGCCATGAGGTCCCGGGGCCTTGCCTTTGGGCAAGTCAGAGATGGCTGTTACAATTTCATCTAGTGTGATTGGGGAGTCCAGTTCGTCACGAGTAGCGGAGGAGATCTCTGTGGTGGGGATCTGGTCGAGGAGCTCATGCATATGTTGTTCTGTGTGTTCAGCGGGTTGAGAGTAGAGGGATCTGTAGAACTCAGCGAACATGTCTAGGATTTGTTGGTCAGCCCATTGTGCATTGCCATGTTTATCTTTAATAGAGGTGATCTGCGTCCTGCCAGATTCCCATTTTAATAGCGTCGCTAATGTTTTCCCAGGCCTGTCTCCCTCTCCATACTTCCTGGCTGCCTGCGGGTGGGTAAAGTATTGTGTTTCACTGACGGCTAGCTTGTTGTATGCCTGGAGTTCATCGGAGACCTGAGCAAGTATGGCGGGGTCCGCCCCAGTGGCACATTGTAGTTCCAATTGCTTCAATTTAGTTTCAGATCAACCCAATGCGGCTCTGATTGATTTCAACACCACAGCCTCCCGGGAGATAGACATACCCCTAATATACACTTTGAAGACGTCACACCTAACTGCAGCCGAGGTGTCCGAAAGAGTGTTGCGTTCAAAGAAAGACTGAATGTCCGCAAGTATTTCAGCCCTAAATACAACATCCCTAAGGGCCTCGGATTTGAAACGCCAGGTGGTGAACGTCGGGACAGGTATCCTAGCCTTGCCGAGAGTGTAATCGGGGCGTGATCAGACAGTGTGCGAGGTAGAATCTGGGCTTCCACCACCCCACCCATGACTCCTTTTGATACCAGAAATAGTGGACTGATGAGTAGTAGGTGTAGTCTCTCCGTTGGGGGTATAGCTTCCTCCAAGCGTCGCAGATGTCAAGTGTCATAATGTGGTCTTGCAGTCTGCGTGTCTTGCAGTCTGCGTGCAGCACCGGACAAGGAGCGATGAGCAGTTCCGGTTCTGTCCAGTACCGTGTCAAGGATAAGATTAAAATCCCCACCCCACAGGATAGGTACGCCCACATATCCCAGCAATATGGTGGTGATATTGTCGAAAAATTTGGGGGAATCCACATTGGTGCAGTAGGTATTAACAAGTAGATATTCTTTGTTAGCCAGAGTGCAGTGCAGTATTAGATACCGTCCCTCGGGGTCGGTGTAGCTTTTGTGCAGTGTAAACTTAATGGACTTGTGGATCATCGTTAGAACACCCCTGGATTGAGTGGAATAGGAGGTGAAGAATCTCGCCGGTCCCCATGCAGGGGCCATAGTTCTTGGTATGGGGCCATTCGAGTGCGTCTCCTGTAGGAGCAGTAACTTGCAGTTGTGTCTGTTAGCATAAGCTATGATTTTACGGGCCTTGGTGTGATTGCTTAGCCCACAGACATTCCAGGACATTATGACGGTAGACATTGCAGCAGTAGATATCCTATCATACTGCACACATTTTTAGTGGACATCCAAGACCCAACAGTGGTGTTTGCCCCAACATTTGAAGTCGAACAGACATTCATGGACCTTTAATGCTCGCACCATGCAACCTTGTGTGCCTTTTTTAGATAATCCCCGTCCCCACCCACCACCCTCACCACTAACCCAACTTTAGTAGTGTAGACGCCAACCCACCCTACCTTTGCACCGCCGGATCAACCCCAACCTGATCCAGCTAGTGCAGGAGCCCAACAGGGGCTAACCCATAACAAAAGTATAAAAAACAGTGCAATCGCAATGGGGTGCGCTATTGCCGTGCGCTAGCACACTTAGAGCCCAAGGGATCCGTGAGAAAACAAGCAGTGTTTGAGGTATAGAAGTGCAGGTCGCTGCATCTATCAGTGGCCGTGCCGGGCCCGGGTGTGGATCAGAGGAACGTTACGCTCAACAGCATTAGGAAGTCAACATGGTCAAGATGAGTAGTTCAACACTATGATAATTTGACAGTGCGTTTCTAAGAGATTAGGTGCTGTGAGCACAGCCAGGGCTACATAGGAAATGTGAATAGAATAACCAGATACTGGTGTAGCCATCTGGACGGCTGGCCATAGGACGATCAGAGGGAGCAAGCCTCGGATGGAGTTCAGTCATTCTGCATCATATCCTCAGCGGGTGGATGAGGGGGAATGTGTGCCTCTATGAATTTCACCGCCTCCGCAGGCACCGTGAAGAAGTAAAGTTTGTTGTTAAATGTGAACTTCAGACGTGCAGGGAATAGGATGGCATAGGGAATGTTTCTCTCCCTGAGCAGTTTCTTGACTCCAAGGAATTGGCGACGTTCTGCTGGACTCCAGTCGAGAAGTCAGGGAAAATTCGGATCACCTGTGAGTCCATTCTGAGCTCGCCCTTCTCACGTGCGAGACGGAGGATCTGGTCGCGATCTTTACAGCTCAGGATTTTTGCAATAATGGGTCTTGGAAAGTCTCCAGGACTGGGACGTGGGGCCAGTGCCCTGTGAGCCCTCTCGATCGTGAAGAAGGGGGACATATCCGGGTTGCCCAATAGGTCCTTCAAGAGGTTCTCGACAGCCAGTTCGAGTCGGCCTTTCAGCGCGTTTTCCCGGACCCCAATAATACTTATGTTATTCCTCCTCGATCTGGATTCGAGGTCATCGCACTTAGCCTTCACTGATTTCATGTCCGTGACAAGGGTGGCCACTGTACTCTGCAGTGCGGCTATTTTCGGCCTCAGTGATTCGAGTCCCCTGTTGATCCAACTTGGCTTTAAGAGATGCCACATTTGCATTGATGTCATCCAGCTTTTCATGAAATGCAGCAAAGTTTCTGGCCATAGTTTCCATCATGACCGTCAGGTCCGCCTGAGGCCCCTCCGCAGGGAGCGGCGTGTCGGTCTGGTCGCATGAAGAATGGGCCGATTCAGATCTCGGGGTGGCTTTTGCAAATTTATCCATAGCTCCAGTCTTGCTGGTATTCCTGGATCTGTTGGACATTATGTGGTATGAGGACTTAGACACTATATATGACCTGGGGCTACGCAGAGTAAAAGTCAAATGGAGGAAACCGCTGAGGGCGTAGCAGTAACTCACAGGATCGTCCGGAGCATATTATCAGGGCCGGCAGTGTCAGGGGAGATGCCAGATGCCCATGTAGTGTGCCTCAATAGGTAACAGGAGAACGGGCCAGTGTCGCTAGGCCCCAGGGGCGTGTAGCACAGGTGAGGGCGAGTGGGCCGCAAGTGGAACGGAGATTACAGGGACGCCCGCCCGCACGCGGCAGTCACCCCGACTCCTCACCTCAAGGCTGTGCTAAATCCAGATGGCAGGGTCCCCAGCGATTCCACTCGTGTCACATGCGTCTGGCGGCACAGCAGTGCACCGTGACATTTCCTCGTCTCAGGTCCCGTGGGTAGCTGTCTTCGGGGGCCCCGCGGAGACACAGGAAGGGAGCCAGGCACCGACACCTCGAGAGCGCTGAGCGGCGGACGGCCACAGGAGATCTCAGGCGGCGAATTCCGATGCGGGATCCACCCACGCGTAGCAGGGCAGTGAAGGTGGCCCCAGTGCTCTAGAACAGCCTCAGCCCCCAGGCAACGACAGGCCAGCGACCGAGCGAGGGAGGCGGCAGGAGGATCACGTGAGCCGCAGGGCCACAGGCAGCGGCGGGCCCTGACCTCGTCTACCGCTCGGCAGCAGCACAGCGGCCTAGTCGGCCCAGTACGGGGGGCAGCGCCGTCGGTCAAACCCAGGCTCGGAGGGTCCGAATCGGGTCAGAATTTCACAGGCAGGTGGCTCCAGGTGTCTGGAAGGCAGGAGTCGGTTTTGAAGATGGGGCAAGATGTCAAACCGCAGATGGAGACAGATATAAAGCGGCAACACACGGAGCTAGAAAGCTAAGCAGCCATTTTGTCGGCTGCTCAACAGCGCCCCCTGGGATTTCCTTTCTTCCCCACTTAAGGTGTGACGAAACAAACTGTTTAACAGATACTTTTCTTTAGCCCTAGCTCAAACACATATAATGTCCCTTGTATCCCTCTCCCCTGAGCTAACCATGAGCCAAGACCCGGGCCGGTGTACAGGAAATATATTTGTATTTATTTAAATTAAAAGTAATAGAAATTATTACGAAAATGACAAACACCCCTTTATGTGGCACAACACAATCAACTTCTCTCAGCATAAATAAATCACAAAAGTGAGGGGAAAAGAACACAATCAAAATTCTGCACTTTCTGCAAATTTCACTTCAAGAAATAATTACACTGATCAATAACGAAGGCAATTATCATGTAGTGTTGTGCAATTTTGATTTTGCTGTGGGTTTAAAAGGCTAGCAGTAGGATTTCAAGATTGGTACAAATACATATGGCAATTATGATTTCGCCCACACTTTTCGTTTAAAATAAACACAGGGTGATTTAGCGGTTTGTTTTTCAGACCCCCCCCCTACTTTGGTCTGTGTTGGGGAAGTCGGGCAGAAAAGTTGGAAAGATTTGGGGAATTTTGGATTCCAGACACCCCTCCACCGAATAGGCCTGTGTTGGGGAAACTCAATTAAAAAGTTGGACCGATTTAAGAAAAAAGACACCCCTCTTCCTTAAAGAAGTCGGGGTCAACAGGACAAAAAGGATTACCCAATTAATTTATAGGCTAGTTTTTAGCGCATACTGAGAAGTGAGCTTTGTTAATTTTGAATTTTAACAAAATTCAACCCGTAGTGTTAGGCTAAGGAACTAGGCAGTTTTGCCCCCATACAAAAAAAGGGAAAGGATTTAAGGAAAGCAGACTCCCCCACCTTTTGGTTTCCCGGGGCTCAGTTCTGCTAATATAGACAGTCTCTGTTTAAATTTCAGGAAAGCCAGCTGCATCTCAGGACACTCTAGAAAGATAGGGCAGGTGTCCGGTCACTCCACTCCCAAAGATGACCTCCCGCTCTCCACCATAGGACCCAGTCTGCTTTGAGGCCTTCTTAGAAATAGACAGCTCCACCCAGATGCACTCTCAGCAATCTCTTCTGGTGTTTCCTTGCAGATGTCAGATGGTAAGTTTCAGCAGCCCTCTCAGTCTGTCTCTGTGTCTGTGTCTCTCTCCTTCCTCCTAGTGCAGCGATGACACCACCATTTAATAATCTTGGGGAAGTACCCTGCAATAATTCCCACAACTAGGACTGGACAGTCAGCCTTCTCTCTCCTCCCAAACCCAGCCTCCAAATCAGGATTGGTTTAGGGGTCTGGAACAACCTTTGGCAGTTACATGTGTAATCGCCATTTGTTCTCCTTTCATATTTTTGGCAAAAACTAGTTGTGTATCAAATCTTCATAATTCTACTAGCAACTGCCATAATATACATATTTTTTGAGTCAGTTAATCATGGGGAATTAGAAAAGACGACCACCAGGTCCGAACCATGTAGCACAGCCATGTAGCTCCTTTCTGCCGTAGGTTATTACCCATATCCCTAATTGAATTCTCCACCCCCTCACCAACTCTCACAGATCAGCCAGAAACCTAGTTTAACGGGCCATTACAGTTCCCTGAGTCACAGGTGGAGGAATTTTATATCACTACAATCACCTGGAAATTACATTACAAATGGTACATAAATGAAATCAGTATGACTTATGGTTGCTGAAAAAAGCCCTAAATGATAATGGTCCTTTTAAATTAATTGTGGATCTTTATGTGGGACAAATGGCCATTCTCCTGCCTTCCGGCCATTTGTTTTCACTGGGTCAGCCTGTACCCAGAAGTTTTTTGATCAGTCTCTTTGTGTTGAAAGCTTATCTTTTAAGTTGTTGCCCCAATTTTCACACATATTGGTCATGCTCCAGCCAAGGGGAACTTCTCCTGCAGTGCCTGCCTTCAGAGCCAGCCAGTTTGAACACTGAATTTCGACACCTTTAGCAGGACACTTTATTGCGGTTGGTAATTTGATGGGAGATGTAACATCCAGACTGGCAGTGGGAGATTTCCTTGTGAACAGGGTTTGTCTTTGGCTGACATTTTTCCATGAAAACAAAGTGGCTTTTCCAATGTTACTGATGTTCTGTATGTGAAGTATAATATACATTGTGTTTTATCAACCCGCCCATCATGTCTTTTCCCTGACATTTTTCTGTGAGCAGTGATACATTTTCACATTTAACTGCTTTTACTTGCACACACAAATGCAAGAAGTTTTTGTGCACTGTTTAAAATTCCTGTTTTCCATGTGAAAAGGATGTTTGATTCCACCTTCTTTTGTAAATTAAAAGGCTGCTCTTCCTTTGGTAATGACAGGGAGGCCCCTTTTCCACCCAGCTCTACAATTATACTTGAAAGAAAACACAGGGCAAGCCATTTCTTGGTTCTGTGTTTAGAATCCTGCTGTTCATGTGAAAGGGACTTCTGGTTGGGGCCTTTGAATGCACCCCACAAATCATTCAACGTGTCATCATTAAGTGGCATGTTTTACATGAGTGAGTGACATCATTGCTATAACAATGTTTAAAGATACATGTACATTTTTACTCAGTGATTGGACAGTGACTGTTGTCCCTTATATAAATATATACAATACCTAGCCCTATTGGCCTATCATATTCCTCGTGACCAATGACTTTCTATTGACAATGACCTAATCCTCAGGTTATCCAGCTTCTCCATTCTGAATTGGCTGATGGAAATTCTAACATTTTGTAACATACAAACCAGCATTCCATTGGCTATTCGACCTCAAGTGTTCCATGGTGGGTTTCTTCCCTCTTACATGACCAATCACTTTGTGAGGTGTAGACAGTGTGGCAACAGAAATTAATACTTCATCACTTTCGTATGGGACCCAAATGTCGGCACCATCTGACCATTCTCAGCCTTGTGACTGTGCAATATGGCAGTTAATATTGTGAATTCTCTTCTGAAACGTGTTTCACCTTTTAGTACCTTTCCTTCCTTTTCCATGATGGGACTGCATGACTTCAGGAGGCTTATTTATTGTCCCTTTACTCCAAGACCATGCTGCAAATCTTGAACATACATCTGCATGTGGATATGTGTGCATGTGTGTGGCTTATTTGGATTGTAGGTATATAGATGCTCATGTGGCATTGGGGTCACTCATCTCCCCTACCCTTCCCTGCTAGTATACTTTATTCCCTGCATTGGAACAGGCATCCTCTTTGTTCTATTGACAAAGTACCCTTGTTGTTTGGTCCTTGAAGCTTCAATCTAAGTGGCCATTTTCTGACAGGGGGCTGTGTGTTTCTTCTGCCCGATCAACTTCGCCTGGTGGACATCTCAGCACACTACCGCATTCCCACCAAACTGCAGACTTCAATTTGCTAGTTTTTAATTGATGTGTAAGAACATTGTTATTTTTTGCTCGTTCAGGGCTTGGGGACCTGCTACACCCTCTGCTCCTAGCCAATCCCTGTGCAGCTTTTCACATCTTCCTGCCAGTGTACTGACATTGTCTCTTGCAGGGTATGAGACAAACAGGAATTAAGTGTTTCTTATTACTACAAATGTGAATATTTCTTTGTAGCCTAGTTTTCTAACCACTGTGAAAGTCTGCCTTTCAAAATGTATTTTATCTTAGAATGGCACGATTTCCAGCTGCTACATGTTGGTTTGCTGATGTGAATTTATGTATGTCCTCTACTATTTTCTATGGCTGTCATCTACTATACTGATATGAACGACTTTTCAACTGTAGGAGGTGCCATGTGCCTCCTTCTTTTACCTATAAGTTTATCCTATTCATAATGCACTTTTGCATACTAATAACCTCATACATTACACTACAAGCTTTGCACTCTGAATATGTTAAATGCTTCAGGTTTCTAATCTAAATTTCTTCATTGATTGCTCTCAGAAACTCGCCTATCCCTCTGCCAACTTCACATAAGGCCTATATGTTGTTCATAATAGCAAGGTGGCTTTTGTGTGATAATTTCTCATGTTAGATGTATTTCCTTA
The DNA here is from genome assembly GCF_040938575.1 of Ambystoma mexicanum. Lineage (NCBI taxonomy): Eukaryota > Metazoa > Chordata > Amphibia > Caudata > Ambystomatidae > Ambystoma > Ambystoma mexicanum. The sequence goes on from NC_090929.1 coordinate 234,414,837, forward strand.
ACTTGTACTTTCTCTCACGTGTGGAGTATTGGACTCACATCCCAACACCACTGATGTGGGATATTTACACCCGGGTAAGAGCGCTCAGCCAATCAGATGGCTGGAAGAGTGGGCAAAAATACAGTGTGTACCGCCCGTTGTTTTCAGCCACCTGAGGCCCTTTCCCAGGTGGCGCCATCTTGATTGTGGGCAGGCAACAGGGAACCTCTCCCTGTTGCCTCTCCATGCCCCCTAAAGCCCCCCACTGATATTAGAAAACGTTCCTGATGGACCAGAGCTTTGTGCCCTGATCCTGGTGCTCCTCCAACCACAGCCGCCACCATAGAAATGGAAAATGGAAATACCTTTTCCAATGGCATCGTCCATCTTTTTTTTTTTCTCGGGAGATTGGGTTTGCACAATAGCACGGAACCCATCTCTCAAGAGAAAAAAAATATTTGCACCCCAGACAAAGCCAGGGTGCGAATAGCAATCCCACCCGGGCCGGAGGTGTACAGGTCGGTAATGGCCTGCAGCCCTCATCGAGGTCCTTGCTGCACTCGGGCATGCCTAGGCTCAGGCTGGTGGGACGGTACCGGCCATGTTCGGCCCGGCTGGGTCGTGATTGCTACAGTATGACCTCACTTATAAGGGATATGGTGCCCTTATCGGCCTTAATGAATATGGGGCCCTTCCCAATAAAGATTATCATGCCCTTCTCACTTATAAGGAGTGTGGTGGACCACATGCTGTAACTTGCTTCTGTCTGGACTCTGCTCTCAGTATCAGACACCAGCTCCATATTCTGCTGCAGGGGTCTCCTCTGACACATCATGCAGGTTAGGTTCTCCAGCCGTATCACTTAACATTACCAGTTGAACTCCTGGGTCTCCTGTGACACACATATTATCTAAGCCACTGCATAGCCGCAGTTGATATCAACTTCTTTAACATGCAAATAATAGCTAGGCACATATAAGTGGCTCTAGAGCAAGGATGCAACTCTGTATTCGGTGGGCCAGATCCTCAAAAAATGTTTGTGTGCAAGTGAGGACATACGCTACCATATCTCCTCATTTGTGCCAAATAAAGTAGCAGCCCAATCCACACAGGGCATCTGGAAGAGCGCATCCTTTGTGACTCTGGCCCAGAGTCTCATAGCTTCAAGGCCACACCACTAAGATCCAGATATGGACCTGAGTTTGGATTGGGTTCTGCAGCTGCCACCTTGAACCACCTCCATGTAACTAATAGTTCAGATGATACTGCACAGGCAGGCCAGCTTTCCCGGGCTGCAGAGTCCACTTGCAGTCTTGGGGAAGTCAGAGAACTAACTGTCATAGCAGTCACTGATATTCTGATAGCTAGTAGGCCCTCATCAATCATTTATGAGGTTCACTATTCTTTGAGAGCTTCTGAATGAAGGTTTCAATGTAGAACACTTAGACATGATAGCTAAAATGTATTTTTTATTGTTCAGAAATAGCAGTGCACTACAATGAAGTGCAATATTTAATTGAATGTTTTTGCAGCCATTCTGGGGACATTTAATCCTGCATTGTATCCATAAAGTGGTTGAGAGCATTTCTAAAATGATAGGCTGGGTGGCATCAAACCCGCTGCTGCGCACCTACCACATTCACATCCATCAATTAGATACCCCTTCCTACTTCCCCCCTGTTTTATGGTCTTGTTAATGTGACAAATAAGTGCCCACACGCCCCTTCCCCCTAACATTCTATTAGTTATCATAGTGCAAAGAATTCAGAATGTTGTGTGGCTGACAACCTATTAGTGAGCTCGTACCCATCAATCACAAAAAATACATAGCACATCTATCTAAATGCGGGAATAGAGCACAGGACAATCTTAAGCATAAAAGAAAGCAGACAATCGACTATAGTTTCAGTAGTATCAGGGAAGGAAATAATTGGCCCAAATCCCAATTTTTAAGTTATTCTTGATGTGATTAGTGTCATAATGATTTATGTATCTGTTACTTGTCTTAACATGCTTTGAGTAGTTACATGACCAGTTTGTTTGCAAATATGTTCAAGTCTTGGTGTGTCCAATGAAATGTTGCTTTAGTTTTGATTGGTATCTTTTGTAATAAGTGTAGCACTTGCTTGTCTTCTTTTGTGCTGTTGTTGAAGGATAGCAATGCTGGCGATTCAGTAGCTGTCTTATGACATATGTCAGAATGCTGGTGGATGACCTATATACTTTTGAAATTGATGTTCAGGGTTGCTTGTCTAAGGGATTCCAAGCATTTTAACATTCTGAATTAATTACAGCATATGTAGTAATAATAATAATATATGATGATAACGTTTTGTGAACTTATTTTTCATTCTCTGATTCTCGATGAAGGTTATGAGAGCATTGTCGCTACCTTCAGCACACACCCCACTAGTGTGCTCTACATTCCTGCTGTAGTACCAACCTATATGTTGTCTGTTGTTCTCATCTTGTGAGCGCTCTGAGGCCTATGGGTGATATTGTGCTATATAAGAACCATAATAGATAGGTAGATAGATAGATAGATAGATAGATAGATAGATAGATAGATAGATAGATAGATAGATAGATAGATAGATAGATGGATAGATAGACTGATTAATGTTTCCACTCATCTCCGTTGGCTCTGCCTTTTATCTTCCCCTTAACCACACAATCAATTCCCTGTCAAATCAGCCACCCACCCCACTATCCATCACTATTCCTGCATGCCAAACTCTACACTCTGTAGCCATGACCCATCCCTTCAATGCCTATCCTTGCCTTGCTCCCACTTTGCAGTCATCAACCAGCTCCCACCCTTAGCCTCCCACCACCCATTTGCTTGTTCCTTGCCCTCATTATCCCATCGTCCTTCAATATCCACGTGTTCCTTTCCACACTGCTCACTTTCAGTGCCTGGCCTCCTGACCAGTGCTGGAATTGGGGAGGATTTTCCCAGTTCTGGCAAAAAAAGTCTCCCTGGTTCACAAAAATACCCAAATCCCTTGTACCGGTGAACACCGAACCAGCAGCATTTACTGTGTTCAACACTGTTCTAAACAGTGCTGAAGCCAGGACTCGAACCCAAGCCATTACATGAAGGTCTCATCATTATGCTTGTGAAATCGCTTTTTAGGATTGCACTATGCAGGAAATATTTAAATGCAACTTCTCAGGTTTAAAATGTGTCTACCTTTATTAGTTTGTAGGAAGCATTATACAGAACGCCCCTCCTGTTTTTTTTCAGATGTTCACAATTAGTCTTCTAAAAGGCAAATGTTTATGGATGAGGCTTGAAAACAATTGCCCCTTTTGATGCGACGGTAACTTATTTCCATTTACAGTGCTATTACCAGGGCAGGAAACTGGCTAGAACAAGACAAAGCAGAGCTCCAGCAAAGTGTGTCTTGCCTGAGCAGTGCTATGTCCCGAGAACCTGGAAACTCCCAGAGCTGTTGTTAAGCCAAGCTCTCATTTTCGAGCAGGCCAGAAATCACATCAATGCAGAAACAGCCTAACCAGAAGCTGTCCAAATTGGAATTTACGTCTTGCAATCCACTGACTTTTTTGGTAGGGTGAATATTGTGACAAATACAAAGAGCAGAATTCAACTTCCATTGCTCGCACATTGCTGCGTCAATATCAAACATCTTTCAAATTTAAAATGATGGGCATTCTTGAGTTCCCAAAATGCTGTTTGCTTTTATGAAAATAGCACGGCTTGGGTCCATATAGAGATACTGTGTTGCTGATCTGCACTCCGGCCCGTCCCCGAGGAGGAGAAGGTTCACAGAGTAAACGTGTTCCATTTCCAGCGCTTGCTGTTACCGACCCATTTCCCAGCACCTACTGCCAGGTAATGTGATGCAGGACTCGGTAAAAAGGCCTTGTTCCACTGGTCTGTCCGAGTCATCCTCGTGGTATTGGCCTGGAATGTCTTTATATTTATCATGCTTTATCTCTTCTGTTCTCCTACTTTTGTTCCCATACACGTCCCTGCGCTCAAAAACACTACAGGCAAACGACAGAATTAACCGCATGCATAGTACTGAGTGCAGACCATTCAATACACGTTGCTGTTGTTCAATGGAAAATCGTGAACATGAGAAAATACACAGACGAAACCACAGAAAAGGGGAAATAATGACTGCTGACAGAGGAATCATGCCAGGACGTTATATGGCTTTTGACTTGATGGACAGCTGCCCAGTCCCAAGTTGCAAGAGTTCTCTTTAATCATTTTTCTGTTGTCACATGTCAGCTTTTGTGGTGGAGTTCATTTTTTTGACGACTCGGAACATGTATAAACCTCAACTCTATATTCTTTCTTTCCAGAAGAAAAAAATATGCTGTCAAAATAGGTCCTAATATAACACTGTGGGTTCCATACAGATAAGATAAAACAGATGGAAATGTTTACAGGTGTTGCTGATTTAACTACTAGAGTTTAAAAAATATAATAATAATACAGCTACAACAGTTTGAAAAAGACTGAGTGTGGCCCTAGCACTGCCCACCCATGTTACTGCTGGTAGCAACATCTGTGCGTGTGCCTTTGTGTTTGCTTATGTCATGGAGGTGAAGCGTGCAGGCAGGCCAGGGCATCCACCCAGGGCTGTCCCAGGCCTGAAGCCAGCTGCTTTCTTAGACGATTGCAACAATTCTTGTCAATCAAAAGAAAAGAGCAACATTAACAATGGATGCCAATCAACCCCTCCCATGCAGACGGCCAATGGGACAAAAGGCGCCACCGCTGTCACAGCTGCACGCCCACGCATGGATTCCCAACGTTTGCTTAATCGCTTTAAAGTAACACATCTTCTACAGGGCCTTAGAAATAGGTGTGGATTCCAAATTCAGCAAAGCATAAAATAGCAGAATAAGAAAATACAAGACCTACTTAAGCAAATACCTGTAGAAGAAAAGACCTGTTCTGGGCCGAGCATCTCATATGAGGGAGGGAAATCATGTTATGCCTGGAAAGCAAATCACACGAGAGTGTCAACTAAGTGCCAAGGAGTTTGCTTTTGCAACACACCATCCTACACGTGGATTGGCACCTATGAAAGTAAAGTTAAACAGAAGGTCAAAAAAAAACACAAAGGTAAACAAACTCACAGCCCTGCTCATTCCAGTCCTGTCACAGGCAGAGGAAGCAATGTTAAACTTGCCGCTGCCTACCAGTGCAATGAAACAGCTTATTTATTTATGTTTCCGTTTATAGAGCGCACAAAACCCAGAGGTATCTGGGTGCTTATAACCAAGGAATTACCAGAACGAAGTCTAAAAACCATTCCTGAAAGATTAAGCCCTTTGATTGGTCTCAAGAAGGGGTGGGGGTGGGGAGAAATCGATGTGCTTACCCATGGATTCCGTTGCTAACATATGTTAAGTTGCTGACCTTTGTATATGATATAGCTGGCACCTGCATTGCCTCGTAGTGCTTTGTCGGCCTGGCAACACCTGGCCGTACGATTGCAGTATCAATAAGCCAAGGAGTACTCTGCATGCTTGGACGGGTTTGGGTCTAGTTGGACAGGGTCTGGCCCATCTTGTTGCAGGTTTTTACCTCATGTTTTGTATAGGGATATGTCCCCCCTAACCCTCCTCCACCCTTAAAAATAATAGTTATCCACCCCCTTAAAAAATGTGGCAGAATTGCCATTTCACCAAAGGTGGTGAAGCGGCCGAGACAGGTGGGTGGGCACCGGAAGGGCATATGTTGGAAAAGAGTCTGGTGTTGTACATGGTCCATTATGTGTCATGGACCAGGGTGCCAGGCTTAGACTGGTCTGTAGAGCAAAAGGGCAATGCCCAAAGTTCCGACACAACATTGTAGTGTGGGACAACTTTATGGGGGTCAAAGTGGGCCAGTTTGATGAGATATTGCACTGTGCAGCTATTAGTTCTCTCCATTGTTCTGACAACAAATGATTTACAGGAAGATCTTGGTTCCTGCTGAAAACTCTTTTTTTGTTGTTGACCTGAATGACTTTGCCATTAAGAGGGGGAACAATCCGGCTACCCATTTTTCCATCCAATGTGAGTCTCTTTTAGGTAGATTATATCAAACAAGGGATTCCCTCGGTGGCAATCCATGTAGGGTCAAAAAGGCTGTTTACGAAAGAGATTGGATGGTATAATAGGTTATTTATAACACGCTGAACACCCAGAGGTTTCTAAGCACGGACAAAGGGATTGAACCTGTAGTGGTCCGTGCTGTCTTGCGTCCAAGGCGAGCACCTTGCCCCTGAGCTCTCCTCCCAAGAGGAGCGAAATGAATGTGCATAGGTATCCATTGCTTGCTCAGTTATGGGATGAACATAGGAAGCAGGGAATTCTGGCCCCACATTTGAAAAATATCGCCCTCTAAATGTGTATCTTCTTCATTGCAGAGATTTCTTTTTAATGTAATTCTAACTTGGGTCATTTTAGTAATAAGAAAGGATTTGCCCCATGATCAATCTTATTGTCACTTCTGTCAGGCTGCAGAGAAAATTGAGTCACTGAAGAATTTGGTTCTAGAATGTTCTGAACTAAATAGTTTACGGACAATAATAAATGGGCCTCATTACAACTCAGGCGGTCCGGAAATAACGGTGGCGGTAAACCCGCCGCCACCGTTGTTTACGGACCGCCTGATCCCGACTCCTGCAGGTGGAAGGTGAGGTTCCCGCCAGGTCTGACCTGGCGGGTTTAACACCGCCCGCCTGCAGGCGGACGAGGAAACACCAGCAGCATTACGAGATGCTGCCGGTGTTTCCATGATCCGCATTCCCATCGAGTCGATGGGAATGGGGATTAACACCATTCCGCCTCCGTGATTCCCGGAAAACCGGGGTTGTAATGCCCCGGTAATTCCGGGAATCACGGAGGCGGCATGGTAATACGAGTCCGGCGGTAACCCAGGCGGTTTTACCGCCTCAGTTACCGCTGGACTCGTAATGAGGCTTTTAGTAAGTTTGTAAATAGAGGTGACTGGGTTGACTGGCAACATTTTTGGAGCTGGTTATTGAGTGAATTTTGCACCCCGCTCAATGTTGCCGCTGTAAAGTTCCTTGCACAGATTAAGCTGGTATATATGAATTGGGATCCTGAAAGTATTCTCACTATGGGGAAAAGCCGAGATTATTGTGCAATATGAATGGAGACATTTATATGTTTGTTGTGATTACTGTGGCCATGTGAAATTTAAAATGTACACTTTTTTTCTGTGAAGGTTGATTTTATTAACCAACTAAATAAATACAATTAAAACATGAGATTTAAAATAAACTATTTGCAACATATTTTACCAACAAAGCCGATTGGACATCATGCACATCATTTCTCAAAAAAGTGCCATTTGTGATTTGAAGCCACTTTCTCTTGGTGCCTAGGCCTGTCTGGCCATGCGTGTTGGTGAATACTGGCACAGCAGTTACTGGGCGCAAGGTAAAGAGGGAGAGTAACAAAGAGACAGAGGGCACGCAGGCAGCCCGAACCTAGCCGGATGGCTTTGGGCATACACAGAACTGCTATGGAAAGATCCCAATTGATTCCGTGAAGTGGCTGCTGGTTTCTAATGGTGTCCAGACTGGAATCAGCCAAATAGAATTGAAAGTGAAGGAGGGAAAAGTCGTGAATTTCAAGAAGCAGGTTAGCAGGAGCTGTCACTCTCCATGAAGAGGGTGCACTCTGTGGTTTTCTGTTCATTCAACAAAGAAAAAGAATTAGCTCCTTTTAAAAAACAACAGTTTTCCTGTTTCCATATAAATACATCTAAGAATATATACCAGAGCCCCAACAACCACAAGTAGGGGGAGTTGTGAGGCCGCTGTTTTATATTTTTTTGAATAATGTACAAGGGGAGGAGCTTAAGCAGTGGCAGCAGCTTTGCTAAGGGCCAGGAGATGACACGAGGAAACTCACCAGGCAATACCACAAGCACATCCGTGGGATATTTGTGAGGCATTGCCCCCTGGGCACAGGATCAAGCCTGCAGCAACTTTGAACCAGTGCTCGTTGCAGGCACAAGCGCTAGGCTCCTACATGGTAAGTTAACAGTGCGGCCTGCCACCACCACGTCTAGCGTGGTGACATCGCCGATTGTGACATCTTCATCATCACTCTTAATAAGTCGACTCATGTCCCTGGATCTGTTTTTGACAATAGGCGGGGCAGATGTATTTGATTTCCCACATACCTCCTGTTATAATGACCTTAGTAGTGACTGATGGTAGTCGTAGTCAGACTCCTTTCCCACTCTTGTTCATGTTCACCCATGGTGCACTGATAGTGAAGCCTCATGTCATGGTCTTTTCCTCGTCAATCAAGATCCCTGGTAATTTATCAATAAAAGGCAAGTTTAGGGCTGTGTGTGTGTGTGTGTGTGTGTGTGTGTGTGTGTGTGTGTGTTTATATGTGTGTATGTGTGTGTTGAGGAATCATGCAAAGTGGGTCAAGCAGACAGTGGGCCCTAAGAAGGCTGCTCACCCCTCTCCTCATCTCATCGCATACCAGTAGTGATTGCATCCATTCAGGGATCTAGCCACTTGCCTTTGACTTCAACTAGCATGAGCTGTAAAGTACACAACCTACCCTTGCTACCTTTAGCTTCTATTCTATCCACCAGAATGAGTCTGTCTCTTTGTGTAGCTGAGTCACTTGATATTTAGTCCTGATAATGATCTTCTGAGTATCCTAGACCAACATATTGTCAGCTCTCAGTCTCGGAGTGGTCTGTAAAAGGACGTACGCGACTTTTGACACAGTTAAAAAAAATAGCTGAAAAGAACAAGCCCATGCAACCATCCTCTGTTTTTTCACTTAGTGCATGTTTTTCCCATGCTTTCCCAGTATTAAAAAATATACTAAAGATACTGTATATGTAAATTGTATTGAAATAGAATGTGTCTGTTTTTCCAAAATCCACATAAACACTTGAAGGCTGTATGGAGAAAGGTGTATTCAAGCCTGTAACAAAACCTATTACAGTCTTGGGAAGATACATTTACTACAAAAGCCACAATCCTATAGAGTATTAGGATAGGAACTCTTGAAATGGCAACTTTTAGTTTTAAAACCTGTACTTTGAACACCCAGGTGGCATTCTAAAAGTCTACATTTTGTAATGATCACTTCTGTGTGATCTACTGTGCTGAGTGTTGCATGCTGGGGCATCATCTGAGAATGTCGCGTTTTACATGTTGTCCTGAAAAACCAAAGGGCCACAAGGCTTCTTTTTATTAGGAGTTAAACCCCTCTTCCTCCTGCAAGCCTGTTCTGCTTACCTCTCAGGGTCTCAGTCACCCAGAGCCAGTAGGACGGTAAGCGCCTTAGAATGATCCTCTTGACTCTCTTTTAAATATTATTTATAATTTGCCTTAAAACCAGAAGGAAGCCTTGTCTTTAAAGTTGCAGCCCATAAATCATATATGTGTGCCTATATATATACATATATATTAAAACGTCCGAGACAAAATCCCTAGTATGGGTTGTTGCGCACAATTTTAACAATTAGTGTGAAACTGGATTAGTCTAAGGGGTTTGCTGCAGTAGTGAGGCAGAGAAGGGTAGTTTTCTCGGTATCCCTTCCAAAAAGTATGTATTAGTGTTAGGAGATGTCTCACAGGCTGCGCTCCCCCACACGTTAGTGTTGAAGGTGTTTAGAAAAGATCCATATGCCCACAAAATCTACTGGTAACAAATATATAGATATAGGGCCTCATTACCCGGATGGTGGTAAGGATTTATCGGTACCGGTAAAATACCGGTACCGGTAAATCCTTACCGCCTTACTACGAGGTCCCTTTGCGGGTTGGGGGATTTAACGCCTGCTTTTTGCAGGCGTTAAAATCCAACCCGCAAAGGGACCTCGGAGCTAATTATGGCACCGCAAAATTGCGGTGCCGTAATTAGCGCCTTCCCCATTCCCATAGAGCCCTATGGGGCAGAAATGGGAATGGGGAAGGGCAATGGTGGAAGGGGGATTTACCGCCCCTCCAACCTTGGAATGGGGCGGTAAATCCCCTTTCCACCAAGGCGGTGCCGGTATTTTACCGGCATGAGCCATGGCGCTAATAGCGCCATGGCTCACCGCCTACCGTGTAATGAGGCCCATAGTCTCCATCTGCTAGTTATAAAAGTTTATTCACAAACACTACACGCCGTTTTACAAATGTGATCATTAGGATTCACTGTTCGAGAGAGCCCTGCATCATGTATCTTAGTTAGCTGGATATCATATCTTTTCTATTTCCAGGGCTTTCAACTGTTACCAGCCTTTCAGATAGTGCAAGGGATAATGCGCTGTCGTTTCCGTGCTGTAGACACCCACATTCTTCTGAGGCGTACGCCTGACGAACGTGCTGGAGACAGCACCCAGACTCCCATTGAAGTGGCTAATGGGAAGCGACTAATGAACTTTAAATAGAATTACAGCACGGAAACGACAGCGGATAATCCTAATTATCACATTTGTAAAACGGAGTGTAGTGTTTGTGAATAAACTTTTATAACTAGCAGACAGAGACTATGGGTCTCATTCCGAGTTTGGAGCTAACCATGGAGTAATTAGCTCCATGGTTGCCTCCGAAACCGTCCCAAATCCAGCATGGCGAATGGAGTAATTACCGGTAATTCACCTTTTGCCCTTCCCCATTCCCATTTCTGCCCCATAGGGCTCAATGGGAATGGGGAAGGAGGTAATTACGGCACCGTAAATTACGGTGCCGTAATTACCTCCGAAGTACCTTTGCGGGTCCTGTACTTTACTCCTGCTAAAAGCAGGAGGTAAGGAAGGACCCGCAAAGGGACCTCGGAATACGGAGGTAAGGGATTACCGGCATCGGCACCCTTACCGGTGCCGGTAATTCCTTACCTCCAACCTCGGAATGACCCCCTATATCTATATATTTGTTACCAGTAGATTTTGTGGGCATATGGATCTTTTCTAAACACCTTCAACACTAACGTGTGGGGGAGCGCAGCCTGTGAGACATCTCCTAACACTAATATATATATATATATATATATATATATATATATATATATATGTATATATATATATACATATATATATATATATATATATATATATATATATATATATATATATATATATATATATATATTCAATGAAAAAACTTTGTTAAGGGGACTTTATGGATAAGTTGCACTAATAAAAACCTATGAAATTCAATGAAAAAACTTTGTTAAGGGGACGTTATGGTTAAGTTGGACTAATAAAAACCTATGAAATTCAGTAAAAAAAACTTTGTTAAAGGGATGTTATGGTTCCAAGTAAAACTGAAAACCCCCTGAAATTCGCCAGTTATGGTAAGCTAAGCAACCATAACTCGCGCCACCACCGTGCACTGCTAAGACTAACACCCAGGACATCAAAGATGACATCACAAATGTCATTGATGACATCACTGATGACATCACATGTGCATTTAATTTTCATGAAAGGTCTGTACAAGGGATTCTTATTATAATGTTGACAAAAAAGTGTCAAGGATCACTGGAATAAATATCATGAGCTACTTAGTACATTAAGCAATGCATTGATATAAATAGCATTCTATTATGAAGTTCTGTCCAGTATACTAAGCTACTCATGTAGAAACATGGTCATTGTGTGCAGCATACATGATGGAGGTGCAATATTTTAATCTTGCCATGTTGAATAGTGAAATGATAACTGCTTTCTTATTAGAGTTTTGTGTACTGTGAAACATGTAATAAGTGGCTAATAAAACCCACTTACTACATAATTGCATTATTACAGACAAAACACAAAGAGACAACAACACATACACATATGAGTATATATAGTGAAAGTGAAGTAAGCAAAAAAAAAAGCAGCAGTAGTAGCAGAAAGTGTTCATAACCTAACTGATTATCTTTATGCACAGAAATGATGGCTCTGTTTCAAAGCTGCTACTTACCCTATGTATATGTTTCACATGATGTAACTGGACCCTAAGGAAAGTAGTGTGAGTACAATATATACAAATATGAGCATATACAGGGAAAGTACAGTAATAAAAAAACAACAGAACTATCAGAAAGTGCTGATAACCCTACTGATTATCTTCATGCACAGAAAGGATTGGTGTCTTTCAAGCCTGTGTCCTCCCCTATGTATATGTTTCATATGACATGACTGGACCCTAAGGGAAATTACTGTAAGAACATACTTGAAGGATAAGTCTACGACTATAGTACCTTTTCAATTTTTAGTTCCTGACTGTTACTGAAGAAAACCATGTGGCCTAGATATGTCAGTAAAGGAAAAAAAGGGGGAAGCCAGACATGTGATGTCATCAGTGATGTCATCAATGACATTTGTGATGTCATCTTTGATGTCCTGGGTGTTAGTCTTGGCAGTGCACAGTGGTGGCGTGAGTTATGGTTGCTTAGCTTACCATAACTGGAGAATTTCAGGGGTTTTCCAGTTTTACTTGGAACCATAACGTCCCTTTAACAATGTTATTTTACTGAATTTCATAGGTTTTTATTAGTGCAACTTAACCAAAATGTCTACAAACATCTGACTTCATTGCAGACCTTCCAGAGAGTGCCACATGACCATATGCTGGCACGCAGCATTATGGTGTGTCTGAGAACCCGTACGCACTTCACAATAAAATCTGTGTTTCGCGGACAGTTTGAAACTGCATTTTATACTGATCTAGGAACTTTCAATTTCAAAATTTCCCTTGCACAGCTCCAACACCTATTCCTACTCATCCATAGTATACAGTACGTACTTTTACCAAAACTGCTATTTATCTTAAAATGGCATCAGCTAAGGCCATCCCTCCTCCCCAAGAGACACCACTGCTGCTGTAATCAAGGAGCATGAGAAACACTGCCCCCTAACTTAGAAATAACACACGTGCAACATTTTCCCCTGTCCACCTGCCCCTCCATATTAGTGTTTGGTGCCTCTTCTCTCATTTCCCTCCCCACCTTTTGTTCTAAGCTCTCCTGCCAAAAAAAATCCATCCAAAAACAAAATAAATGTTCCTTTAGGAACCATCTTTCACAGTTAAAAAATAGAACTAAAAAAAACTGCATAGACTCCATCTACTTTATATTTCTCAGTAAAGTACATAGACTCAATAAGATTTTCCAACATTTCCATTTGCATTTTGTGTTATGCTAATGAAAATATTGGGGCGTTCATCCTCCGTTCCAGGGACTGGCATGGTGGATACCGGCCCAGCAGCCCAAGTTATCAGCCCAAGCGAAGCGAGTGTGAATAACGAGGTCTCTGGACCATTACCCCCCATTCCAGCCCCTGAAATGGGGGATGAAGTCCATTAGCAGTCTAAGTTCCCAAAGCGGTAATCCGTGGTACTAAAAAAGAGGATTTTTCGTCCTACACCGGATGCCTTTTGCGTCCCAGTTTAGGAAGGAAAATCCTTTTCCAAGATGGCCACCATGGAAAGGGAAGGCGGGGGTTCCATACAGGGTCCCTCTTCGCTTTCCATGGCAGCCTGCAAAAGGCAAAAAGAAAACCCTATGACCATATTACCACGAGCACATTTTTCTTCCCTTTCAAATCTATTCTAATTTCGAATATGTTTACCACAAAGCCAGTCCCAGGTGGACATGGCCACTTTAATCCTATGTTTTGTCACTTCTGGTCATGGCCAGTAGCCATATTGTCCGGATCATGACCTTATTCCATGACCCGGACATTCTGGCCACTGCCCATGGCTACAGCCTACCCTTCAGTCACTAAAGCTATACCGCTATTCTTTTTAACTACATTATGACACTTGTCAAATAAGAAAACACTGCCACATTTGCAAAACCATGCTTTTAGATCCTTGCCAATGCGCCTTACGCAAGTTTGCTGGAAATCCACCCACGTTTTATTTTTTCAAAACTGTCAAATGAATGCACATACAATTGTCATATAAGCTCTGCACAAAATTCCACCAAACTTTGTAAACTCATTCGAAATCATGTCAGAAATATCCCACCCATCAACATCACCCCTCACCTCCCCAAACATTATTTCATAAGTTTCACAAGTGCAATGCTCAGAAAATATTATTGTCCCGAGGGTTCGGCCATGTATTTTTATGCATACGTTGATCTATTGCAAACATTTCCAATTCACCTTACCTCACTTTTCCTCTTTTAAAAACATACGAAATCTGGCAGCAGGGCGCGTCCATCTTGTGCTATTCTTATCCGTTGCTGCATCTGCCTAAGGTAAACTGCCCTGACGTCACTAAATCATATGCCCCGCCCCTGACCCTCACATCACCAACCTTAGTGATATTCTACACCTTTCTCAGTGGCGTTCCTCTTCAGCGTAGCCAAACAAGCCCATAATCACCTACGTGACGCAGAACCCGAAAATCAACACACATCCACTAACAACACAGCACGTCACAATTCTGAATATTAAACCGTACTTTAAAAGAAAACAATAACACTGTACAATTTGTAAAGTACTTTTATTTCACAATAAACACTCCGTGAACATCCGACTATTGCCATATTCAATCAAATTGCAAATTTGTTTCTTGGCTCGTGATCCAAAATGTTAATCGTGAGGCACACGTTGTTCTTTTTTCGTCCACAAAGTGTTCGTTTTCGATAAAAGAACCGCTTGGGTCGCACAGTGAATACCAGGGCTTCTGCATCAACTTGGGCCTAGACCACCATAAAGGTTGTTATGTTACTCCTAATCGCTAGTACAGCATACAGGCACATTGGCCCTGGGCTATCGTCCCAAAAAACAGTCACTGTGATCCAGGCGTTGAAAACTATGTGCAGCTGCCGATTAAAGAAGCCGTCAGTTGGCATCTGGAATCTATGGCAATCGAAGAAAGGCAGGATGTAGCTATTTCGAAAACATAACAGAAAATGTGTATCAATACCCGAACTTTATTACAATGTATCTATTGACTTTTTAATTCGGCATAGAGTTTAAACTAACGATTAGCACACACATCAAACAATCTCAACAAAGAGAAAACAAGGTGCAAACTGATACACAATTCGATATGGTCAAACATGACATTTTAATGAAATATTAGCGTTGAACCTGGGTGAACCTAGTGATAATCTACATGCACCTCGATCCTGCACTCCCCATAACCACGCAAAAAAGACAACCACACACAAAGATAGTACTTGTGTTGCATTGCAATAAGCAACACAGAACAAAGGAATAGAATATAACCCAAAATTAATCTTTAGATAATAATAAGTTAATGCTCGTTCTAGTATACAATTGTCAAAATCAAACTTACATTACATTCCCCATTTCCATTCTCTTGGTGTAAGTCAGACCGTAACGCTCACTGCGCTCACACCAAAGATGCTTCATGAACTAAATTTACATGTTCCTTACATACTTTTGGAATGCATAACCTTATCAAATTTTCATTATTACAAACCTCCTCTCATTGCATTGCTTACGGAATGGTCCCTTTCTCTCAAGATCAAAAAACAATTCACCTTATACTTTGTGTCCCATGCGTGGGCTTCCTTAGCTCACAACCAAAAATTCAAAGCTGTTGATCTTCACTCAGAATCTAAATACATTCTCACTTTGCAACAACATGGCTCACCACATCCATGAGAACTGTTATTCTCATACATGTGCAGGGCCGCTCTTTGCATCAGACACTGCAGGTGGCTGCCTCAGATGCCATACTCTAGGGGGCGGCAGTCTGACTCCATTATTATTTTAAATACATTTTAACACATTAATCCTTCGCCTGTACTTTACGCACATTATATTGTGGAACACCTCCAAATGTACCCTATGACTTTCGTGACAAAAAAACACAATTTATTTGCTTCTTGCTGCCATATCCCATCCTCATCAACCCTCACCTCCCCAGACAGTATTTGATAAGTTTAACAAGTGCAATGTTGTGTTTTTTATATGTTTTTGTGGCAATGTCCGCGGGCACCAAAACACATATTTAAGATGGTGGGCGCATCGGAACAATATGACTCACTTCACGCTCTTCAACATCCAATCAGCGAACACGTCACATGTCCGCGGACATGACGCGACTGATTAGCCAATCAATATCTTGTCGCGGAGCGAACAAGGAAGTGTGTCCGCAGAGAGGACATAGATATCACTAATTTTTTTAGACCTACTTTTTGATCGTTTTAAAAAAACTACTGGACAGATTTTCACCAAATTGACAAAAGCTTTCGGGACCAAGCCGCTGCTCCTGCCACAAATTTGGTGAAAATCCGTCCAGCGGTTTGGGCTGTAGGCGTGTCCATTCAGTCTATGGGAAAAAAAGAAATTTTGGGACCCCCATATAACTTTCCCCACCCTGGACCAAACCTAACCAAACTTTGCAAAAAAGTTCAGAGTGCGCCATATACTTTTTTTTGCAAAGTTTGGTGTGCATTCGTCCAGGGGGAGCCAAATTACAAGCCGTCCAAAAAGTGCTCTTCCTATGGGATTAGCAATTTAACAATAATTACTATGTGGCTGTGTAATATAGATATATACTATAGAGTTAGAGGACATGTTTTTCCATTAGAGGCTTCAATCTAGAGAATATAATTAAGTTATCTTAGTGTGGTTAGCACACGATAGACACAAAAAGGACTCGTCTTCTACAAACATATTTGACTTTGAAATAATTAACCGCATTCTTTTCATAACATTTCGCATGTAAAATCGAGTTTGTTCATCTTACAGTAAAAGAGACATTCATGTACATAATAAACACATAAATGACACTACGAAACAAGTTTATATAGTAGGACATTGAAATCATGTAATTGACAGTAAGAACAAACAAAAGCGAATTGAGATCCTCTGAGTTTTAAAAAGTGAAATTCCTTTTTTTCATTTTCTTCAATGAGCATAAAATATTGCAGTATGGATTTTGCTTTTGAAAAGGCACATGTCACAGGCTCCTCCAATGCTTTTTAACAACAACACATTTTCTTTTGTGGGCTAAATTCAAAATGTATTCCTGCATTTTACAAATAGCAGAGCGCACCAGAAAATAGCAATCATTTGCTACACTTTTATTTAGTAAAGAACACACTGGAGCACCTCTTTGCCGACACATCACAGTGGGTACTTTAACACCCTTTTCATGCATGCAGAAAATAATCAGCATGGCAGCATGAGATTAGCTATGGAGCAAATACAGTAAGTGAATCAGAATGAGATGTGTGTGTGTGTATTTTGTGAGTGTGTATGTGTTGAGTGTGTGTTGAGTGTGTGTGTGCTGGGGGTGTGTGTGCTGGGTGTGTGTGTAGCACCATCCGGCATCTGTGTAAAGGAGTACCTAGATGGATTGACCCCACACTGGGTAGTGTTTGTATAAAGAACGAGTGCAGTGATTCCGGTAGGCGGTATTTGGTCAGGTTGATGGGGACCTGGCGTAGCATGACATACATCTGGAAGCAATATGAAACTGGTTTGGTAGAACATCATCTCAGTCTCTGGTCAATTATTTATTCACAGAGAATTTTGATTAAGTGATCATTTATTTGTAACTACCCGAACCTGGTGGATCATACGTGATTTAGGTCTCTCTCTCGGCTACCTTTCTCTTTCTGTCTTTCTCTCTCTTTCTCCCCATAGCTCAGACTATGCCTCTGTCTCTGTCTCTCTGTGGCCAAGAGTCGTGTCAGGTACGAGTTTTCTACAGCCAGCCCAGAAGAAAAACAGCCATCATGAAGAAAGGGATGTGGTTTTCTTTAGGTTAAAACTTGAATGAAAGCAGCAGCCAGTGGCATTCCCCAAGGTGTTAAATTCGGACAAATATATTGTCATTGCATATTTCCTGCAGCAAT
Source organism: Ambystoma mexicanum (assembly GCF_040938575.1). Taxonomy (NCBI): domain Eukaryota; kingdom Metazoa; phylum Chordata; class Amphibia; order Caudata; family Ambystomatidae; genus Ambystoma; species Ambystoma mexicanum. The sequence continues at coordinate 234,432,618 of NC_090929.1, forward strand.
GTTTTGACCACACCTAAGGGTGCCTTGTTTGTATGGGAAGAGGTGTGTGGGGCAAACATAGGCCTTGTGTGCGGTGCTTGGTTTATGACAGACCTTGCAAGGCGCCAGACGGCCAGGCTACAGGGTCTGCAGATGTGCCTATTTTTCTATTTTTAATAACTTTTTTTTCCATGTCTTGGAATATGATACAACAAAACGATTAATATTATATATATTATATACAATAATTATTATTCCTGTGGGAAATGTTCAACCACATCAAAAAGACCAGAAGAGTACCGCTGTCATGGAAATCCGCAGTAGTTGTACCAATATTTAAGAAGGGAGATAGGGCACATCCAAAAACTATAGCCCTATCGCCCTCCTCGATGTTGCAGGGAAGATCTTTGCAGCACTAATCTTAAAGGTGCTCCAAAACTGGAGCTTGGACACCAATAACTGCGATAGGTGGCAGTCTGGATTTGCAAAAGGAGTGGGCACAGCCCTTAATATCTTTATAATTAACAACTTAAATTGAGAACGATGGAGAAAAAAGACATACAAATCTATATGGCTTTCATAAATTTGCTGCAAGCCTTCGAAACAATAGATCATGCAAAACTTTGGGCAAAACTGAAAAGCTGGGGTTGCCCTCGGGACATCATGGAAGTAGTCAAAGACTTATATTCAAGAACATCACTAAAAGTTAGACTTGATACACAGGGTAAACTTTTGAAATCAATCATCACAAAAAAGGGACTGAAACAAGGATGCTTTCTCGCGCCACCCCTGTTCAACCTGTTCATTTCTGATGTACATGATGCCTTAAAGAATATCAGAAGCTTTCCTCTGAAATTGGCAAAAGAGTGCTTGGGAAGACTGATTTACCAGGACGACTTGGTCCTAATAGACAAAACCCCAATTGATCTCCAACGACAGCTAGATGCGCTACAAGTTTATGTTGGGCAAAATGGCCTCAAAATCAATGCAAAGAAGTCAAGAATTATGACAGTGGACTCCACACGCAATGGAACGAGCAGCAAACATGCTTGGTTCCTGAATAGTGAAAAGCTAATTGAGATCAACTCATTGACCTACTTGGGAATGTGCCTGAATGTAAGCATAAAAGATGCTCCTAGAGAGGCAACGCAGCGAAGCAAAGTAAAGAACTTAGCTGAACAAGCACGGACCCTGCTGAAAAACTATTGTGGTTTTACATTTCAACCGGTGATATCATTCTACCGCATGAAGATGCTACCCATTCTCGCCTATTGAGCCGTGGCCTTTTTGCATTAGCGGCAGAAGTCTGGCCGGTCTTGGAGAGGCTATTCTGGAAACGGGTGTTAGATCTACCGAGAAGCACACCAATCCAGGCAATAACGATGGAATGGGGACTACCTTCTTTGTATGCCACAGTAGTCGGCAAGTCTTTAGCCTTATACCGCAAATGCATACTTCCAAATCCACCGGGTGACTTTAAAATCTTGCAGGAAGCTATTAACGAAAAAACTGAAACAACACTGCAAGAATGGAAATTGCTTTGCTTGTCAATTCTATCTAACCTGGGAACAACAGAGGTAACCATGCTTAATAATCCTGTATGGGTAAAATGGAAGCTGTGGACAGAAGACTGGATCATGGCGCAGGAGGAAAGACTGAAATACAAACTGTACACAAAGTCATGCCCTGAAGCCTGCAGCTTCAATACGATAACGAAATATTTAACATTTCCAAACAAGGGCAACCGTGCCCAGTTTATGTGATTTCGGTTGAACATATCTCACAAGGGAAATTCTGGAAGTAAGATCAAGAAAAAATTGGTCCGACGCGACATGTCGCCTGTGCAAGCACAAGAACTCCAAGGAATTGTTGTGTCATCTAGTATTGTTTTGCATGGCTTTGACAGTAACTAGGACCAATATTTTGGGGAAATTCATCAAGGAACAACCATCAGCCTCGGCAGACCAGTGGTGGATCTTGCTGATTCAGGGTGACAGAGTTTCCCTGACCCTGGAATTGACCAACTTTTAAAGGAGATTTTTACTAAAATTGACAGTACAAAGGAACAGAACAAAGACTAACTACTCCTAGAATCGCTGTCTTTTTCTCTTTCATATTAGGAGATTTTAAAACAGGGGGAAAATGGCATTTGTGTACATTGGCAAAAGGCTTCTTTTTTAGCCGAACGCTGAATAAATAAATTCCAAAAAAGGCACGGCGCTCCCTGGCTTGTCCCCTGGACGTAGACGGACGGTTGCTGTCCTGTGCAGGGGTGGTGTCCTTCTCTTCACTGTCATGCTCACTGCCTATGGGGGTGAAAGAGAGGGACAGCATGAGTAATGTTTGGATAGGCATCATACATACATTGGTACGATTGCACATCCACACAATTCTGGGTAATAGGCATTTGTGTTGGGAAGTGCACATCATTTCATACATGGGTGGAAAATGCAGCCATATGTCGGTGTCACTCATGTTGGCCAGGTACTGTGCTGTCTGACATGCTCACAATTTAGGTCATGCACGCTGTGTGCCTCATGGAATTTCCTACTTTGTGTGGTATGTGTCATGTACGTTACGGCCTTGCACCAGGCATCCGCATGGTGCCAGCACAGACACGCTATTTGCGCTGTGCCGGTAAGGGATGGTACTTCCCTCCAAACTCAGAATGAGGGCCGATGTATTTTTCCTCCTCCCTCAGCCTACATCATATACACCTCCCAACTCCAGGTCCTATCAGCAGCCAGTGGGTATCTTGTTGGGAGGTGAAGGAAGAGTCTTAGCCAATCCTTACTGTGGGAATTATAATAATGTAGGAGTGCCATCAGCCCTATAAGAGGTCAAATTTGCCTCAGAACAGGGCTGTTTCACTTTATTCCTGGAGGTAGTCTACTGCCGGACTCTTGCGAGGAACGACTAGCACAGATGCCTCAATCCTTGCATTGGAGGCAGTGACAGGGACATCTAGAAGCTAGCTGGGACCCCATCAGAGGAGCGGGAGGAAGTCTGAGTACAGGAGAAAATCCATAACTGAAGCCCTTGACCAGATCTATGCTGTCCTCAGAGGAGCACTGCTGGTTCTTTCGATGCCCCATAATCAAGGCCTCCCATGTAAGTAGATTAATCCAAAATCCATCAATTGTGTGGGGAGCTACCTGACTTTATCCCTTTTCATTAGTGGGAATGGCGGTTGAAACTGAGTAGGCCCTTGGAACATTGTATTAAATCCAATACAAATTAATTCCACTATAGAAAATCACCCTATCCATTTAAATTGAATGTGTGTTGGAAACTGCCTGCCTTAGTCCTTTCCATTAAATTGTGGGGGAGCGAGGCTGTGTAAATCCTTAGCACATTGAATTGAAGTTAAATCAACTAACTCCCGTATGGAAAATCACAGGATGAGTATAACGGGATGAGTGTTGTTAGAGTTCAAGACAAAAAAAGTTAATGTCCAGTGTGTTTCTTTCTCAAACATTGCATTTCTCAAAATAAACCCCAAAAGATATTTTCATTGTATTGTGAACGTTTTCTATTGGTTAATTTGCAAGAAATCGGAGATAAACTGTGACTGCCAAATTCAAAATTCTACCTGTTTCATCGAAACTGTAAGTCATTTAAACCTGTGTTAGTTAACTGGGGCAAGAAATTTGAATTTGTGATATTGTGTAGTGCCACAGCATGGTTGGCTGATGTTTGGTTGGTATAACATTTTGTAAAACCTTAAATAAATATATATATTCTTACTATGTACCAACCTGCATCCTAGCCCATTGGTGGCATGGAGGGTACTTGTTTGGGTGGTGCGAAACGGGTTGGAGACCTCACTAAAGTTGAGTCTGTATAAGTGCTTTGGGTACGCTCCGCCTTGCTTGGGGAGGAAAAGGAACTCCCTGAGATGAGAGTGACCACCTGATTAATTGTGACAATACTTTTTACTAAAATGACCTTGTTACTACTGTTAATATGCAGGTGCAACGTTTTAAACGTAGGAGAAAATATAAGCTGCAATAATTTTATTGAATAGCCTTGGAAAGAATAGGCCTGGCATTTACTGAAATCAGTTTTGCCGTTTAGTGAATTGGGTCTCATTTCTATGGCATCTTTAAGGCTGCTAAATACGTGGCATGGTGAATTTATTTATTTTTTACATGTGTAAAGCGCTTAAAACCCTAGGGCATTAGAGCACTTTAATGGAACCAGTTACACGCAGAAGCATAGTCATAATAGAAGAGGGGCAGACAGCTTATCTCACATATTAGGTAATTCGTAAAAGTGCAGATCATAAGGAACTCTTGTTAGGCAAAGAGGCAAGTCTTTAGTGCGTTACGGAAAGGCCAGAATTGGTAGCAGAAAACATGAAGCCATTTTATTGAATTGGGCCTGGGTCCTGTGACTATTGCTTTGAGTTAATGCGATTTGGATATTACTGAAGGGAACGTTTCTGTCATTTTTATTGAATTGGTTTTCGTTTCTGTCATCTCCTATAGAGTCTTCAGATTGCCAAGTATGCAGCAGGATGGTCTGGCAGCACCAATATGAGTTATTTTCCCAAAAATTAAGCTGCAAATATAGTTTCTCATGAAACCTTCGCCAGGGAGGCAAGCACACTATGAAGTAACGGTTTGTGTCCTTGGCAGGTGCAGACAAGTATGCAATAGTAACAAGGACACGGTTTTGTCGTGGGCGAGCAGCAGTTTTTGGGAATAACCTGGGGTGCCAAAGCATCTGGTAACTCGGGAGGGAACATTACTGTTTCTAGTTGTTGCTAGGGGAGCAGGTATCGCTCTCCTCACTGGCTGTATGTTAGATCCTCTGAGTTGTGATGGACACAGAAGTGTACATAGTGTTGCAGTAACCAATTAGGATAGGGCCATATTTATTGTAATTAGTCTGCATAGACAGGAGCCAATAGGGTGGTTAGAATGTACTTACACTTAATGTCTAAAAATGATACCAATGTATTGTAATTTTGAATTTTTGTCTTTAAATACTACCGCCCAATTTGGGTGGATCGAGAGTTTTTAGTCTTTGTGGTCTTACGAGACCGGCTGACCCCCCGGCCATAATTGCATTTGCATGAAACCTGTGCTTTTTGCAATTTGTGCTTCTTTTTATTGTTTCCTGAAAATGACTAAGGGTCTACATATTGGTGACCCCAACGTGATCTGCAGTGCCTCCCAAGAATGCTGAGGACCCCCACCTCATGTCTCGGACTGCAGCACCAGCTCTCCCCAGAAAGCAGTTTGTGCTCACACCTGATGGAGAGGTGAGCAGACGCTGTGCTTTCTAAAGATCTTCCTGGTTCAGGGGTCTCGGAGGACATACAGTAAGTGAGTGCACATTTTGCTTAAAGTACAATGATTTTGATATGTTTTTTCATTGCATATGTGTTGGATGAATTAGAGTGGGGAAGCTCAGTTTAGCAGGAAAAGACAATGATGTTCCCAAAGTGCTCGTCCTATGATAAAAGGGCAGACTTTTCCTCATTTCTTAGGAGAGGGAACTTGAGGAGATTTTGATTACCCTCGTCTCGAGCTAAGGGGACAGAGGAAGAATCTACATCATTGTGTAAAAAAATGTGTTTTTTCCTCGTTATGTATTGTTAGAAATTGTATAAATACTGTTGTTTCTCATCAGATATTGGTAGCAATTGCGTGTGTTAAAGGTGTCTGTGGGTAAGTACTGTCAGCCAGTGTGTATATGAAGGTGTTTGGATTCAGAAATTCATAGCAATTGTATGATATGATATGATAGGTTATTTATAGCATGCCTAATACCCAGAGGTTTCTAAGCGCAGACCCAGGGATTGAACCTGTGGTGCTCTGTGTTGTCTTGCTTCCAAGGCAATCATGTTTCCCCTGAGCTATCCTCCTGAGACCAAGAATTGTGTATATGACATTGTTTTATTTGTTCATTGTTGGTAGTAGTTGTATGAGCAAGCAGATCTGCTATCAGGGTTGTGAGTTTTCGTAATAGGAATGTCTTGTGTTTTGTTAAGGGTGGCACCACTGTGCAGAGGTTAGCAGAGGTTCTTTGAACACAGCCAGAGCCTTGCATTAGTTTGTATACACCATTGGAGCATATGTGTAAAGCGCTTCTGCAAAATAAAGACAAGATTTTGAAATACCACAGAGAATGGGTTCAGGGAATTGTGCAGAAATTGTTTACACCATGGCAAGAAGAAGGCACGCATGATAAGGGTTTGTTAGAGCACATAAATACATAATTGATATCTACCTACAAGAGACAACATTTGAAAAATCAATATGGTATTCTAGGTTTATGAAAAATGTTTGTGGAAGAAGATAATGGTTCTGATAAAGGTGGGGAGAGGTTCACCCAGGTGAGCGAAATAAATCAGCTGCCCCACCGTCTCTGTATTCTTTGCAGGCTTGTCTAATTCCAGGCCTCGAAGGCTGGGATCCTAACAGGTTTTCAGGGTATCCCTCATTAATATTCATGAGGAGAAATGTGCATACATTTAGAATCATTGTAAGCAAATTTATCTCATGAATATTAATGAAGGGTATCCTGAAAACCTGACATTGTTCTGGCACCCGAGACCTGGAGTTGGACACCCTGGGCCTGTCGCAGGATACACAAACCCCCAGTTCATTCCCCCAACAGGAGACGGGAAGGCAGCACCAGGGAAACAAGGGGATGCCACTAAAGGTACACTAATTTCAACAATAAGTAGCAAAGCATGCTAGCAAGTAGAAGAGGCACTATTACGGAAAGGCAAAGCAGGAGCTGGCACACGCATTATAAAACAGAACCATACAGCAGGCGCACAGTACATCTACATGTACCGATCAATGGAGGGCGGGACATATCCTTTATAAAATAGAGCGTAAGGTGGTCAAGGATACCCAGATTTCTGCAGATGATAGCAGCCTGCCATGTGAGGATGAGGATGAGGATATAGAGATCCTGATTTATGGTCTACACATGTAGAATAGGAGGAAGATAATGATGGGTGGGCATCAGAGGATTCCCACGAGGTAACACAGTGGAGACACAGGCTTCAACCGCAGCCCCACCGAATGGCCCTGGACAAAACTAAGAAGCAGGGAGGGGTCGCTCACCCTAAAAAGAGGAAGACACAGTTCCCCTTGTTGCAGAAGGGAACCGAAGGACCCCATTATGTGCCCTAGTCTCCCATGGAAGGGGGAAATCTAATGCATGCCTTGTCCGCCCTCACAGTGGAAGCGGCAAATGGATTTATGTCTTGAGAAACACACAGCATGCATCACTTTAGCTGTGGGGGACATGACACGTTTGATTGCTTCCCTGTTAGGAGAGCACACGGATGAGCTATGGAGGAAGGCAAGGTACAAGGGAATGATGTTAAATGACACTTCCAATGATGGTGCTCAGTTAAACAACTGTGAAACGTGCATGTGGGAGGTACTAAGGGCCATATGTTCTGACACCCCTAATATGGATTCTATCGTGGCCCGTACAATGAAGACAGACAAAGATCCTGCACTTTACATACAGCAGATGCAGGAGATGTGGCAGTTAGAAGCAGGAGAGGCAGAAGACAAAAACAATGTCATTTTTACCTCGTGTTATGCCAGGTGATCATTTCAGATGGACAAGCAGATTTATCTAAGGTGGGTGGAATAGAAGTGATATCATGGCCCGAGATCCAGGCACACACTGCAAGCTGAAACAGGAACAGGACAAGGACCAGGTGGATCAAACACAGAGGGCAGAGGCAAAGATTGTGCAGAAAACACAAGCAAAGTTGTGTATGGAAGGTGCAGTCATAGCGGGCACTGCATAAGGGGGGTACGCTGAACACAGGCTCATATAAGGATGGTTAGAGGGGCCTGTAGATGTTAGGTGGGACATGTGAGGTTTTCGGAGAGGAAGAGAGAGTTTTCAAACAGGCAGAAGGGGATGTATAGGAAGCCTGATGCCCCAAATAGGTGTGCAATGTTGGCCTTGCGGAAAGATGGGGAATTTTGCATGAGAATGTAGGAGCAGGCCAGCCATGCCCTTTAACTACAACATCCCAACATACCGCCCCACCTTCAACTCACAGCCCCAATTCGCCCCATGTGCTGCAGACACTGCTGCAGATGCCCCAGATCCCGTACAGCAACAGGTGCACCCTTCGGCACCAGATATCACCCAGCAATCCACCCAGATATGGGATAAGAACTACTTGCCACAGGGCACATTGACCCACTACACGGGGACAAGTGTATTGGGAGTCAATTTTTCCTGATCCTGGGTTCGAACATTGTCCCACAATAGGACAGCCCCCAGAGAGCTTTAGCGTGTCCAGTAGTATCAGTAACTGCCAACCGGGAACAGGAAGCCCGAGTGGGAGTGAAGATAGGGGGTAAAACATTAGCTTTGTTGATCGACACAGGAGCTACCAAGTTCTGCATTACAGAGGGGTTGTTTCCATTGTTCGCTGGGGCTGTCACAAGGGTTCTTTTCACTGAAGATTTACCTTTCACCATAGGCATTCATTAATTATCAGTCCCTTGACTGTATTGATGAGACACCCCAGTTAATTTCCTGGGAGGGTCATTATGAGCAAGTTGAACATAACCATTTCTTCTCAGATGAAGGGATAGTCTGCTCCACACTTTGCATGTATCACACTAGGGCTGTCACAGTAATACAAGCACTCTGTGGCCACAGCGCCTTGAAGGGTATAACGCTCAATCTAGATTTGCTCCTATATGGGGTAACAGTCATGTTAGGTTGAATGCTGGGAATTAAGGATAACATTTGGTGGGGACCTGCAGAGTTCCTATTTCAAGGAACTATCCAGCAGGAATGGGCAACAGGCACCATATCAAAGGTGTGCTAAAAAGCATAGGGGTGGTTGCATCAAACTGAAACCAGGTGCAGTTTTGCCCCAAGTGAGACAGTATCCCATTTCAAAGGAGGCGGAGGAGGGAGTTTATTCAACCATGGTGGCCTTATGGCAACAGGGCATAACACAGCCATCAGAATCACCATGCAACATGACAATTTATCCTGTGAAAAAAGCAAAATATCAACGTGGAGGATGGTTCAGGACTTGCACCCATTGAACAACATTGTAGAGGCAGAATTCTCAGTGGTCTTCAATCCTGCCACCATCCTATGTAACATCCACATGGAACCACCTATTTTACTATTATAGATCTCAGAAATGCATTTTTCTCCATCCCATTACACCCTGAATCCCAGCCCCTTACAGCATTTACCTACAGAGTTACAGAGGTTTCAACACACGTGTTTGCCCCAAGGGTATTGTGAGTTGTGACGAATCCTTTGGAGGTGAGGCTGAAACCCAATAGCCCCTTTGGGAAGGTACTCAGTTGTAGTATATGATGGGAGGGGACCCCATCTGTGGGTGAAGGGAAGATTATAGAGGGAGAACGTGGTATGTTGACCACCATTCCTCCATGCATTGCTCACCCAACATATATAGGGCCCAAGCACTCCCACCCTCTGTTTCTTCTCTTGTCTACCAGTTACCTCATGCATTCAAATCCTGTTTATCAGATAAACAATACTGTAATGAGGAAAAGTGAGGGAAGAATGAGTATGAATAACTTAGAAAGTACTGGCACAAAGAAGAGCAGAGCAATGAAGAAGCCTATGCAGAACCAAGTTATTGCAAACTTGAGGGTCAACCTATGGTAAACACAGATGAAGGCCGCTCCTTAGGGTCAGTTCTACCCCAGAGGAGCATCAAGCTGGGAAGCGAAGCTGCGGTGAGAGGATGCGCTGCAGACCCGGACTCCTGGAGAAACAAGCCAGCGTCCAAAAAGTTGTGGAGAAGAGCCAAGACTTACCGAAAGGCTGGGGAACAGAACATCCAGTGGCAAGAAAACAGCCATCCGAGTGGTCTGGACGGGACACGATGTGCGGGGAGAAAACAGTGTTGTGTGGCTGCTGAAAGTTCAGAGCAGACCACAAGGGTCCTGGGGAAGCTAGCGAAGCCTACCAGTGTTGCAGGGGACCGGAACCCTTGCAGACCAAGTTGGAAAGTACACAGAGGGGGACCAGGAAGGCATGGGGAGACCCTGGAGGCTGTGGTTGGGATGAAGTGTGGCACCATCTTCCTCATCTCAGTGGGACCAAGCAGAGAGTTCATATAAAGAGACAGTGGGTGAGAGAACACCCCAGAGAGACCAGAAGAGAAGCATGGAATTTTAGTGAACCAGGACTGATTGAGAGACACTATACATCTGTGAAGGGGGTCTCGGACCCACATAACGAGAAACATGAGAAGGGGGTCTGGAACCCAAATATTAAGAAACTTGGAAAGTTGTTCATACAAAATAACACCTGGCAGGATAGTGAACCCAGCTTAAGTAAGTGACTGTACCAACTTGAGATGGTATATGGGACCCAAACAATGAGAAGAAAATACCAGATGGGGAGAGAGGTACCCTTTGGCAAAGTAAGAGCCATTGCAAACTTGAGAAGTAGGTCTGGGACCCACACGCCGAGAAAAGAAGTCCAGAGGGGGAGAGAGGTACCCTTTTGCAAAGTAAGAGACATTATATACTTGAGAAGGAGGTCTGGGCTGACATAATTAGAAGAGAAGACCGGGTGGGGGGGTGAGAGGTACCCTTTGGTAAGAGACAGAAGAAGTTGAAATGAAGAGAGATATTCCCTAAACCAAGTAAAAAAAAAAGGCCAGATAAAGTAACATCCTGTGGTCAAAATCAATTATTGGACACTATTGAAAGAGAGCCTGAGGAAGACTTAATAAAGGGAGATATTTTACCCCTTCTTGTTTTTGGAACTACAAGAAAATAACCTGAGAAGCTCTGGGGAAGCGAGACCTCCTCCCCATCTCTGTGAAGCAATACAAAAGAGTCTAGTGATGACCGGTGGAAGAAGAATATTCTCCACCGCTATTCATGAACTACCTACAAATCATCCCGGATGAGGGAACCAGTCTTTTTGAGTTAGGGTGTAGCATAGTTTATAGTTTCCTTTTTGAAGTGTAAGGGATGGAAATGTATTTAGGACACATGGGAGTGGACTACTTGTTTTTGATGGACATTCTGGCACCATCCTTAGTTTTGTTTGAGGCAGGGAAACCCTGTGTCATGTCCTCCGTTTCTCCTCCCAGGCCCACATCTTACTCCCAGCCTCCCGCTTCTACACCACAAGCGCAGGGTAACACTTGAACATCCCGCAACCCACGCCAGTCTTCGTTCAGACTGCGACCATTCTTTTACTGGCACCTACCTTGGCGTTGCTATCCCAAACAACGTTGGTACACAGGATCACGAAACAACGCAGGGCGCGCGCCGCGTTGTGTTACCATAAGGAGAAAAACAAAGCGCCTCGAGTCACGTGCTTCTACATCGACGGCTGCTTCCTTCACTACGATGGTCACCTGATCCGACTCCACGCTCCCGGAGCAGAATCACGTGATCCATGTATGCTGTTAAAAGAATGAAGGAAACAATCAACAAACGCTTCACAGCTGCCTCATTCCTTGAGTGCTGCATAGCGTTTAGTTATCACGTTTGGAACTTTGGCTTACTCGACCACGGAACTCTCTCGGATTGAACTGCTTTGCCCTGACACTTGCTTGGAACTCTGGCTTACTCGACCACGGAACTCTCTTGGATTGAACCGCTTTGCCTTAACACTTGCTTGGAACTCTGGCTTACTCGACCACGGAACTCTCTCGGATTGAACTGCTTTGCCCTGACATTTGGCTTGGAACATTGGCTTACTCGACCACGGAACTCTTTTGGATTGCATTCTTCTTTTCCCGTTGTTAAGTTGAACGGAACACCCGGTGTCCTTGGAATTTCTATTGGACTTCGTGCCGCTGCCTGTGATACTCCTGCCGGTCCCAGATATCCTTCCTCCCCTATCCCTTCAAAGTGTCCGGCCCATCAGACTGGGGTAAGCTTACACACGTTGATTCGCCTTACTGCATTGTCATTCGTTTTCTGTTAACTGACCTAACCATTATTGCCTTACAGGGGTCAGGGGGTCCTTCCGGCGTTCCCGTTTCCGGCCTTCAACACTCTCACCTGTGGCCTCAAAGATTGCACTGATAATAATACCTGAATCTATCAGTGTGGTACTTGGGGACGGAGGTCCTAATAATCTGCACGACCATCAAGTACAACAGAACAGACTGTGAAGCCTACTTGGTCGTTTAGATTATGGACACCTCCGCCGGGGACCCTGTGACCGCTCTATTGCAAGCGGTCGCTACCCTTAGATCCGACATGGCCGCGGCCACTACAGCGATCCACCACCGCCTAGACGCCCTACAGAGCACCCGACACCCTTTACCTGATAACGCTGAATTCGGGGATGCCACGCCTCAGGTTCCGACTACCCCTGCTGCCCCTCCAGTGCCAACTCCTGTGTTACTCCCGAGTCCTTTCCCCTTAGCAGCCCCGGAAAGGTATCAGGGAGACCCTAGTAGGTATCGAACATTTCTAAATCAGTGTAAGCTTCATTTCCTATGCCGACCACATGCCTTCCCTGACTCTATATCAAAGGCCGCCTTTCTCCTTTCCCATCTTTCGGGTGTGGCTGCGACTTGGGCAAACCCTTTGTTGGAAAACAACCATCCTGCTCTATACGACTTCGATCTTTTGGTCAATGAGATGGCGAAAGTCTTTGACACTCGACACAAAGCGCAGTCTCGGGATCTAGAACTGCTAGACCTAGCCCAAGGAAAACAGACACTCATAGAGTACATAACCCGCTTTAATCAGCTATCCGCAGAAACCTCATGGCCAGAAGACAAGAAGGCGGTTGTATTTTATCGGGGTTTGTGTGGGGGCATGAAGGACGCCCTAGCAGTCGTACCATCGCTTCCCTCCGTCTACTCAGACTTGGTAGACCTAACGTTACAAGTGGATGCCCGGAGAACCGAGCGTAGGGCAGAGGGGGGGTTTTCTGGTCACCGGACCTCTTCCTCGATAGACCCAACTCCAGAGCCCATGCAAGTAGGAGGGATTCGCAGCCCCATAACCCAAGCTGAATGGGAACGTAGACGTTCTGGCAATGCCTGTTTCTATTGCGGTACGAATGGTCACTACGTAAAGGAGTGTCCCCGTCGCCCAAAGAATAAGAACCCGGGTTTTCGGAAGGCTCGCCCCTGAGATCGGGGGTAAGGGCGAGCACTCCAACGATTACCTCCGACCTTGCTTTTGGTCCCATCCAACCCATAGTGGTCCAGGCTCTCTTGATTCCTAGCAGAGATCAGGGGCACCCAGTCCAGATCGTCATAGATTCCGGAGCAACTGGTTGCTTTATTGATATTGCGTTAGCCCATCGACTCAACCTACCACTCATAGAGAAAGACCGCCCGGAACAAGTACAGGCCGTGGACGGTACCTCTCTCGCTTCTGGCCCTATTAAGCAACAGACCGCCCCTTTGGAAGTAATAATTCAGGGTAATCACAGAGAAACCATATCCTTCGATCTAATCACAACTCCGCAGTTTGGGGTCATTCTGGGCATACCATGGCTAAAACAACACAACCCCTTCATCAATTGGGGTACCGGACAAGTGTCCTTCGAGTCAGAAATCTGCCAACACTACTGCTTAGTTGAGTCCCCCGTCCTGCCCACTCCTGCCAGTATCCTGGGAGTCGTGGCTTCTCTTACCATGGAAGATAACTCTTCCCTAACACATACGGTCGGGGTGGTGTCAGCCGGTATACCCACGGTGTATCAGGATTACCACTTGGTATTCGATAAAGTATCAGCAGAAGGCCTGCCACCCCACAGGTCGTATGATTGCCCCATTGATCTGTTACCAAACGCTCCAGTACCAAGAGGCCGTATCTATTCTTTGTCTCAGTCCGAAGAACGAGCACTGAAAGAATACATCCAACAGGCCCTGCGACTTGGTCACATCCGCCCTTCCTCTTCCCCAGCTGCGAGTCCCATATTCTTCGTTCCTAAGAAGGAGGGGGACCTACGTCCTTGTGTTGATTACCGTCGGTTGAACACAATCACCATAAAGAACCGGTACCCGATTCCCCTTAACTCCACGCTGTTGGACAAACTAACACACGCTACCGTTTACACCAAGTTAGACTTACGTGGGGCTTATAACTTGATCCGCATACGCAAGGGGGATGAGTGGAAGACGGCCTTTTGCTCTAAACAAGGTCTTTTCGAATATCTGGTGATGCCTTTTGGGCTTTGTAACGCCCCCGCTACGTTTCAGCATTTTATGAACGACCTGTTCAGTGACATCCTGGACGTATATGTCGTGATCTATCTGGATGACATTTTGATCTTTTCCCCTTCATTGGAGGAACACGTCATGCACGTCAAGGAGGTTCTGTCCCGTCTGCAGGCGAATGCTCTGTTTGCAAAACCCGAGAAATGTTTGTTCCATACCCATGAGGTGGATTTCCTTGGTTTCCACATAACACCCGGGGGTCTCGCTATGAATCAGTCCAAGGTACGCGCAGTCACGGAGTGGCCTGTCCCAGTTAATCTCAAACAACTGCAGTCCTTCCTTGGTTTCGCGAATTTTTATCGGCGTTTCATCACTGGGTTTTCCTCCATCACTGCCCCGTTAACCGCTCTTACCAGTCCCCTGGTCCCTTACCTTTGGACTCCGGAACACCAAGAGGCATTTGATGCTCTCAAAGCTAGATTTACCACAGCCCCAGTACCCAGAACTCCCTTTTGTCTTAGAAGCAGACGCCTCCTCGTTTGCATTAGGTGCAGTACTTTCCCAGCCCTGCTCAACCACAGGTCGGTTACACCCCGTGGCATACCACTCTCGGAAATTCAACTCGTCTGAGGTGCATTATACCGTTACAGAAAAAGAGCTCTTGGCCATCAAGGATGCCATGCAGACTTGGAGACACCATCTCCTGGGGGCCAAGCACCAGACGATAGTCTATTCAGATCATAAGAATCTCCAAGACCTGGCTACACTCAAATGCCTGAACAGCCGTCAGGTGCGATGGCATTTGTTTTTTGCCGCTTACGATTTTATGATCAAACACCGACCGGGTATTGGTCACGGGAAGGCCGATGCCCTGTCTCGTTCACCTGGGGGGGACTCTCTTCCTGTATTTCCTGAAACGTTGTTAGACAAGAACCACGTCATTTGCGTTTGCACGCCTATCCTGCCAATGATAGCCTCCATACGCCAATGGGTATCACAGAATCAACATAGGTTAACAGAGTGGGACCTGTTCCTCCAGGATGGGCTGCCTTACATACACGGGAAATTATTCCTGCCCACCACCGACACACGCAACCAGGCCCTAGACTGGTCACATGATACAGCTATCAATGGTCATCCAGGACAAACCCGTACACTAGACCTATTGAGGCGTTGGTGTTGGTGGCCTTCTATGAGACATGACGTCGAGGTATATGTTAATTCCTGCTCCATCTGTGCACAAAGTAAATCCCGCAGGGGTCGCCCCTTCGGCTTGCTCCGACCTCTACCGATACCCCTAAACCATGGCACACGATCTCTATGGATCTAATCACCGATCTACCATGTGTACAAAGCCATGACACTGTGTGGGTGATCGTGGATTCATACACCAAAATGGCACGATTCATACCCTGTACGGGGATACCTTCGGCCCCCACGTTAGCGCGCCTGTTTTTGAGATCGGTCTTTTGCCTCTTTGGATTACCTCAAGTAATAGTATCCGATCGAGGTACTCAATTCACCTCTCGTTTTTGGCAGGCGTTGGCCAAGCTACTGGGCATCGATGTTCGGTTTTCCTCTGCCTATCATCCAGAGAGTGACGGACAGACGGAGAGGGTAAACCAGTCGTTGGAGCAGTATCTACGTTGCCTTACCCTCCAACATCAGGACACATGGCTTAACCTTTTACATCTTGCGGAATTCGCATATAATAACGCTCTTCACTCCTCCACTGGTTTCTCCCCGTTCTATTCACTATACGGCCAACACCCCCGCACCCTGCCACTTCCTGATTTCCCACCTACAAACACCCCTGCTGCTGATGCGTGTGCCCGCGACCTCGTCACGGTCTACGCCCAGACCCTCGTCCATCTGCGGGAATCCCAGGCCTCCATGAAGGCAGTGGCTGATAGGAAGAGATTGCCAGCACCCGAATACAAGATCGGGGATCGTGTTTGGTTGTCTACACGTCACCTCCGTATCCCTGGTTGCCGCAAGCTGCTTCCTCGTTTTGTGGGGCCCTATAAGATCGTCAAGGTCATCAACCCTGTTGCCTTGCGCCTTGCGGTTCCAACTGCTTGGCGGGTCCATCCGGTGTTCCATGCCTCTCTGCTCAAGCCCTGCCCTGATACTACCCGTATCTGTGCCCCTCCTGCTCCTGTTTCGGTTTCTGCGCCCGATATATATGAGGTCAATGCTATTCTGAGTTCTCGTCTCTGTAGGGGACGCCTCCAGTATTTAGTGGACTGGCTGGGTTACGGCCCTGAAGACCGCTCATGGGTTCCATCTCGCGACGTCCATGCCCCGCGGTTGCTTGCCCGATTCCATCGTGAACATCCATCAAGCCCACGAGGTCGTGGGCCTTTGGGGGGGGGGGTTCTGTCATGTCCTCCGTTTCTCCTCCCAGGTCCACATCTTACTCCCAGCCTCCCGCTTCTACACCACAAGCGCAGGGTAACACTCGAACATCCCGCAACCCACGCCAGTCTTCGTTCAGACTGCGACCATTCTTTTACTGGCACCTACCTTGGCGTTGCTATCCCAAACAACGTTGGTACACAGGATCACGAAACAACGCAGGGCGCGCGCCGCGTTGTGTTACCATAAGGAGAAAAACAAAGCGCCTCGAGTCACGTGCTTCTACATCGACGGCTGCTTCCTTCACTACGATGGTCACCTGATCCGACTCCACGCTCCCGGAGCAGAATCACGTGATCCATGTATGCTGTTAAAAGAATGAAGGAAACAATCAACAAACGCTTCACAGCTGCCTCATTCCTTGAGTGCTGCATAGCGTTTAGTTATCACGTTTGGAACTTTGGCTTACTCGACCACGGAACTCTCTCGGATTGAACTGCTTTGCCCTGACACTTGCTTGGAACTCTGGCTTACTCGACCACGGAACTCTCTTGGATTGAACCGCTTTGCCTTAACACTTGCTTGGAACTCTGGCTTACTCGACCACGGAACTCTCTCGGATTGAACTGCTTTGCCCTGACATTTGGCTTGGAACATTGGCTTACTCGACCACGGAACTCTTTTGGATTGCATTCTTCTTTTCCCGTTGTTAAGTTGAACGGAACACCCGGTGTCCTTGGAATTTCGATTGGACTTCGTGCCTCTGCCTGTGATACTCCTGCCGGTCCCAGATATCCTTCCTCCCCTATCCCTTCAAAGTGTCCGGCCTATCAGACTGGGGTAAGCTTACACACGTTGATTCGCCTTACTGCATTGTCATTCGTTTTCTGTTAACTGACCTAACCATTATTGCCTTACAGCGGTCAGGGGGTCCTTCGGCGTTCCCGTTTCCGGCCTTCAACACTCTCACCTGTGGCCTCAAAGATTGCACTGATAGTAATACCTGAATCTATCAGTGTGGTACTTGGGGACGGAGGTCCTAATAATCTGCACGACCATCAAGTACAACAGAACACCCTGCTTAGTTATAGAGACAGGTAGGGTTCTTCCTTATTTTCTGTGAAAAAAAAATTTTTGTGCTAACAAACATGCCACCTTTGTGTCCCACGTCTACTTCTGCACCTTTACAGAGTCCCCCAGTATTTTCAATAGGTTGTTGCAAATGGATCTAGGGAATTTATAGCAAAACAAAAGAGGTGATGGCTGTAAGGTTTAGAAATAATCTTAACCTGTGGCATTGCTCTGGGCAACCCTCCAGACCATCGTTCTTCACCTGCCAAGCTATTTCAAAAGGGAAAAGACCATGAGCAAATCAGACTTGGTCTCACCCCAAAAGGGGCAGTCCAGCCCAAACTGCTTGGTGACATCCCTTCTGCAGGAGACCACAAGCAGTCCCAAACATGTGTCGGCCTTGTTGGGCCTCATCAGTGAGGAGTATCCTGGGTCTCTAGGCCCAGCAGGTATGGGACCTACGTCTGGGTATACCCGTCCCACTCGGGGTGACTACAGCAAAACAAAAGAGGTGATGGCTCGAAGGTTTAGAATTAATCTTAACCTCTGACATTGCTCTTGGCAACCCTCCAGACCATCGCTGTTCGCCTGCCAAGCCATTACAAAAATGGAAAGACCCTAGGTAATTTATCAACACAGAGCACAGCGATTCAGTGTGTGGATGACCTCCTGGTCTGTTGTATGACCAAAGAGCTATATAGGAATGTCTCAGTAAAACGTTTTGCCTTATTGGCAGAGAAGGATTATAAAGTGGACAAGGACAAACTGCAGTATTGTCAGCAGGAATCTGTGTATCATGGGCAGATAATGATATAATCAGCAGGCAGGAGAATAATGCCGGAAAGGGCTCAGCAGTGCAGAACACACCACAGCCACTGCATTTGCGATCCAGTAACCATCTACCCATTACCATGGAATGTCCTGTCACCCTTTACGTAGTGCATGCAGTTTTTCGCATTTTAGAGAAATCCAAATCCATTCTCCCCACACAATGAACATCAGGGTATGAGGTTATTCTGTTGAATCCCTCAATTCACATTGTGAGGTCTCACACTGGCAATCCAGCCACATTTATCGCAGAACAGGTACAGGAAAATAACAAAGTACATGATTGCACTACATATGAGGACACCACTGAGGAAACTGCCCACATTAGTGAGGATGCACTCGAAGAGGCATGCACTCTTCGTTGATGGTTTGTTGATGATCGATCAGAGCACTGGGATCAGCCGCATGGGGGCCACTGTAGCGAGCCTTGAAACAGGAGACTATCATGTGTTAGCTAGAGTACCATTGCCCTAGCACTATTCTGTGCAAGCAGTGGATCTTGTGGCCCTCATAACAGCATTATAACTATCTCAAGGCTGCCCCACGACCATTTACTCAAATTCAGCTTCTGTTACATCCACAGTACACTCTGGCCTCTCCAGGTGGTGGAGGCGAGAGTTCAATAAATCAGATCATACACCCTTGCAGCATTCAGCACTCCTCTCCAGGTTAACAGATGCATTAGTGCTCCCCACAGCAGTGCAGTAGTAAAATGTGCAGCTCACACAAACAACACAGACTCATTTGCTTATGCCAACCACGAAGCAGACTTGGCAGCAAAGGAAGCAGCATATTTAGAAAACCCCATTGGCATGGTGTCCCCTGCAGGCAGAGTGTTCACTGCTCTTACAACAGGTACCCTACAATGCCTTTCCCCAGGCCCAGATTATTGAGCTGCAGGTTCAAGCTCCCCAGCTAGAGAAAGAGTTACGGGGCCCGAAGGGGTGCTCCTCCTCACCTACAGACCTCCTAAAGACAAGACATTTCAAAGAAACTGGTTATGCCCTGAATATTGCTTACCGCTGCTCTCGAGCAACTGCACTTTCCAACACACACGTCGAAAGAATACATTGCTGTCGATTTGCGAGAGCAATGGTTCATCCTAATCTCCAGCAGCTCGTTGCTGATTTCATATAAAATTGTATAACTTGCCTAAGGTGCACCACAAGTCGAACTCTCAGAACCCTTAAGGTGGCATTGCCCTGCCTTTCAGGACCCTTCAATCATCTACATAGGTGCAGTAACTTTTGTTATCTAATTGTTGTGGTTTGGTCAATCTAATGATGGTTCGAAGCAGCTGCCTGTGTTTCCCCTGATGCTAAATTTGCAGCCAAATTTCTGGTAAAGGAAGTGTTTCCCCTATGGGGGATTTGTGACGTTCTCAGGTCTGACAAAAGCACACATTTTCTCAATTAAATGTTTAAGGAAATATCTCCTTCTTGGGTATCAACACACATTGTGCTCTATCTTTCACCCACAGTCCAATGGTGTAGTGAAGTGAATGAATGGTCTATTGAAACAGAAACTCACATGGTTATGTGATACATTGAAAAAGTCTTGGTTGCACTGTTTGTCTCTTGTTCTTTTTGTACTCTGCAATCAGCAGGAATCGGACCATCAACTTACCCTGCATGAAATAATCACAGGCAGGAGGGTGCACATTCCTCTCACACCTGCATGCACAGCCTCTGATGCATACATATCTGCTCACATTTTAGGGGAAGAGTTCCAGGGGTACCTTAAGGAGCTAACCAAATCTGTCAGGCTTATATCTCGCCAGCTTGGACCTCATTGCATTGATCATGATCTACCAGTAGACGAGTCATCACCAGCGTAACTGGAGCCATCGCAGCCTTTGCAACAACCACTCATCCCAAACGATCATGTCTTTCGAAAGTCGAAGGACCCAAAATTTGAAGTACCCTTCAACATGATGTATACTACTCACACAGCCGCCAAAGTCTCTGGCAGAAAGGCCTGGTTTCATCTCAGTGATGTCTGGAAAGTGAAGAGTCCCTTCACCCCCCTCCAGCAGCAGGATGAGGAAGATCGGGAGTACTAAGGGAAATATAGCTTTCACTTTTTAAAACCCAAAAACCTCAGTGACTTCTTCTTTACATCCATTTTGGCGAAAGGATATGATGGCCTCACCATGAGATTAAAAGAACATACATGAATTTAGACAGTATATACAGTATCTTGTTCTTGTTTTTTGCAGCTTACGTTTTCTTCTGTTCTATTCGTTTCTGTTTTCTCTACAATGGCACTAATGCTGAAAACAATGAATTGTTAGGGAGTAATAATGTTTCTAAACACATTGAGCTGTTAGGGAGTGTCAACATTTCGATGTCGAGAAGGAAGCGAGATATGGTTGATCCAAGAGTTATCCCAGGTACATCTGATAGTGTGCATTACCATGCAGACAATAATATGTGGTATAGACAAATGAATGCAGTGGAGAAAGAGAAATTGAGCAAATGCCTGTTCATCGATTTCTTATGCAGCTGCCACACCTAAGTTGTTTTTTCCTCAAGCGATGTCATCAGAGGCAGCAGGTTGTTTAGTTCACCTAGTCTCATGCAGAGTGTGAGGCACCATTTAGGGACATAAGGTTCAGATACAGAGGGTGTAAGTAAACATAACAGTATATGACAACAAATATGTAGAGTTGAAGGTGACAAAAGAGAAAAAATGTCAGAGTGATCTCAGATTTAGGTATCAAGGAGGAGGACAGTCACAAGTGATTGATTTTCAGAAAAAGAAAGTTAGGAAGAATGACTTTTTTCAGAATATCACTTGCATTCCATTGTTTCCATGGCAGAGCAGGTCTCATTGTGGAGGTAGACCTAACTTACAGATAAAAAGCCCTGTCTGCTATGAAGGTGAATGGGTTGAAGGGCTGATTGGGTGCAGGGCAGGGGGAATGTTTGTGCACCCTAAGAATGTGTTTCTAGAAATAAATGAAACTTATTTTGTCCTATGGAGTAAATAAGTGAATAGTCTGAAGTGGATTGATCAACCTAAACCCCTGACCCAAGTTATGAAACTCACACAGTTCTCTTTGAGTTTCAGAAGCAGTGGCAGCATGTTTGTGAGGGCCAATTCAAACTGCAGTGTAACATTGATCTTCCTAATTTCGAGGGGGAACCGCTGCTCTCATGGACATATATTGAGTGTGTGGTGGACTGACATACACAGTTTTCTGCGTATGAAAAAAACATTTTTTTCATTCTGGGGAGGCGTATGCTCCATAAAAACAATGCAAGCTCCCATCTTGGTGGAACCTGATGGTAACATCACAGTAATCAGCAAGTTTCCAATGACCAAGACCATGTACTTATCGTATTAGCGAGTACGTCGATCTCTGATCCTGCGCCGCTATCGCAGAGGTAACTATTTAATGCAGGAGTCAGGTGACAAGCTAAATGAGATACCAAAGGACTATAGATTATTCACCAGTACTTAAATGTTTTTTGCTTAATTTTCACTACTAGGATCCTAGTGGGAGTAGACGCCAAGTGGCAGAAAATAACAAGGTGGGGGCTCATTCAAATGGACAATAACACAGAGAATGGGTTAAATGCTATTAGGGAAGAACTTCGTGCCATAAAACTAACCATTTTGCAGAACTAATATGTCCTTGATCTGTTGACTGCAATGGAGGGGGGTGTTTGCACCAAACTGGGTACTTCTTGCTGCACATACACACCCTCCAACAATGAGGACAATGGAAGCCTCACACAAGCAATACAATCTTTGCACACTCTGTGTACCACCATGGAGAATGAGGGTGGGGTGCAGAATGGTGACTGGTTCACATAGACCTCTACATGGGTGCCTTCATGGATGATATTCTCCTCAAAGTACTAATACCTATTGTCTTGCTTCTTGTTCTTTTTGCACTTGCCAACTGATTCTGGGGTATTGCAAGAAACTGATGGTAACGATAATGCCTATAATGTTTTGCACAGTGAAATCTATAGACAAAACACCTCTTGTGAAGAACGCCCATATCCAAACTGATAAATGGACTGGTGAGGACAAGCCTCACATGGTTTAAATATGTCACCCTTTTGGCCAGGAAGGAATACATTTTAACTGCCCTAGTGATCCTGAGCTATTTTGAAAGTTATATTGAGGCCACTGCTGATGTGGATTGTTATTTTTTGCCATGTAGCCCAGCAGAATATAGAGGGGATTTGAGAAATGTTATGAAAGTGTGGGTACCGAAAACTGCTCTTGACAAGATGAAAAAGAAAGGTGGTGTAGTTGATAAATCAACTAGAGGGGGGAATGTTAATATGCAGGTCTAACGTTCTAAATGTAGGAGAAGCTGCAAGAATGTTATTCAATAGCGTTCATTTTTGCCATTTAGTGAGTCTTTAAGGCCCTTAAGGCTGCCAAGTGCGTGGCAGAGTGCATTGGTAGCACAGAACATTAAGCCATTTTATTGAATTATGCCTAGGTCCTGTGACTATTGAATCAAGTTTAAGGCTTGTGGACATTACTGAAGGGAATATTTCTGCAATTTATATTGAATTGGTTTCCCTTTCTGTCACCTCCTAGAGAGTATTCTGATTGGCAAGTACACGGCAGGATGGTCAGGCAGCACCAATAGGAGTTATTTTCCAAAGAATTAAACCTCGAATATATGTTCTCATGGAACATTCTCCAGGGAGGCGAGCACACTATAAAGTAACAGTTTGTGTCCTTAGCATGTGTAGATGAGTACACAATAGTGACAAGGACAGGTTTGTAACGTGGGGGAGCTGTGGTTTTTGGTAATTTTATAATTGATTACTTTTTATGATAGGTTATTTATAACTCGCTTAATACCCAGAGGATTCTAAGCACGGACTCAGGGATCAAACCTGTATTGCTGTGCATCGTCTTGCTTCCAAGGCGAGCGCTTTACCCCAGAGCTGGTGTGCCAAGGGGTCTGGTCACACAGCAGGGAACATTACTGTATCTAGCTGTTGCTATGGGAACAGGTCTGGCTCTCCTCACTCGCTGAATATTAAGACCTCTGTGTTGGGATGACACAAAATTTTACATATTATTGTAGTAGCCAATTAGGAGAGGGCATTTTTTGTTGCAATTAGTCTGTATTGGCAGGAGCCAATAGGATGGTTAGAATGTACCTACACTTAATCTCTATAAATGATACTAATGTATTATAATTTTGCAGCTTTTGTCTTTAAACACTAAAGCCCAATGAAGGCGGGTTCAGATTTTTCAGTCTTAGTGGTTTTACGAGGCCCGTTGACCTTCCAGACATTATTGCATTTGCAATAAATATATGTTTTTTGCAATTTGTGCACCTCTTTATTGTTTCCTGAAAATTACTAAGAGTCTTTACTAATTTATTTCATTTTCATTAACTATCTTATATCATGAACGTACTCTTGCATTCACACTTAAATGTCAGGACATGAACATTGATCACTAATGCTGGCAACCCTCTGAAACACTTGTGTATAGGCGCATTATAAATGCCAAATCATATGTGTTTAAGGTCCTGAGGAGGCTCCTTTAAGTGATGCACATGAAGGCCTTATAATTGTAAAACTAGATTTTGAATAAATCTCTATTAAATTAAATGTGGTACCCTTCTTGGTAATGTTGAGACATTTTATACACTTGTGGACTAGGTGCCATAGATCCTAGGTATCCTTAGCCAATGCTCTTCACGTGGACCCTAGAAAGTGGTTACTTTACGTTTTACGACCTTAGTTAAGCCATTCAAAATAAGCATTTTTATGTTCCCCTTTTAACCATATCTTTCTAGAGAATAGCCTGTCGTTGGTCCATGTTACCTTCATAGACGTGAAAGACGTTTACTATTCATCAACATCATAATTACTTTATTCAGATCAAAAAGGTGCACTCACCAAAGCTATACTAAATCAAAATTGAAAATCAATATCCGAACATATAAAACCTTACATTTCAGAAAGTAACCCCACTAATCCTACTATATAATAAAAGGATACATGTATGTTTGTCCGATACTGTCATGCACAGTAGAGGCTTCCCAAATGTACAGAATGCTCCACTAGAGGAAACTATTGCCTTAGAATATACACTGGTCCAATTTGCATAGCTTTGTCTGTTGTGACCTCTAGAAGGAGCTGTTGTTAGGCCAATGTTGTAGTCATAGTGTTTATGCATATTCCATATGAGCGAGTTCTCACTTTTCCTATCAATGTAAGTATTAATAGATCCTTCTCTGCCTCGCTACACCTTCCACACCTTCCACACCTTCCACACCATGCGTTTCTCAACAATGGGACTAGATAACACCTCCTAAATCTGTAATACCATCCACAGAAGAAGAGAATGTGGTCTCTGTCATCCTGCAAATACATACTACAACTGCGATATGATATTCTGACTTGTCCATCTCATCTTGATAACATTGTGGGGGAGAAGATACAGACATAACTTAGCAAGTTGTATTCTATGTTTGCTAGGGTAATAACATCCAGATGAAGGGGTAGACATTTTGGTTTGGAAATGTTTCAATACACAATGACTGACTACGTCAGGCCTTAAACCATGAAAACAGTTATATTTAATGTGTTCTTAGTCTGGGCTGGCATAGTAGGGCATTAATATACCAGCAAACTTGCTCAGATTATCTTAACAATTTGTTCACATTTTTAACTATGGTACCCTAGATGACAACTCATGGGACAACAATTCTACAACCAGAATGCCCAAAAGAGGATGAATATAGGTGTCTAATATTGAATCCACATCCTTATACCAAATTAGATACTAAATATAGCTGCACTGAAAGAATTTGTGATGACTATGTCGCACAACTATGGATGTTTCCCATGGATACATAATATATTGGCTAAGTCTATGTATATCACGGAAAAATAACAATTGTATTTATGTTGTGTGTACGTATTTGGGTTTAATATTGTGCTAACCTAGATAAGAATCTACAGAGCACTCTGCAGGTCATTGAAGTTAACATACAAGGTAATGTGAGACCCAGATAGCAAGGCCCCTGGAAAGGTACCCTGGCACAGACTTAGTAGCCTTTTTTTCAAAGTGTAAATAACCTCCAATTTTGTTAATCAGAATAGACCACGTTTCTTTTAGAGTTATGATCTCGATCTAGCAAATAAATGTAACCCAATCAATAAATTCTACCCATTTTGATAAACCTGTTTTGTCCCATTTGGGAAACGGCCTTGCTTCTCTTGTCCTTAACTGTAAAAAACCTGAAGGTGACTCTAGTCCACACTAGTACACAGGCATCTGTCATCCAGGTAGCCAGGACACAGCCATAACTTTTGGATCTAGTTCCTTGGGGTGGACCAGTGTGGGAGGATTACCTGGGTGTGGGGTCTTTAGCAAGTGGTAGTGGGACACTGGATGGTGAGACGCTGTATCCCCTTTCCTGTAACACCTTTACCACATCCTATCAGGTAGGATATTTAGGAACCCAACCCCCCCTTCACAACATAAACACTTTCCCACGGAAATCTCACTATGAGAGATCACACACACCTGCTTTCCATTACACTTTCCCACACGGATAAAAGGTGTAGTACTAGAGCACACTCATCTGAGCAAGGCAAAGCAGACAACAAAGCAGCGGTTCCAAAATGGCAGTTTAACACAAGGAGAAAGACAGCAAAACAGAAGGGGATCACAAGGAGGGACGTTCCCTTGACCTTTTCGATGAGGAACCATTACTTCCACAAACTCTCGAGAGTAGAAAGTGTAAGACCAGGAAAACAGGCTGAAGAATCCTGCATTGTGTGTCGGAGGTACCCGGGGACCCTCTCCATCGATAACCAAGGCAAGGAGAATCACCTGCCACTGTGGTACTGTCATTGGCTCCTACAACAAAACAGCGCCAGTAAAATCAACAGAGCCGGTGAGTTGGGGAAACTGATACCAGACCAGTCTGGGTTGAAGCAAAGGTTGCAAGCGGCAGCATTGCATGGTGAGCGCTGAAGCACCAGTATATGAAATGCATGGGATAACCAACGCGAGTACAAACTGAACAACAGATGAACTTTGAACCCAAGATATGATACTCTTGACAGAGTGGTCCGGCACCACATGTGTGCTCATTCGAAGGTCTCTGTAAGGTACCCAACTGAGAGTTGAGAAACGTGAAAGAGTAGCAAAGTACTGTACATTGAAGTGGTCCTGCAACAGGTCAAGCTAAATCCTGTGCACAATTGAAAGTCTTTGATGTTCATACTGCCAAGAAAGTTGATGACAAAATGGATTAAGTTGGTTCAAACATGAACAAGGGAGATCAATTGAAGGCTTTAGGGATAAAGCAAGTTTGTGTTAAAGTGAATTAAAGTGGTCTGAGCCTCGTGGAGGGAGACTGATTGAACATTGTGTTCAAACAGATCTGTGCCTGGCTGAGGGTGATGCAACGTGAATAGTGAATCACCTGAGAAATTGAGTATGTGTGAAATTCAGAGAGGAAAAGATCTTATTGTGTGTTTGTCGCATCAGGCCTTCTGCAAGAAGAGACTTTGGAAGACAAAATGACTTGGGCATGAACTGCACTCTTGTGGTAGAGAAGCCAGAGACTGTGCTAAACTCGAGTGTGCTGCCTTATCCTGTGCTGAAAATGTAGGGAAGGGAGGCCAATGGCCACTTCTTTCTCTTACATAACATTTTTTCCCACACTATTAGTGTTTAGAGGTTAGGATTTGCAATAGGTTTGTTAGTATAGGCTCTTTTATTTTGACAGGACACCACTAGGTCTGCATTATTGTTATTTGATGGTCGTAGCTTGCTCCCATCTGTAGATTTAGGATTAGATAGGCATTTGTTCAAACCCTTTTTGAAGTTAAATAAACACCCTTGAACTGTGGTCACTTCTGTCCATCTTACTGTTGATACGATGCCCTCCTTACATTAACTTATTATCTTCCCAGGCTATCAAAATGTAAACATTTTGTTGAATAAAAAGCAGGTTGAAAACAGTGGCAGATATATACAAAAATCATCATCATTTCTGCTTCTCACATCCGTCATGAAGGAACCACAAAATTGTCAGAATACTCTCAGCCCATATAGTTTAATGTGAGCATGGCATCAGTATGCAAAGCCCGATGCGTTTCGTTTCTGGCTCGGAGCTTGCTCACAGGATGTTACAAACTAGCCTTACTGGCTTCCTTTTAAAACAATTGCTTGCCACATGTTTAAAACAACTTTCAGTGCAGCATCACTTTCAGAGCTTTCTTTAGAATAGGCTCACATTGTCATCCAAACATGTCAGACATTTTATAACATGCTGGTATATACACAATGTGTATTAGCAAATACAAGCCACCATATACGGGGGAGACCGATTCAGAGCAGTCAGATTGACGACATGAATGAGGTCAAACGGAATTATGCCAGAAATCATCCTCCTCCAATATTGAATTGTACTTCTAGGAGGGATGGATGGGTTATGTAATAAACCCCAAGCCTCACCCCTAATGCCAGGCAACAAAGCCCTTTAGTACCACCTACTTTGGTAGCTCTGGGAGCAAATAGGGGCCGATTTGGATACAGAAGCGGCACTGGCAGTGAATTTCTGTATGTGGTGAATTACCAACAGGTCAATTAGTAAGGAAAGTTTCACATGTTAATAAATGTATCCAATGTATCCATGTATCTACAAATAAATATGTCATTTCATTTCATGCTGTGCATTATTTCAATTTTGGAGCATGCTCATGTACAATATAATCTATTAGTGGCCATATTTGTTGACGTGCTGTATTTGAGAAATTTAGGCCAAGTGGCCTTTTAAAGAGCAAAAGATATTTCTACATATGTATTAAAACAACACATTGGCCCTCATTACGACCCTGGCGGAAAGGGGAAAACGATGGCGGAAATGCAATACCGCCATCGAATAGCGCTCGGTGCGACTATGACCCGTCACCGCAAAGTACGAAGCCATTAGCGACACCGTAGTGAACGCCAACGCTAACTGCACTAAGCACGCGCGCGCGCGCCATGCCAAACCGCAAACACCACCATGGTGCAACGGTACGCCAATTCCGACCCTAGCGGACATGTACCTAACGCCA
Source organism: Ambystoma mexicanum (assembly GCF_040938575.1). Classification (NCBI taxonomy): domain Eukaryota; kingdom Metazoa; phylum Chordata; class Amphibia; order Caudata; family Ambystomatidae; genus Ambystoma; species Ambystoma mexicanum. The sequence goes on from NC_090929.1 coordinate 234,461,079, forward strand.
TCAGGCATGGCGGAATGGACCATTCCGCCATGGCGAGAAGTACGGCATCGCGAATCAACCGTAAACGGCCCCACTGAGTGCCTGTACACCGCTCCCTGTCCACAAAGTACAACTCCCTGTAGGTGCAATGAAGTCACAATGCAACCATTGAAATGTACAAAGCACCCATGCATGCCAACGAACAAAAGCAACACAAGAGGGGCCAATGTGAGCTGCAGGGCACAGATGGCACGAATACAGAAGCCATCCCAATGGACATGACCACAGTCCCCCACCAAGAAACGCACGCAAACACAGGCACCTGTGACCAGCAACATTCCGAAAATCACATCATTCCACCAGTCCACCTGGCTGACCGCCATCTGTCCCACAAAACCCAATCCCCCGCCCCTGAGCATGACAACATCCAAACTGTCATATAGGCAGCCCCCATCCCTGACCTCACGGGCTCAGTAGGCAAACGCGCCCAGCACAGTACCACGCAACTAAACCCCGAAGCAGGAACCCAATGCAGATCTCCTCACAATACATCGCCCCACAAATAGGCACATGCCACATCACTTGCAAAGAAAAACGCTACACGGGCCAAATCAGAATAGAAATTTAATGCACAACAAAATCACCAAGCCCATACAGCCATCAGGCCATGAACTCCAAAACACATTTCACCATTGTGGGCTGCATCCGCAAGAAATGACCAGCCACTACTTGTGTGACGCCCTGTCCCATCATGGTACACAGAGCCACAATCACGTACGAAAAGGCAAAAAGGAAGCGCACACAACCGCAGGGCCGTCCCAATGGGGAGGCACTAGTCCAGCTGAAAGGCCGAAATGTTGCTCCGAGCCACCAGTACTGCGTAAGGGCATGTGGGCCACTGGCGATCGTCCCATAAGATCGTAATGCTGCTCCACCGATTAACACGAAGCAGCAGGTGTCGGGAGTAAAATCCATCTGCAGGAGTGGCATACAGATGGCAGTGGCAAAAGGGGAGGAGATACCTGTCAACCAAAAGAAAAGAACAAGAACAGAATGGCCATCAGAACTACATTCGAACAACTCACTTCAATGAGCACACGAAATCCACAGCCATATGCATGCTAGCCCACTCCAAAGGATCATCACCACCCCAAAGCCACTTGCGACTCATAACCATCTATACCTAGGTGTAAACACCATCACGTACGAGTGTACCTGTGCATGCGTCTGCCAAAACAGAATCCATCAGATGGGAATGTTAACGTGCATGGACACAAGTGTCTGAGGGCGCGTCGAGACAGGGAGGGCTCAACAAGGCCAGATAGACGATGGTCCCACTATGGCAGCCCTGCATCACATAGCGTAGGGGAGGCGGATAGATCCCAAGAAGCCCTGTACATGCCAAACTCTGCATCAAATCACCTGCCCATGCATCCATTCATCCTTCCCTCATCCCGGGATCAAAACGCCTGAATAATTACTCACATGACATTAGAAACGTCCATTGAGTCTGTGCGTAATGCAGCCTGCTAAATCCACAGTGCCCCAGCCCGTAAATCCAGTGTTGTGAAGTAACATGTATTTGGGAATGGCCGGCCTCATCGCCCACGTAGCTATTGCGCATCCCAAACTATTCATATCAATCATTGCTCCCTCGCCATGGGCCCTGTCTCAAGGACATAGAACAACAGAACGTTATATTTGCAGTCAGACCTGTGGGCATCTCCTCGCCGCTAGCTGGAAACCAAAAGCGCCGCCCTTCGAATTCCTCATTTGCAACATCACGTCGAAAAGGCATCTGTGGCCGTTTGAAATCACTAATTATTCCATCGAGTGCGGCTGTGTGTGAAAATGGCAACTGCCTTCACCCACAAATGGGACGCCCCGCCCGTCGTTGCAACTCGGTACAGTGATGCATGAGGGCCCACCGTTACTCGAGTACTACGTTCCACTGACCCTTCACAAGTCCGTTCGCGACTGCACAGATAGTATGGGAAACAATGGGACCACAGCAGAATGAACATATCAACCAATCTTACACGCCCATCGGGTACAAATACATGATTGCAATAGCAAGATACCATTACCCGATTTGCAGCGTTGTGCGCGGGACGTGCTCGGCCAAAGGGGAGAGCAGTTTGCACAGGTGGAATCAATCACCACAGGTGGAGGCCATACAGCCTGGAAACACATAAATTGCACAGCCAGTCTCCTCCCACAACCACAGCGAAATGCTACCGGCAGGACTCGCGATGTTGGCCCTGGGGGACCTGATAGCACTGATGGTGCTCCGACTCCAAGAAGAAGACGAACAACAACTACAACCAGCCGCACGGAGGAGACGCAGGAGGAGGAGGAGGCCAAGGCAGGGCCAGCAAGGCCCAGCAGCACAGCCACTACCACCACGCAGGCAGCCCGCAATCCCACGCCTCCGAGCACATCCGTTCAACCTCACTGATGAGCAGATCCACACCCTCTACCGTCTGGACCGGGACACCATAGCCGCCATTGTGGACATGACACAGGCTGACCTAGTCAGCATGATAGATAGCCCAACCGCCATCCCACCCCTACTGAAGGTGGTGTCTGTACTCCACTTCCTGGCCACAGGCACCTACCAGCACACAGTCGGACAGTTGCATGGCATTTCTCAGCCACTGTTCTCATGGACACTATTCCAAGTGCTCGATGCCCTCCTGCAGCACGCAGACGACTACATCTCCCTACCACGCTCGGAGCAGGAAATAACCAACACAAAAGTGGGATTCCATGCACTTGCCGGCATACCGGGTTGCATTGGTGCCATCGACTGCACCCATGTTGAATTGGTCGTGCCACATGCCATGGAGGCCCAGTACCGCAACCGAAAACAATTTCATTCCCTGAATGTACAAATGGTGTGTGACTCCAACAGGATCTTTACGCATTGTTGTGCCCGATTCCCTGGATCAACCCATGATTCCATGGTCTTGAGGAACTCTACCATACCACGCTACATGGAGCGACACGCAGGGAACAGATCCTGGCTACTCGGTGAGTCTCATTGCATGCATGATGATGTGGGGTATGTGATTTGGCAATGTACTGGCAGGAAGGGGGGGGGGTGTGCGTACGTATCAATGGCATCCCACATCCTACGTTTCTCGTCCACATACAGGTGATGCTGGATATCCACTGAAGAGATGGCTCCTCACACCAGTCCGGAACCCACGGGACCAGCATGAGGAGGACTACAACCATGCCCACTCACGTACCCGTGTAGTCATTGAGCAGGCATTCGGCCTACTGAAGGGCCGTTTCCGCTGCCTCAGCAGGTCTGGCGGGGCACTCCTGTACCGCCATGAGAAGGTTGCAAAGATGGTGATGGCATGTGTCATGCTCCACAACATGTGCGTACGTAGAAATGTGCCCATGCCCCCTGACGCAGAACTGCAAGCACCGGATGATGGTCATGATGAGGGTGGGGATGTGGCAGCACCTCAAGGAGTCTGCGAGGCACCGGAGGCCCGTGACATTCGTCAGCATCTCATTGATGTATGCTTCTAGCACTCATGCCTGGTGGCTGATACATGGACACGGGACACGTGGCACTGTGTGTGTCTGGAACATGCACAAAATGGACTGTACGCCTATGATGGCCTAGTACACAAAGATCAATGTCCACACATCTCATTGGTTGATCGTGCACTGTTTATGGCATATGTGATATCATGTTGTACACCCTATCGACCCGCCACCCAAGTGAGCCCAACACACCCCCTCCACCCTCCTACCTCCCCCCCGAACACCAGTGTTCAAAGATGCTCATTGTCAGTGGGCTGTCGCTATTGCATGCCCCCTCTGCGGGTATCAGGGGCACCCCTGCCCGTGGAGCGCCGGGTCCTCCCAGATCTACGTTGGGGGCTGCCCTGGACGGAACTTGCAACGGATGATGTGTCTGCCTGCTCACGTCCATGCATGTCCCTAAGGGTTTGCGAGAGCTCAGTGAGCACACGGCGCACTGCGGCAAGTTCGGCACATACGTCTTTGGACGTCGCATGCAGTTCCCCCCTCAGGCTCTCGGTGCTTCTCTCAATTTGTGACCTTAGCGTCTCTGTGCCTCTCTCCATTTCTGCCCTAAGTGTCTCAGTTGATGTTTCTATGTCTGCCTTGGTGCCCCCACATTCATCGGCATGGTCCTTGAGGAGTGTGGCCAGTTGCTGCTGTTGTTCGATCAACTGGTCGAGGGACTGTTGCCTCTGCTGGGCCATGGCCATTTGCGGGGGTGTCGCAGAGGGGCTGTTGACCTCATGTTGCCTTGCCACAGGGCTTGGGGGGGATGGCCAGTCGTCGTCTTGTGGGTGCCCCTGCGTGGTATCCTCATGTTGTACGGGATGGGACAGACAGGGGGATTGGGACAGGTCATGGATGGATCTGACTTCGGCATCCCCGTTTTCTGTGTCGGAGCATGCTGCCATCAATGGGGTGTCACCTATGGTGCTGCTGCCACCAGAGGCAGTGCCTTCTGTGGCATCCATTGGGGGGACCTGTGGTGGTGGTGTTGTGGGCATGCTGGCTGCTGGGGTGCCTGTTGATGTTCCCTCCTGTGTGCTGCCACCTGATTTGTGCTGCTGCCGTGTCTTGATGCGTGCAGCTGAGGTGGAGGGTCTCTGGCCGTTGGTCTTGGCCCTCTTTGCAGGTGTGCTGGTAGGGGTGTCCTGTTGCTCGTCGTTTGGATCGGACCCTGTGGTGGAGTAAAGGAGAGCGAGGGTTATTGATGGGTCTGTGGGAATTGGAATGGCATTGTATCACATGCTTTGGGGTGGTACCTGAGGGTGTTTTGGGTCGGGGCCTTGGAGGTGCATTGATTTGTGTGTGGAGTGAGGGTGCAGTTGTTTGGCAGCCTGCAGTTAGGGTGTGCCTGCTGCACGTGTAGTGCGTGTTTTAGGGGTTTTTAATTATTTATGTATTTATTGTGGTTTTTAACGTGCGCTATCAGGCCGATGTGTGTGGACGTTCTCCTGGACATGTGTTTCTGTTGCACTATGTGGACGCATGGTACTTCACATGGATGGACTGTGTGGATTGTTTTATCTGGCCCACCTACCTGAATCTTCGGATGTCTGCACTCCTTTCTCCATCCCTCCGACTCCCTCGATGCTCTCCATTCCGATGGTGGAGGCACAGATTTCTTCCCAGGGGGTCAACTTGATGGGTGATTCAGGACCTCCCCCGGTGGCTGTGGCAATGTTGCGGTTGGCAGAGAGTATGCTGTGGACGCGTATCCGCAGGTCGTCCCATCGCTTGCGGCATTGCTGTGGGGTGCGGGGTGCGGTCCCCACCGCACTTACCCGCTGTGCCACCAGAGCCCATATGGCCTTCTTGTTTGCAAGTGCCGTCCTGGTCATTTGCGTGGAGAAGACCACGGCAGCATTCTCCTGGAGGGTCTCTGTTAGCACGGTGAGTTCCTCACGGGAGAAGTGGACCTGCCGCTTGCGGTCGCACGCTTTCTTCGCTGCTTTTCCCATTTTTCTTGGTTTCGCTAGGGTGGTTGACGGGGTGGGGTGTGTCTCAGGGTAGTGTTTTTAGTGGTTGTGTGGTTTTAGTGTATTTATAGGTGTACGCCGGGATGTTTCCCGTTCCGGGCCCGTGTTTTAACTTCCGTTTCCGTATATTTCCGGCCACCGTACTTTACGGTAGGCGCACACTGCGGTGACCGCTAAGAGGGGTGGCGGTATTGCACCTGGGGCGCCGTACGGCGGCGGTGTGGGCCGTTTTGGGGTCATTTCCGCCATCGCGGACTTTGCACTTCCGCCATGCCGTGGTGCTCGTGCCCGATGGGTCGGAATGGGCCGCACTTTGCTCCTTCGTGCAATGGCGGAAACGCTATTTACGCTGTGGCGCTCCGGTCAGTCGATTTCCGCAAGGGTCGTAATGAGGGCCATTGTTTACTGAATATATATATCAACACTCAATGTACACAAATACAGGGGGAGTATGCCCAAGGTTATAACAAACGTGTTTCTAATATTACACATATTTAAGAGAATCAGTTCTGGGCTGCAATTCGTTCGGCTAAATCTGTTGTTATGTCAGGTGTGGCTTATTATGTTTGGAAAAAGGATAACACACAAATAATTCCCCAGAAACAGAATTAATTGAGCAATTCGAAGTATTTGAATTGCCTGAATTAATTGTTATCAATGCTTTTAATTCATATTTATTTTAAATGTGTTATTTTTAATGAGGATTATGTATTTAGTTGAGCTGTTTTATCCCCCCATTTCTCGTCTCTTATTCTTATGATAATTTTAACTCAGATTTATAACACATTTTATTGATGATATTTATATTTTGTTTTAGTGATCATTTTTACATGAATTATTTATTTAACTCACACTAAATGTTCAAGAGTGTATTTTAGGAAATGCAATTTAATGTTTTATGTCCTATGTTTGCAATGGAATGTAAATAATCATCTCTGCAAATAATATTCTTTTTTTTAATGTTGTGTAAAGGTTTGTATAAACCATAAACACAAATAAAAATATTAAATAGGTTAAAACAGCACTGGTGAAGGCATCACTCCAAGCTGCATAGTTCAAACATTTCATGAAAGAAGGCACTTCTGTAAATGTACTCTGTTTTTATAAAGGGTCACCTTATATTCTCAACACTGTATATATCTGCATATATACCACAATGTGTTTCATTGATGCTTTATATTTTGGACATTTAGTTTACGGCTGCTGAAACCACAACATAATTGCTTTATTATACAAAATTACTTAATTTGCATCTTTTTTTATTCTATCATTAGTGCAAAGGAAAGTTAGGTATGTCAACTATTAAACTATTAAACATGTGTTCTCATGTCATAAAAGTTTGTCATAACAGTTTGCCCAAATATGAAAAAAGATATATAAAAAATAGATTAGAAATATACAAATAGTAAGAGAAGTACATTCCGCATAGTGTGCAATTGGCTATACATTTTTCATGTTTACATATCTACACTTGGCTGTAAAGACAAACGACTTGTTCCCCTCCAAACAGATATTCAACTAAATAGTTATTTTGTCATATACTTATATCATCAACATTCTCATTCAATCATGATAAGTTGTGAACAAAAATGCAACGATAACTCGAGAAATTGTATCGCTATTTCAATGTTTTGTTTATTTCAGTTATATGTATAGTCCTTGCTGTATATTATCACCAAAAACTACAAAAAGGAGTAAATCAGAAAGGTAGCAGATGCTGCTGATTAACAAGGATAATTTATCATATCCATGTGTGTAATTCTTCATCTACATTATGACCAATTGTTGTTTTAGTATCGAGATCTATAATGTCTCTAGTTTTTGTTCATCCAAGCATGAATTTATGATCACCACCTTGGCAATGTGTTTTAACATGCTTGAGTCCAAAAAAGGAGAAGCATTTCAGATCCTTTTTGTGAACTTCACTGTAATGTTGGCAATAGGATAACTTTTATCCTCATGTCTAATTGCCTTTATATGTTGTAATGTCCTGAGTTTACATTTATTTGTGGTGCTGCGTACGTACCATTTTTTAGATGAACAGTCTAAAGCATATATGAGCAATTCTGTTTCGCAAGGGATTCTTTCTTTGATTTTGATGTATTTGCCTGTGACCGGATATATAAATTGATCACACTCATGAACATGTTGACATGCCTTAAAATGTGTTCCCTTGTTAAAAACATGAGCTGTTTCAGTTAACAATTTTGTTTGTTTGCTCTTTGTCTTTTCAGGGAAACATTTTGGAGCTAGAATGTCTCTAAAAGATGGTAATTTCCAACAGGATACATTTGAATTATTTCCAAGATTTCTTCACAATGTATCATCAGTCATTAATACATACCAATGTTTTTTAAATGGCTTTGTTTTTTTGTGACTGATTTGTATATATGTCGATCATTCTGATTTTATCTGTCCCAGTTATAATGGCCTGATGGCATGTCAAGCCTAAATTAGCTATTTCCCTGTCTTTTTTGGTCACTAAGATATCAGTCCTCTTAATGATACAGACTTTTAAAAAGGCTTTCTTGGTGATATTTTTTGATTATCCTCTCTATTATTTATCTGTGCAGTGATTCTGGATTTCTCTTCTTCTGAACAATTTCTCTTCATGCTTAAAAGAATCGCCATATGGAATATTCTATTTTAAACATCGGGGGTGATTACTTTGTGCATGAAGTGTAGAACTGGACCTAGTTGGTTTTCTAAATGTAATGGTCTGTAGCTCTCAATTTTCAACATAAATATTGACATCAAGAAACTCAATAAATGTTTTACTTGATTTGTACACACATCTGAGATTCAAACTGTTTACATTTTAAATTCTCATGAACTGTTCCCATTCTGATGCTTTTCCATTCCAGTTAATGAAAATATCATCGATATATCTCAGCCAAAGTAATAATTTTTGTGTGTAAATAAAATGTTCTGATGTCCATACCACATTCTCTTCTCACCACCCCATTGTGATGTTTGCATATAGGGGTGCATGTGGTACCCATAGCTGTGCTGCTTAACCGTTGGTAATAATTATCATCAGATAAGAAGACATTTTCATTTAAGGAGAAGGTGAGCATTTCCAGAATCATGTCTTCATCTGACAAAATGTCTGCATGCCTTTAAACATACAGAGTGTTCTACAGAGGTGCATAACGCTACTATATGTAGCGTCACATGCAGAAAATGATCTAACCATGGTACATTTTTGATTCAACTTAATAAATGAATTGTATCTCTCAGGTAAGATGGCAAATAGGTAACTAAGGGAAATAATGCCTTGTCTTCGTATTTACTTGTATTCTCTAACAAAGAACCATTTGAGGTAACAATAGGTCTACCTATTGGGTTTTTTGCTTCAAGTTTTGCTGCAGCTTTGGCAAAATGTATATTGTTGGCACAATAGAAATGTCATTGCTCAGGTATGTCCTTTCATCATCTATAAATCCTTCAAAATATCATTTATTTATATGCCTGTGAAAGGATGTTTTAATGGGTTCTGTTAGATCTACTTGTAGTTTAAGTAAATGGGTTGGTTGGGCACTAGAGATTGAATCAAATTGTGCAAATTTAGTGATTGATTGTATGGTATATCTTGTATCAAATTGAATTGATTTGGTTAATTGACGGTTTGGGGTTGAATGACCGAGGTAAAAAATGTTCAAGGGAGAAAAGACCGAAGATAGTTTTTTTGAAATATCCTTCAGTCTTTTCTCCCCTGAACATTTCAGACTTGGCAAAATCCTGCCCACACTCCCACCCACACCCCCAACACACCCTCACCCCCACACCCCTACTTACCTTGCCTCTGACTTGCTGACTTGCTGCAGGGTTGTCCCTCGCATCCCCGCTCATGGTACTGTATAGTATAGTGAGCAGGGATTGCAGGGGACACCCCCGCAGCCCCTGCAGCCTTTTTTATTTTTCGGGTCACCGCAACCCCCGAAAGTACAAGCTCACTGTACTTTATAGTATAGTGAGTGAGGGGTTGCAGGGGACACCCCCGCAGCCCATTTTTGGGGGGGACTGTGGGACAGCTGCAGAGGACACCCCGGCAACCCCTGCTTACAGTATATTAAGCGGGGGTTGGGAGGATACCCCTGCAGCCCTAGACCAAATTGAAAAGACCTACCCAACCAAAAGTCAAACTTTTAGACGGTAGAACATTTGGTAGTACCTTATTTCTGACTTTTTGGTTGGGTAGATCTTTTCAGTTCGGTCTTTTTGGAAGAAACCGTGGGTGACATGGGAGACCCGGGTGACCCTTGGGCAATTGTTAATTTGGGGGCCGGATAAGGCTTGCTCAAACCTCAGGAGAACGAAGTCACAGAAGCAACATCTTGTGTCATATTGAACATTAATTGTGGAATGGTGAAGTGGATTTGTCAGTGCCTGCCACCTGTGAAGTAGAGGTGTGGCATGAATATTGGTCTCACTCTGGTTGGGACTTGTTGAGATAGAGATGGCACTGTCTGTGCGCATCAATGTTGGCTGTAATAGCTCGGAATTCGATTGGCTTGTTCAATCCGCAATTAAATGGAACATTCTTGTGCGCTGGTGTCAGCTGTCAAAAATTATAATAGACAGTATATGTACATGTATGCATGTCTTCAAACAAGATACTCCAATTCCGATGCTGGCAGGATTTAGGCATTATGGAATTAAGCTAGACAGTTTATATGCTTAGATCGATCACGTTTTCACTTTGCTAATGGGGCGTGAGTGTTTAAACAGCCTTCACCGTATTCTTAGCAGTGCCTTTTGGCTGGGGCACAAAATTGGATGAACAGCCTTTCGGCTCCGGTGGCGTCCTGTGGAGACTGCCTCCATTGGAAGAGCCACACCATTTAAGCCTGCCGGCACATGCGTGCACCTTTATTTCAGGAGACACTTAAATCTCGCACTCATGTGCGTGCTGAGACCAGCGTCCCAGGTTGTGCACATGGCAGTAGCTTTGAAATGTAGGTGGATTAGCCTTAGTGGCTTGGTTGTGAGCATGCACCTACTGCCATTACTGCATTCTATTGCATTGAAAGGCATTCTCGTTTTTTCACGTGCTGATCTCTATTCCATATCGGTCATAAGTGAATATACAAGTAAATGATACAATTTGAACATTTGGGCTTGCCCACATTCTTAGTGCAATAAGGGGCTTGTCTCATTGCTAAAGGTTTTTTTGTGTGAAGGATTCTGGTTAAATAGAAGTCACATCTAGTGATGCAAGTGGGGTGTAATTCTGACAAGGTTGTGTTGGTCCCAGGTGACTCGGTGTGTAAAGCATGAAATGCTTGTCTATGTACAGTGCAGCAGAGTGCAGAGGTTGTATCAGGGTTTGCTGAGTGGGTTGTGTGGGGGCATGCATGGATATAAATTATATAGGGGTATCATTTGTGTCTGATATAATGGTTCTATGAGAGCATGTAAAGGGCCCATGGAATCCGGCAGAGTGGTGCTGGGTCCAGAGAAAATTTCAAGGGGTGTGAGGGGGGGCTATTTCGAAGGTTCCAGGAGGTGATTTGGTGCCCTGGCATACCAGTCCCCTCTGCATGGTTAAATATCCATGTCAAAGAAAAAACATTACATTAATCTTCAGAGTTTAATCCATTGGTCACAGGTCTGAAACAGCAGATCAATCTTGCTTTCTGTTGTCTCAATTTCAGTTCTCAGTTTCTGCCTCTGATACCACAAGAGACTGTCTGAAGTCCAACAAAAGCAGACATCTTTCTTGTCATTCTACTTGTGTTCTTTTTGCCAGTGTGTTGCTAGGGGGATTCTTGGATACTATGATCCTAACATACTGAGGTGTTCTCGGATTCATACTCAGAGTTTCCTGATGGTACTTCCCACATCTTTTCACAGAGGCATACAATAGCATAAATTGCATATGTCGTGCAACAATTTATATGTTAAAAATGACAAACCAGTTGCAATTTTTGAAATGCACATTCTGTGTTTCATGGCAAAAGCACACATTTAACAAGCCCCACACTTAGAAAACCCAAGAAATCTGGAGTTGCTAAGCCAGTCTACTTGTGGGCCGTTGTTATATGGCATAATGGACAGGCTCAATATAGACCACAGGGTGGGAGCTGTGCAGCATGACAATGATGGGTAGCTGTTCAAATCGGTTTTGATGTCTCCAACCATCAAAAGAAATGACCAATGCTTTTATAGAATACATTGGATTTTAACACTGTCGCAATTATATCTTGTCAGAAATCTGATGTTTGGATTAGATAGTGTAATCTGTTTGTTCTTAGGGGTTAACAATGATTTTCTTGTTAAATTGTGTGCTACTATCTCTACTTGCACTAAAGTTGTTTGGGTGTATCCCCGATTCTGAAAGCACTGGTTAAGCAATTTACATTGCTTAGCAAAGGCTTCCTGATTATTGCAATTTATGCATGCTCTTATAAACTCGCCTTTCGGTATGTTTTTAATAACTGTACTTCTGTGGCAGCTCAAAGCATGTAATACTGAGTTAACATCAGTTGGTTTTCTGTAGGTTTGTGTGAGTAAGCCACAGTCAGAGACCTGAAAGGTAATGTCTATCACTTGGATGTCAGTGGCACTGAAGTTGCTTTTAAGTTCAATGCCAAATTGGTTAGTGTTCAGGTAAGTCACAAACATTTCAAGGTTCCGCTGAGTACCTTGCCAGGCCAATATGATATAATCAATAAATCAATGCTAGTGTCTGATGTTGTTCTGAAATTCCCTGTTTGAAAGGGCATGTGTGATTTTGTTCTGATGCATAACATTTTTTGCAAGGGGTGCATAATTAGGACCCATTACCACGCCTTTTATCTGACAATTATAGACTCTGTTGAATAGAAAGACATTATTTGTCAATGAAAATTCAAGTAGTTGTTTGGTCATCTCTAGGTGACTGTAATGTAAGGCAGACTCTCAAAAACAAAATTTATTTCTTGTTGTTTCAAGTTTTGTCCTGGCATTTTCCCTCTCTTATGGTTATCTTCGAGTCTGTTTATATCCAATATGACTGCCTTTCGAAAATGATCTATGTAATTAAAAATTTGCAAATTGGATATGAATTTAGACTTTTTCTTTCGCTCTGGTATTTTCATGCATATCTCATCTATGTCCAGATATGCAATCACATCCTCTTTAGTGAGAGCTGCAGTAATGACAATAGATGAGTATGAGAGGTTTTCCAGTATAATACTGCTCGGAATGGGCCTGGATGATGGTCTCTGATAAATAGCAGGTTTAGTGTTTGGAACTGCTAGGAGCAAAGGGTAGTCCTTTATTTAGTACTTCTTCTTCCATGGGTGTGAGGTTTCTGTTTGACCGATTGAGTAGTAGACTGGAGGATTTCCCTACCTCTGCTGTCTCTAAGAGGAAGATCTTGTCATGCATCTTACTTCTTCTCGTTCTCGGTCTTGATTGGTGTTTGCCTCCTTTCTTTCCCCTACCATCCCCTTTCTTGCTGTCATACCTTCCAAAGGGTCTGATAAATGTATGTGCTTTATCAGGGCTTTGCCGTTTGGTCTCTTGTGTCTTTTGATTTGTTCTAAGAAAGATAGTTTGGTTGTGTTGTAAAAGCATGTTCGGTAGAGCCTTGTTACTTGTAGTTTACCATAGTAGCTGCTGTTATTTAGCTGTCTATGTGCTTCTCTTTTATATTCAGATACGTTCGTCATTACTAGGTTGCTGCTTTTATCAGATGGTTTGAGTATCAAATTCTCATTCCCTTTTAGTTTATTGATGATATTGCAATCTTCTTTTCTCATGATACCAGTTTTATTGATATTATTTGGTTTTTGAGCTTTTGATATTATCAACCACAAGATCATGGAATACATCAATGCATGCAAATATAGATAGATGAGGATTGAAATGAGATGTTCTACTTAAACGACTCTTTGGTGGCCAGGCAGAGTCAATATCAAGAATGTCAGGATCAATGTGGATATCTTCTGTGTTGATTCGCTCATCAGAGTTGTTGAATCCTTTATTGTGAATAAATCACCAATGATTAAACAGGTTTCGCCGTAAGAGTTGTTAGTATTTCCTTCTTTTGCGGATGTAGGGAAACAACTTTTGCAAGTTTTATCTTTTTGTATGTAGTTATCAAAATCTATTTGGCTTGTTACATAATCAAAACTTCGTGTCAGGCAAAAGTTGATGCCTTAATGTAACAAATGTATCTTATGACCCGTCCTTTCTTAAATTTGACAGGTTATAACTTCTGTTACTTCTGTTAATATCACTGTGAATTTAACAACAATATTTGAAGCACCAGAAAAAAAACGGGAAGCAACTCCAACCCAATTATGCCTGTTGTCTTTGCACTATTGGTTTTCATAACATGGCTGTTTCTTCTTCTCATTTTCTTTTACATGGCATTTTAAAATGAACCCTCAATGCATTACTTCCAAAGTACTCTTTTTCTTATTCATACAGTTGATTTACTACTGCTTCAATCCTCAATAATTATGGCATCCATTCAGCCATACCTTTACGAGCCCGAGTATACCAAAGAGGAAATGGTTGAGAGAGAAAATAGCCGAAAAGATGGTGAATCAAGTGAAACTCGTGACGATCATTGCCAGGATCCTAGTTCTTGTAGCATGGAAGATGTATCCCCTTGGTGTACTGCCATTGATGTGAGCTAATGACAGCTTTGGTGGATAACTGTTGTTGCAGAGAAAACTTTGGCTGCTTGGCCTACATAGCTAAAGAAGAGCCATCACCACTATCTGTTACCCAGCTGCATGTCTTCAGGGCTGCCTGCCTTACTAGATCCGTGTTGAGAATACTGATGGTGCAGATGCACAAACTTATAGCAACTGTTCCCCCTTGTGCTCCTAGTAATGAGTAAGTATTGTGTCTCGGTGTTTCATTTTTGACAACATTGCACTATAGCCATTTATGTTGTTCTCCTAGTAAATTGTGATATCATGGGTTCACTCAAACTATATATTATTTAATATTCTGGAAAATGTATTGCTCTTTGTTCATGCCAAACTATTCCATCTTCTATTTTGCGAGTCAACAATACATCGTCCTATCTTTTATTTTTCAAAAGGGTGTATTTATTATTATACATTACCCATACTTCAAAAGTATTAGACTTTGACTACTTTACACACAAAGTATGTTTTTGAATTCATACCAATCGCTTGTATTTTACAAGATAGGCCAGAGAAGATAAATGCAATTATTGGATTAATTCAACAAAACTATTTCCCTGTCTTTTACATAGATGGTACAGGCTTGTGGCCTATCGAGCGCTTACATGGTGGATTCACGGGAGACTGGGATTCCACGTTCGACATGTCATACCTGCCTGTGCGGTTTCAGCCATCTGTGAATAATTTCCTAGTTTCTCTGGACAATACAAGGGATTTTTACAGACAGTACCACTACCAGATAATTATAATTTGTAGTTAGTATATACCATCAACTGTTTAAAAAAATGTATTTTATTAAAATATTTTACTTTGAATAAAAATATATGTATCTACTAAGTTTGCCTTGTTTATTTTCTAATTATTTCAATTTACTGTTTCAGTTCAAGTTTATTTTCAAATTATTTCAATTTACGGTTTCTTTTCCAGTTTTTAATTTGCCTTTCAAATTTCAAGTTTTTCATATTTTCAACAACAACATAGAAAAAGACACAAACCCTAAAGCCAAAATACAAAATACTCAGCACTTGTATTAGGGCGATTGCATTTCTTATTATTATTTTTTCTACATGTTACTTCTTGGCTTCAGGTGCTCTACATTTAATTCCATTCTATTTAGGAATACAAAGCTCTTTTGTTAAATGTTAACAATGATCGCACTTTGACAGTCATAGGAAATAAAAGCAATGAAGTCATATGATGACAAGTGAATGAAAGTGAATGTCCAAGTCAACAACACCACAAAGTATAATAATACAAATAGTATGCTATACCATCAAGATCAACAATTATTATTGATGATGCAATTAATATGTTTTCAATATCATTCTCAATTGATCATATTCTATCCAAACACTTCTCCCTTATCGATGCACTGTTACCATTTTTTTAGTGCCTTTTTTGTTTGTTTTTGGTTTTGGCCGGCAGATTCAGTGTAGGTAAGTGAATGTACAACTCAACATGCTCTTGCGCCTATCGACAGTTGTCCACCTAAGACCTAGGGTCTCCATACTCCCCTTTGAAGACCAGGTCCCTGCATTCAACAAGGTGCCAGACCTATTGCGCTCGCTTCACCCTTATCCATCCCCTCCCGTATCAATGGCAGTTCTTTCTTGGGACCATGGTCTCAAAATGGGTCTGGGTGGATGGGACGTACAAGGTGTTGAATACAATGTACAACTCAAAGGGGTCTTTCGCATGGGGACCATTGGCCACATGGTCACCCCAGACCCAGTGTCTCCATACACCCTATTGAAGACCCCATCCCTGCAATCAACATATGTCTGTGTCCTTTGACAAGTTTCCAGGCATATTATGCTCGCTTAACCCTTATCAATCCCGCTCCCGTATCAATGGTAGAACTCACTTGGGCCCATGCGCTTGCAATCAGGCTGGGTGCATGGGAATACACGAGGTGCTGAATACCATGTACAACTCAAAGGGTTCTGGCTTCTAGCTAACATTGGCCACATGGCCACCCCTTGACCCGGTGTCTCCATGCTCCCCTTTAAAGACCATGACCCTGCAGTCAAACTATCTCTGTGTTCTTTCACAAGGTTCCAGTCCTATTGCACTTGCTTCATCCACATCCATCCACCTCCCGTATCAATGGCAGATCTCAATTGGGATCATGCACTTGCAACAGGGGAGGGTGCCAAATGCCATGTACAACTCAAAGGGGTCTGGCCTCTAGGGATCATTGGCCTTATTGCCACCCCAGATCCAATGTCTCCATGCTCTCCTTTGAATACCCTATCCCTGCAACAAACATATCTATATGTTCTTTGACAAGGTTTCCCGGCCTATTGCACTCACTTCACCCTTATCCATCCCTCTCCCATATCAATGGCAGTGCTCACTTGGGACCATGCACTCGCAATGGGGTTGCATGCATAGGAACGTACAAAGTGCTGAATACCATGTACAACTCAAAGGGGTCTGGCCTCTGGCGAATATTGGTCACATGGCCACCCCGGACCTGGTGTCTCCATTCTCCCCTTTGAAGACCCCGTCCCTGCAATCAACATATCTCTGTGTCCTTTGAAAAGGTTTCCAGGGCTATTGCTCTTGTCTCATCCACATCCATTCCCCTCCCGTATTAATGGCAGTTCTCACTTGGGACCATGCGCTTGCATTGGGGGAAGGTGGATGTGAACAAATAAGGTGCTGAATACCATGTACAACTCAAAGAGGCCGTTCGCATGGGGACAATTAATCAAATAGCCACCCCAGACCTGTTGTCTCCATGCTCCACTGTAAAGTCCCTGTCCCTGCAATCAACATATGTCTGTGTCCTTTGACAAGGTTCTGGGAATATTGTGCTCACTTAACCCTTATCTATCCTCCTCTTGTATCATTGACGGTTCCCGCTTGGGGCTATGCACTCACAATCGTGCTGGGTGCATGGGAATACAAACGGTGCTGAATACCATGCACATACAATTCAAAGGGGTCTGGCCTCTAGGGACCATTGGCCACATGGCCACCCCTTGACCCGGTGTCACCATGCTCCCCTTTAAATACCCTGTCCCTGCAATCAACATATCTCTGTGTTCTTTGACAAGGTTCCAGGGCTAATGCGCTTGCTTCATCCATATCACACTCACATGTCAATGGCAGTTCTCAATTGGGCAAAAACAAAAAGGTGATGGCTGGAAGGTTTAGACTGAACCTTAACCTCTGGCATTGGTCTGGGCAACCCTCCAGACCATCGTTCTTTGCCTGCCAAGCCATTAGAAAAGTGAAAAGACCATATGCAAATCAGGCTTCATCCCACCCCAAAAGGGGCAGTCCAGCCCGAACTTCGAGGTTACATCCCTTCTGCATGAGACCACAAGCATCCCCAGACATGTTTTGGCCTTGTTGGGCCTCATCAGTGAGGAGTAGCTTGGGTCTCTAGGCCCAGTGGGCACAGTACACTTTACCCTTATCCATCCCCCTCCCATAGCAATAGCATTTCTCCCTTGGGACCATGCGCTCACAATGGGGCTAGGCGGATGGGAATTCACAAGGTGCTGAATGCCATGTTCAGATTAAAAGGGTCTGGCCTCTAGGGACCATTGGCCATATGGCCACCCTAGACCCAGTGTCTCCATGCTCCCTTTTGGAGATCCTGTCCCTGCAATCAACATACCTCTGTGTCCTTTGACCAATATCCCAAAAGATCACAGCTGCTGGTGAAAAAGGGGTTCAGACGGAATGTTTAAATGGTCACAGTCCACCAGTAACCATCTGTGGTGGTGTTCAAACACTTGAGGGTTCAGTCCAGATTCCGGTTGAAAAGTGGCGTTCAATACTCCATCATTGTTCCAAAATACACTTATGGGAGGATAACAAGCATGTTCAGGAGTGTACACATGGACCTTTGAGTGAAGAGCACAAACTTAAGAAAAAGTGGTTGGTTCATGGCTCGCATCCTCAGCCCCACAAAAGATTGTGTGCGACAAAATACTTACCAGAGATTTGAAGGGCCTAACAGAATTTTGACACAATGGTATTTGGAGGTTTTCCAAAATATGTGCCTAAAGTACAGGTCTAAAGGTTGCATTTCAGGATAGACGGTATGGAGGTTAGAACAAGGCTGGCTGTACAAGCAAGGACAGGAGGTGCTTTTGGCATGCTTCATTACACCTTGGCCTTTACAAAAAGAAACAAAAGGCAATGGCTGGCTAAGCCAATATTTGAGCAGATAGAATTTTTCTTTGTGAAAGATCTGACCTTGAATGTGCTGACCATCCAAATGCACAAACTGACAACATAGTATTTTTCTAGGGTTCAGTCGATACCACAGAACATTGCTAATGTGATTCGTCCTGCAAACGTTGAAATTGTTAGAATGTTGGCTTCAAGATTTATATTAAGTGGTGTGGTCTTTAAATATTCTTCATATACACATTACATTTTTTTTATTGCAATCATATAAAATGTCAATGTTTAAAACATTCAACAGCAATTATTTTGTAAATAGTTTTGTTTTATACATTTCCATTAAATAAATGTTAGTCTATTTTACTAATTAAATGTGTATTGTTATGACATTTTGGAATTATTTTCTCTTACATTTTATGTTTTAAACTTGATAAATGAAAACGGAACCAATTGTGAGTAACATGTGGATGTTGTCTCTTCTCCCCTAGGTAGAGACCTTTCCCATGGGGTCAGGGCAGTAAATCCAAAGTTCAATAGTCCCCTAGGGGTGCTGCACTGGAAAGGATCACAAGGGAAAGGAAGCCCCTTATGGGACTAGGGACGACCATTCCCAGAAAACATGGTATTTCTCCATTTTGGTTAGACCCTTCCTCTTTCCCCAAGTCAAACTCTCCTTCCCTGTTCACAACCAGTGCCAATGTCCTTTGATGTAAGGTCAACCAATGTGTAATGTTAGACCTGACTAGTGGCCCTGAAAATACAAACTGCTTTCCATAGAACTCCAATAAAAGTACTGCGAAGAAGAAGATGACCAGGTGTATTAAGATCACTCCAAAGAACCGGAGTGAACGTCTACTCTCTCACGGAATTTGATTGGACAAAGGATATGCAAAACATCAGAGGGAAAACAACATGAGGAGAGCCATCCTCCGACAAAGAATCCCGGGAGACGCCGACCCCGCGAACAGGGGACGGCAGCAGGAGATACCATGCACAGATGCGAACAGAAGCACAAAGGCAGTCCAGGGAGAAGGAGATACTTCACCCGCTGCCAGAAAAAACATCTGGGTGTCCCAAAGTCATGCAAGCTGCTTGAAAGCCATAACTTAGCCCAAGAAGGGAGTAGAGATTGGCGGAGCAACCGCCGACAAAAAGAGGAACCCGAACACGGTGGAGACAGAAGGTCCAGCCAGGGAGAGAAGAATTGAGGGGTGGGGAATGCTGCTGCCTGGAGAGAATGCCGGGACACTACCAGAGCCTCAGAGCGAAGCATCAGTGCTCGGAAGAAGCGAACCACACAAACAGGTGTGCAGGCAGACTGAGAGGTGCTAGAGATCTGGAAGGAATCATGGAACAACTGCAGAACACAAGATAAGAAGATCTGAGACCTGCAACCATGTGAGAGCCATAGAGGACCAGGGACCCTGAGTGAAACAGACAGTACAGAATGAAGCACATGCTTGGCAGGAGAGCAAACCAAGCTATTGCAACACAGCATTGCGAGTCTGGGACCCAAACCCAAAGAGAGTCAGAGAGGGTCTGGGACCCTGAGAGAAACAAAGACAGTACAGAAATAAGCACATGCTGGGCAGAAGAGTAAGCTAAGCTACTGCAACAGACCATTGCAAATCTGGGACACACACCCATATGAGGGCCAACGCATAGGAGGTTCTCGGACCCTGAGAGAAACAGAGACAGTCCAAAAGAAAGCATATGCTTGGCAGGAGAGTAAATCAAGCTATTGCGACCACACATTGGGAGTCTGGAACCCGTACCCATCTGAGAATCTGAGTAATAAGAGGGTCTAGGACCCTCAAAGTAAAAGAGACAGATCAAAAGAAAACATACGCTTGGTAGGAGAGTAAACCAAGCTGGCAGAATACATAATTGCAAGTCTGGGACTCGCACCCATATGAAAATATAAGAATACAGTGAAGTTCATTCAAAAGGTGTGGGACCCCAGGAGATAAGAAAAGGAAACTAAACCACATAGGGAGGAGACAAACTCCTAAAGTGGAACCAGAAGGAACCCTGGAGAAAAGAGCTAGCCCTTAGTCTGTGAAGTAATACATTTTGTAATATTTATTTTGTCGTATTGACCACGTTAGACATTGCGAACTTTTCTGATGGCAAGAACTACCATTACCACTTTAGTTTGGAAAATAAAACCCTTACTCATTAGATTTAGGTTATTGGTGTGAGGGTCAGAAGGAGAGTTTTTGGGACACAACAGTGGATGACTACTTGTTTGAAATCCTGACATTTTCATTGGTTTTCTTTGAGGCAGGGAAACCCTTCATAGCTTTAGGGACAGCAAGACATTTTCCCAACCCTTTTTCTGGATAATAAACATTTATAACCAAAACTATGCCACCTTTGTGTCTGATCCTTACTTCTGCACCCTTACACACGTTTTTGGCTGTACTATTTAGGCTAACTCATTACAAAGTATATTTATCATTAAAATGCAACATTAATATGGGCGTTATTTATTTTTTTTAATTGTAATTCTTTATTTTCCAAAGTGGGCAGCGAGAAAATGCACATACATGACAAGGACATCACTGCCACATTAGAATCATGAGAGTCATACAGGTGAAAGGTGTGGCTTTAAATTGTTCTTTAGTTTTTATAATACATGTCTAAATAACCAAATATGTGTTTCCCACATTGAAATATATATACATAAATATTTAAATCGTACACCACATACACAATGGACAACTTTAAACGTTTGGGTTGGGGGACTAGTACAATAAGAAACTCTACGTCACGCTCACATTACGAAGTATATTGCAGACAGGAAAGAGCTGACAGGACAAGAAGGATTCCTTCAGTGGTTGCTAATAATTGTGGGTCTGGGTCTGCCCATGGACAATGCAGAACGAAAAGGCTGAAGATACTTGGCTTTTATCATGCAACAAACATGCACTTGATTGTAATGTACGCTGCCGATTGCAGTTCATGGAAGCAAAGGTAAATGTGAGTAGAGTAGACAAAGCACTTGTTTAATGAAGAAGAATCAAGAACGACATATGATAGTTATTGGTATTTTCAATGAAGGTAGGTGTGTGCAGGTGTGTGCGTTTGTGTGTGTGTTTGTGTTTGTGCGTTTGTGTGTGTGTGCCGCATGGATCTATTTTAAAACAGTTTCCTATAATAATCTAACGCAACATGGATTGGGGTCATATTGAACATTATATGAAATTGTTTGTGGAATGAAGTCCCCACTGAGCAAGGAGCTATTATAAATAATGAAAAAAAGAACCAATCAAAAGATGTATGAACTGTGATGTCAATGATACATTGGTGTGGTTAGAAACTGTTGAGGATTGAAAGAGACCAATATTGATTGTGATACAGTGCTGCCAATGTTACGAACAAGATTTGACAATGGGTGAAATAACCATATGTCTGGGGCATATCGTCTCCGCCATTCTTATTAGGCAAATGTGTATGCCCATGTGTCTGGCCAAACAGTTACCTGAGAAACATTGCTTATTTGCTAATTTTGAGAGCAGTCTATGACTGTCTCTTCTTAGTATTATTGCAAAGGCATTGAGGTAGTATAAACTGACTCTTCCTCCACCAATGCTTCCTCTGGTAAGTATATATATATATATATATATATTACAGGGTCTGCAGTAGCGGCCCTGTTTTTATGGTTAAGTTGCTCAAACGATAGGAAGAGCACTTTTTGGGTGGCTTATAGCTCTGCCCCGCTCGACAAATCTTCACGAAACTTTGCAAAAAGAGTGCATGGCCCTGTCAGATCAATCCTGCGATGTTTGGTGAGGTTTCGTCAAAGGAGAGCGGGGGGGTGGCGGAAAAGTTATAACGGGGGGTCTCAAAATGTGTGGTTGTTTCCATAGACACAATGAACCAAAATGTTTGCTCATGCCTACAGCCCAAACTACTGCACAGATGGTCACCAAATTTGCGACAGGAGCAGCGGATTGGTCCCGAAAACGTGCTTTTGTAGATTTGGCGTAAATCCGTTCAGTCGTTTTTTTTTTTTAAATGACCAGCTAAAAAAGAAATAGCAAAATCTGGTTTCGGTCCGCAGACTCACTTAACTGCTTGGTCTGCGGATGGCCCTCCGATTGGTCTAAGGGGCATCATTATGTCCGCACCGGCTGATTGGTCAATAAAAAAAGTGAGGTGTGTCAGATTTTTGGAAACGCCTGCCATGTTGGATTCACAGACAGAGCCCGTTGGCCGCGAACATCGCGGTAAAACATAATTAAAAACATTGCACTTGACAAACTAATGAAACAATCTCTGTGAAGGTGAGGGGTGATGAGGATGGGATGGGGTATGGCCACAAAAAGCCAAAAAACAGATGTTCTCCTTCTCTGGTGTCTGCGAACAGTCCGGGGTAGTCCTGTGATGTCCGCGAACATCTGAGATGTTCGTGGGCACCTTTGCCTATTTGTGCATTACAGAGTTGATGAAAAGCAGTTTTTGGATGGCTTATAACTTTGGCGCCACTCAATGAAATTGCATGAAATTATGGAATTTCATTTGAGACCTGATTTCGAATGGTGTTTTGAAAGTGTGATGCTGTTTTGTCACGAAGGAAAAAAAATTGAAAATATTGTAAAGGCTTATAAATGTGGTGCCATTTGACGAACCTGCAGAACAGTTTGCAAAATGATTTTAGATCTAGATATAAATGTTTTTGCAAAGTTTGGTGGGATTCTCTCAGGAAGGGGCTAAATTAGAGGGGGTGTCTCAACATTGTTAGATGGCTTATAACTTTGTTGGCTTTGACAAATGCGGACAAAAGATTTCAGAAAGATTAGAGACCCAACCTTGAATGTTTGTGCAAAGTCTGAATGGATTTTGTCAAGTGGGGCTAAGTTATATGACTATTGTATGTATGTACATTTGAACCCTTTAAAAAAAATAAAACATGGTCGGATTTCCAGCAAACTCATCTAAGGAGCACTAGCAAGGACTTCAAAGCATGGTTTTGCAAATGTGTCTGTGTTTTATTTTTTTCCAAGTGTCATAATGTAGGTACAGAAAATAGTGATATACCTTTGGTGACCGAGGTATAGCCTGTGGCCATGGGCCTTGGCCAGATTGTCCAAGTCATGGCATAAGGTCATGACCTGGACAATCTGACCACGAGGGACGACCAATGGGGATAAAGTGGCCATGTCCGTCAGGGACCGGCTATGTGGTAAAGCTCTTTGAAATTGGCATAGGTTTTGCTTGTGGTAATATCGACATAGTGTTCTCTCCTCGCCTTCTGCAGGCTGCCATGGAAAGAGAAGAGGGGCTCTTTTTTTTTTAGCACACCGGGTTACCGCTTTGGCAACCCGGGGTGCTAAAGGCCTTCATCCTCCACTGCAGGGGCTGGAACAGGGAGATAACGGGCCGGAGCCCTCATTATCCACCCTCCCCTCGCTTGGCCTAATAACTTGGGCTGGCGGGTCGTTATCCCCCGTTCCAGTACCTGGAACTGTGGATGAATGCCACATTCTTTCCATTAGCATAACACAAAATGCCAATGCGAATGTTGGAAAAGTAGATGAAGCCTATAAGATTTCTTTTTTGTTCTATTTTTGTGAAAGGTGGTTCCGAAAGGAACCTTTTTTGTTGTTTTTTTATTTTCTTTCTTTTTTTTGCACAAGAGGTTAAAACGTAAGCTAGGGAGGGAAATGAGAGAAGAAGTACCAAGCACTAATATGGAGGGGCAGGTGGACAGGGGAAGATGTTGCGTGTGTATTATATCTAAGGGGGCAGTGTTTCTCATGTTCCTTGATTACAGCTTCAAAAGCACTTCGAAATTGCTCCCCTCTGAAGAGTGGCGTGTTGCAGTGTATACAGAGTACTATTGTCTTTCATAGATATGGATCAAAAACCTCTTTTATCGCTTACAAGGTAGCTGGTTCGATTTTGTGTCCCACAGAAGTAGTCTGTGTGTTTACAGTATTGGTTGAGGAAGGTGAGGTGGAGGAAGACAGCCTACTACTTGCTAAGAAAGGAAAAACCTTTCTGAGAGCATTGCAGTGGTTTGATTTGGTGTGGCGCTTGCGGCTTGCGGCTCGGGACACTTGCGTCTTGGTACGCGGACCGACACACATCTGAGACATCTCCCCACAGCGATGACCTCACTCTACACGCCGATTTGAAACGGGATCTCCAGCCACGATCTGTTACTGGCCCGGGAATGATCAACTTGTCCATAGGTTTTACATCATTTTCATACCCGCCCCTGGGTTGGACTAATTGACGCGCACGCCAACTTCTGACATGAATCTCAGCTTGTCCGAAGCCTTCCAATTTTGACACATCGGGTGTCAATTTACCCTCTGCTCTACTGGTCTCGGGCCCTTACGGAGGAACCTGTTCTTCGCAACCACAGTTCCACACATTACTCATGCACATCCTGCATGGGTCCTCTCCTTTGTCACATTGATCATCGGAGTTTCTTTTCTACACCCCCTTCCTTTCTGTTCAGAGCGACATCCGCAGGTCCAGATGAAGGTAGCCTTCACTGCCCGCCGAAACGTCTTATTGGACACGTAATTGCTATACGGCCCACTTTTCAAAATCAGCAGGAATACAACCACCGACGTTGACCTAGGATTGATCTCTTTGTAAACTCCCATCAGCTGATCCTCCAAGTCACCAGGAGGACCTGACCGCTGGCACTGGTTTGGAACCACGTATGCCCTGGGCTCCAAACCTTAGGACTTGACATTTGGTTCTTTGGCCGTGGCCACAAACACACCAGACTCTGGTGGGGGTCGCATTTGGTTGCTTTGCCCTATCATACACAACCAGGACGTGTTGGGGTTTTTGCTTTGTTTTTCCTTTCTTTTGTTTTGCTTTATTTTTCATTAGATAGACTGTTCGTTCAGCTATACACCTTGTGGATGGTTTGTGTTTGAAAATGTTTATTCCTTGCCAACACCAGAGTATATGTTCTCTACTATCTGATGTAATTTATTGTGCATTTTAATGACCACTGCTTCTTTTTGAAAGTATCATCTTTGTAAATGCTCCTTTGGGAGATCATGTTCATTTGTTAGACAACAACTGTAAAACTAATAAATAGCCACTGAGCTATTACAGTATTTTCCTTTATGTATTGTCTTTCGCTCCAAGGCAGCAACACTGGATGCTTCGGGGTAGCCTGGGATATCAAATGAATCAGATATCCAGAGTATTTGGGTTCAACATTCATTGAATTAGTCTTAAGCCTTCTGCTCGCATAGAGTACCACACGGGAAGAAATAGTGTGTGTTATAATAAGAAGAATATTTTTACCGGGAAGAGGTCAGCTCCTTGTTTGTATACCAGCATTTTTGATGCCCTTAACCTGACCTTCCCAATACATAGGGCCTTCCCTTCGCTTTACACATTCGCAAACACGTCATCATGATGCGCACGAGTGCTTGGTCATTTAACACTGTCCGAAAAACTTAGCGATGGTGTCGGACATAAGCGAACATCGACGAATGGGTACACGACACACGGGGGCAACCACAGTTGAAAAATATGTGCGCGACTCACCATCTGCCTGGAAAAAGACTGTGAAAAAGATGCACGTGTGCGCATTGGCAACACCCCTGCCAAAAGAAGAATTGAACGCTGTCTGAGTATACAAGGAGTACGAACTGGAACCGCTGTGAAGTAATCGCATGTGAACCGACAAGAAGTACAAGAATCACCCGCTCGCTCTCCACAAAAAGCACGTACAAGAAAATGGCGTCCTACGTGTACCTTTTAAACCAGCCCACACGTGCAACGTCACTTACATGTGTACACGCTAAGGGCCTTTCCTCAAATTACACGCATTAACACGCGGATGTGCTGTTTATTCACATGCTGATTCACTGTGCACCCGTCACGAGAGAAAAGCCCGCACGCGTGACATCACAGATGCGATTACGCGCTAAGGGCCTTTCCTCGAATTACACCCTGACGTGCAGTTCTTTCACATGCCAAATCACTCCGTATCAAGCTGGTCATGCAACAACACACAGAAGACCATGCTCCTGCCCAGAAGGACATTTTACTGCCCCCCAGAGCCCCGTGTACTCTCCCACCTGCCATCTGCTGCTGCCTGCCTGTCTGCTGGCCACGTGCCTTGTTGTTTGGTGCCTGCACGTCAGCCATCTGCAGGGGTCCAGTTGCTGTGACCACCCCTGCTGTAACAGAAGACCCCCGACTGGTATTCCATCGCTCCACAGCCCAGCCCCAGGACCCAGTTGCCCACCTACACCTGCCTCAGGGGTTGCCCTGGGACATTATGATGCCCTCTTTGGAAGTTCATGCGACGACAATGAAGGACGGAAGAGGATTTAGAAGGACATTGTGGCTGCCATCAACGTGGAGGGGGTAACAGCCCGCGACATGCAACACGTCCGGAAGCGCTGGGAGGATTTCAGGTCCAGGACCCTTGGCAAGGCACAGCGCCTCTTGAAGGGAAAGCATGCAGAGGGGTGCCGGGTCCGCCTCAGCAACATCCAGATGAGGGTCCTGGAACGCATAAACCCAGCGCTCCACCACCAGATCCTTCAGAGGGAGACCCGTCCGGAGTCGAGCGATAAGTGACCATGCCTACTGATTGGACACTGTGCATGTCGAGGTGTGGCAGGAGTGTGCAGGTTGGACATATGTCTTGGAAGGCCCATGTATGGATGTTTATGCACAGGGACATGAGCCTGCCGCATGTGAGTCCAATCATGTGTGAGGCACATCAGTGGTGTATGTGTTTGAATGCATGGTGCCCAAATGCATGTTTCGGTACACACATGTTTGGAATTATGTGTATGTACTGTGGCATGGTTGTGGTGTGACACATGGATGCTGGTTCCACCTTCATGTATGTACACAATGTACATGTGCGTGTGTGTATTTGACATGTGTGCCACTGTGATACACCATGGATGGATGTGACACCGACATGTAGGAGGCTGATTGGCAGATGTGACATGGATGCCGATGACTTAACTGCGACAGGTGGTGGAGATGTACAGATGCATTTATGTCTTTTGGCGTGTGTGCATGTGTTTGGCACTCCCTGTGTTGCATGTGACGTCAGGCTAACCTTCGGATGCTCATGCTGTTGTATGTGTATGGATGGTGCTGCCTGCTGCAACATTCCTGTTAATTTGCGCATGTGTGTGGGTTCAAATGATAGGTGTGTTGGGGATTGTGATGCCATGTGTGAAGTTTGACACTGCCACTCATGTGCATTGTACAATGCCCTGATGCCTGTGTTCTGTCTCTCCCTGTCTGCAGAGTCAACTGATGAAGAGAGCGGCTACGGTGCTGTGGAGCACAGTGGCAGGGATCCCACGTTGTCATCTCGTCGGGGAGTGAGGGGCCTGGTGCCGCGTCCGTGGCCACAGTTGCCGAGGGTACGTCCAACAGGCGGAGGTCGGAGGTGGACTCCTCGGCAGCAGAAAGGGCAGCTGAGACCCCACAAGGGCCTATGGAGGAAGATGGCACTGAGTCATCCGGTTGGTGGAGGGTTTGGTTGAGGAGGAGGCAGTGGAAGGGCCACACATGGGGTCTGGAGGGGGGATTCCACTGGTGCTACTGGTGCAGTCCAGGGGCAGGGACAGGAGGAAGCACAGGCGGCCGCGGAGGTGCCTGTGTGTAATCCTGTGCCCGATCCTGTGACTGCATCATCCCGCACAGCAGGGATGCCTTTGTCCAGATCCGTTTTCAGCGAGGGGATGAGCAAACAACAACTGGCCTTCCTCTCCCTGCGGACGTGGCCATCCGAAAACCGTGTTGAGCCTGTCCTGGCTGGGGTGGCGTTGCGTCAATTTGGCATCCGGGATAACGTGCAGGGTTCTCGGGAGGACGCTGCACGTAATTTCAGATGCCTTGTTGACCGCGTCGACTAGCTAGGAGGGATCACCAGTGCCGGGTTACTCCGTGTGCTGGACCTTCTACCGATCCCCTCCTCAACTGAACCCCCTATGCGCCAGTAATCCTCCATGCCATCTACCTGCCTACACATCACCTAGGCAACCTGTGGAGCTGCCTCTGACCCAGCGGCCTGGCTGGTGGAGGACACATCCCTGCCACAGTCGGGAGTCGGAGGTCCAGCAGGGGTGGCCACCACAATAACTGGACCCCAGCAGGAGGAGGATGTGCAGGCATCGACAGGCATGCAGGATGTTCTCTGCGCCAGCGCTCAAAATGGCTTGGTAATTCCATGAATACGCAGTGCGCCAGAATGCTGTTTAGCGCACACGGCTAGCGCACGCTGACGCACGCTCCCTCTCTGCGCTGCTCGCGTGCGCTGCCTCTGCGCTGAAATCTATGAATTACCCCCTATATTGGAGTGTTGTTGTTAATATGGCATCCTAATCATACGTAAACATAGGCAATGGCTGCAGCACGCACCATAGTAGTACAATGTTAATAATCTTGTAATTTTGGATAGTACAATAATGAATGCTCCCTTATCAGAGTTTTGAGTAATGTTAAACATGTAATAACTAGCTAACAATTCAAAACTTAATACACACTTATGCTAGCGCAAACAATACATATGAAGACCCATAATGCATACAAATCAGAGGCACATCCAGGGAAACTAAAGTAAGGAAGAAAGAAACAGCATCACCAGAAATTGTTGATAACATTAAAGTTCATCTTCATGTACACAAATTAATTGTGTGTTTGAGGTCTGCTTATTGCCCAATGTATGTGAACCATGAGCTGAGACCAAACCCTAAGGAAAGTACTTTAAGAACATATGACAAGGGTAATTTCTAGATATATAGCACCTTTTGAATTTTAATAGTCTGACTGTCAGTGAACAAAACCACCAGGCCTAGATATGTCAGTGAACAAAAAGAAGTGGTCCAGATATGTGATGTCATCAGTGATGTCATCAATGACATTTGTTATGCCATTTTTGATATCCTGGGTGTTAGTCTTAGCAGTGCACGGTGGTGGCGTGAGAATTTTGTGCTAGGACTTTAAGAGCGTTGTAGAAAGTGTTGTTCTTCCAGAAAGTTGGCGATCCTCCATCCTCCTCCCAGTCCATAAAAAGGGTCCAAGAAAAGACCCAACGCATGTCAGACTGCTGGTGATGCTAGACACCAGTAGCAAAATGTTTGGATGGGAATTGGGAATGATATTGGTGTTAGAGTTAGTAACACTGTCCTTAAGCGCTGCATCAATCTGCATATCAGACACTACCTTATGCGGTCTAAACCACTTTTCCAAAGTTTGGGTCTGCTGTACTCGTTGTCGTATCTCCTTTTGTCTGTTCTTCTCTGCTATTTGTGACAGAATATAACACAAGTTAAGCCTGTTTGTTTACACATGGCCGCCTGTGTGTTTGACCTAGTGTTTTTTCGGTAACAGTTGGTTTACCACAGTTCTTTTTTGTGCAGGCTTGGGACTGTTTCTTTCTTCATCTTCTTTGTTTTGGTTTGCACTTGTTACATTACACGTGTTTTTGAGACCGCTGTGGTTTCCTCCAATTCCACATTTAACTTATATTCCTGTTTGGTGATTTTGGAGTGTCAATGGAGTACCAAAATCAGAAAGTGAATCTAGATCACCCATATCAGTTTCGGGAGAATAGCTCAGGGGCAACATGCTCGCCTTGGAAGTAAGAAAACATGGAGCAACACAGGGTAGATCCCCGGGTCCGCGCTTAGAAACCTCTGGGTATTAAGCACGTTATAAATAACCAATCATATCATATCACATGCAGCTCTTCACTAGTTGCTGCAGGTGTGGGCATTCACTGGCTGTTAGCATAATGTCCACAAGGTCATTACCAATAGGTAAGGTCATTTCTGGGGCAGGCTGAGTACTATGCGAAGTTCATACCAAAGTTTTCCGAAACCACGGCACCCCTTCGAGAAGTACTCAAAAAGGGCTCGGAATTTGTGTGGCAAGAACCCCAAAAGACAACCATGGTGGGATCAGCGTGGATGCAGCACTATCCCATCCTCGTCGCCAATTTATGTAGTATAATACCTTCAATGAAGACAGGAGCCTCTGATCTGGTGTCGATGTATTTATTTACTTAACCAGCTTTGTGCAGCATGCAGACACATGTGTGCATTAATGATAAAGGCCAATGGGCCTAAAGTGGCAGAGAGAATACTGCCGTGATGATCTGAGTCCAAGTCGTGTAAGGAGCAGGCCCCGTAGCAGGAGGGCTATGCAGGACGCACCTTATCGCGTCCTCCGCTCGTCCCGTAATGCGCGCGAAGCGCGCGGGGGCGGAGCTTGATCCAGCCGCGAGATCTCGCGAGAGCGCGGGCTCTCGCGATGTCTCTACACCTCGGCAATATACATCTTGCTGCTCCTGAACAAGCGTTGAACACATTGCAAAAATGGCATCCAATGTGGCTGATAGGGCAGACCAAATAGACACATTAATAGCTGGAACAGACTTGTAAATTAAACTGCTTTTGTTTGAGGTTACTGTTATGTCACTGAAATACGAGTCTTCTGATAAAGATGACTGCAAGCCTTCCAAGTCAGGTGTGGCGGAAAGATTCACATTCGAAGTCTCAGTAGTAGCCTAACTTGGCGGTTTACTTGCGTCACAGAGATGCAGTGGGAGATGCTGTCGCTACCGGTGGCGCTATTAGTGCACTTTCTCTGGACTCGAACTCAACAGTTGCTTTTCAGAAGTAGGTGTGAAAAAGCCTGTCATTTTGACGTGGCATAAAACCTTCATTTTTTCCTCGACAGTTGCCTTCACAAAATGTTTACTTTCGGCATACTTCGGGGCTTTTTAACAGCTGAAGCTTTCCTCTTATGCATAGATCCAACTGGAAATGGGGGGGGTGGGGTGTTTTTGGGTCGGCACAGGACAGCGAGCTGGCCTGCGCATAGAGCGTCTCTGGGGACTATAAAGGGGGGCAGGGAAGGTTCAGGAGCAAGCGACAGTTGGACGAGCATTTGTCCAGGTCGCCTGCTCCTGAGCCTTCCCTACGTTTGAGGTCATAATTTCTTGGCGCATTGAGGTAGGGCGCAGGGCAGGGATAGTGAAGGGGAGGATTGTAGGCTGGTAGTTGTTCATAAGGAATGAACATATGTTAAAGAATAATATTTCAGGGGTGCTGTAAAGAAAGCACTTCCCTCTACCTTGATCGGTGCCTCAGTTTGGCGCCCAGCACATGACGCGCACTCTCCAGGAGTGCCGCGGATCAGCCGGTCTGCTTGGTGTGTGCAACACGGCAGCTGGGGCCCATCCTGTACCGCCAGGCAGCGTGTTTACACAGGGTCCGGGGGGGGGGGGATTTCTGGCACAGGGTGAGTTTTCGCCCACAGTGAGGTGCGGGATGCAGGAGGAAAGGCCATAGCAGGGAGCCTGGGTAGCCTGCGTGTGACAAGGCTGCAACCCCCTACCTGGGCTCAGCAGTGCAGTGCCTCCCGTCCACCAGCAGGTGGCAGTGCAGAGCCCTTAAAGGGGCAGAACACGTGGCAACGAAGTTTAGTGTGGGAGCTCAGCAGCCTCAGCACTGGCCACCCAGCAGGGTACATAGCATTGTACCCTGCCAGGGACATTTAGAGGGGTGTGCAGAGGGCCAGGAGGAATGTATTTTTTTTGTATGTTGCTAAAATTCCCTGGGCAGCGATTTAGTGGTATAAGTGTTTGGGGCCACGTTCCCCTCCCATTTCATGGTTTGCAAGTAGCATTTCTCCTTGTTTTCAAGAGGCCAGTGCCTTTAGCCCATAAGGGACTTATTATAAATACAGGGGAGGGCCGCGGTTGCAGGGGGAAGCCTGATATTGCTACAACGTATATATTTAGCAGGCCCCACAGGGAGTTGCTATCAAGGCTCGGGGGTGCCAGGTGGAGGGGAGGGGCAGCAGCATTCATTTGAATTCATTTTAGGTGCCAATGATGGCGGGAAAGGGACCTAGAAATAAGGGCTTGGTGGATGCCCAGGCATTGTGGGAGGCCCTGAGTATAATTAGCATAGCAACTAAAGCCCAGCTGGAAGGGGCAGTGCGGGGAGTTACGGGGGAAAAAGGGGCAGGAGAGGGTAGGTCACAGCATTGAGCCGCGTCAGATGGGGCCCTCGCTGCAGTGCTAGCCTGTAGCCCGTCAGCAGGCAGGGGGGTGTATGCGAGAAAGGGGTCAGAAGGAGAGGGAGGGAGGTACCTAGGGGAGCATCCAGGAGTGGGGGAGAGGTAGGTGAAGGGTCGGGCAGTGGGTCAGGAGCAAAAGGTAATGTGGAGGTATCTAGTGGAGTGGGTACAAAGCAGGCTAGGGGCGAGGCTAGGGGCAGCGCGGACCCAAGAGGGGCGGCTGTGCAGAGGGGTAGAGGGGGGAAATACCGGCAAAAGAGTTCAGACGGGAGAAGGAGGGAGCGGTCCCTGTCGATAGTGAGGAAAGGGGAAGGTGCGGAACGACCTCCCCGCCTAGGAGGACTTCAGGCAGAGGGCATAGTACAGCCCCTGTGGTTCCTAGGAGGTGGTAGGAGAGAGCTTGAGAACGGCCCGTCTTGATGAATGCAGATAACAGACTATAGGGCAAAGCACAGCCCCTAGCATGGTGGAGCAAAGGGTGGAGGAGAGAACCCCTCACCCAAGACGAGAGGAGGAGGCGGAGGTCGGCACGGCCCCGCCAAGAAGACGTCAAAGGATCAGCTGGGTGGATGTCCCGGGCTCATCCGAAGAGGAATTGCCCGGCCCGAGCGTGCGCTTGCAACAACAATGGTATTGCATTCGGGATGATGAAGGGGAGGAGGGGAATGTTGGACAATGGGAGGAGGAAGAGCAAAATGGTTTACGGGGGAGGGAAAGGGTGAGAAGGGGTTGGACAGGTTCGGGGGGGCAAAAATACAAGAGGACTGCGGGGAAATTGGTTAGGGGAGCCTGCTGATATGTTTTGTCCCCGCAGCATGAACCTGGTGAGAAAAGAGATGAGCAGTGTTGGATTGGAGGCCAGGATGCCGCGGCTAGGTAACAGCGGGGCAGAAAGAAGTGAGCGGGAACGGGAGTGGTCAGCAGCTTGCACAGGTTGGGCATGAGAGAGGGGGCATGCAGCGATGGTGCTGGGGCACAGGGGATAGGTGGTGGGGTTTCAGACACGGGGCATTGGAAAGGGAGAGGAGTGTATCCTCAGTGGTAGTACAAACTCACACGGTGGAGGAGCCAGTGGCGCCAGAGGAATTGCAGGTTCCTAAGGTGAGCTGAGGAAAGGTTCCTGAGGAAAGCTGCGGAAGGTACAGGGAATGACAAAAAGATGCCATATATGGGTATTACTAAGCCATTGGCCGTGCATTTGATGGGAACAACAAAAGAAAAGATATGGGCAGGGGAGTTTGTAGATGTTTTTAAGCTCCTGCACAGAGAGGTTAGAGCAAAGGAAGGGTCTAAGGAAGAGGAGAGGGAGTTGGCCACAAGGCCAGAGGTGCCGGTCACGATTGACAATTGGACATCAGCTTTCATTATATATGCGAGTGTTCACTGCGAGAAGTTTCCAGAGAGGTGTATAACGCTATTGAAGTACATGGATGTAATAAGGAAGGTGTTTACGAGTTTTGGGGGTTTCGCATGGGTGAGATACGATGAAGAGTTTAGGGCAAGGATGGCGGAGGATAGTCAAGCAGTGTGAGGAGAGATTGACATGGATCTCTGGCTGCAAAGGGTGGCTCCGACGTGGCTAGCACCAACGCTGCATACAGTGAGCGGGTTTCCCGTGCCTTACTGGCCCTTTCATGGTCACCCCGCCCTGGAGGGGGTGGGAGGAGGAGGCAGGGGTCAGCCCTCAGCAGCGTGTTGGGCTTTCAATAAAGAAGGATGCACAAGGACGGTGTGCAAGTTGAAGCATGAGTGCAGCGGATGCGCAGGACGGCATCCGATTATACGATGTTTTCAATCAGGGGACAGAGGGAGAGGACGGAGTACAGGGAAAATAGTTGGGGGGGAAGGCTCCAGTTAGAGTTGCAGTGCTGGAGGAGTGGCTCAGTTTGCCCGGACAGGTTCTCGCAAGGGTTTTAAGTGAGTTAGCAAGGTCTGGGGGTGTGGGGTAGAGGCATTTTAAATGCCAAATGTATGTGGTCAAAGTGTTGCCTAGGGACTGGACACTTTCATGTGCATGGATGCGCTTTAGCTGTTGGTGTAGTGGGTTTTCTTACGGTTTTGAGTGTAAGAGGGTGCATCAGCTGGACGATTTTCAGTGGGGCGGGCAGAGAACAGGAAGGTCAGAGGTTGGGGAGGTCTTGTCAGACATTAATGCAGGAATGGGGAGTGCAAAGGGCCGTAAAATATAACTGAAGAGCCGGTTGGGGTGTTGACGTTTCTAGGGAGGGAGTTGGATGCAGTGGCTGGGTCATAGCAAGATGATAGTGGCCCAGAATATAATACTGAGAGACATACAAAGGTAAAGGGGGTATCTCATTTCGAATGTCCGGTAGTGGCCCTGGTTCGCAATTTGGTGGAACACATGCCGCGGAATATGGCGGGAGCCAAGTACCCACATCACAAGGTGAGGGCGGCAGGAGCTGCCCTGGAGAATTGCAAATTGGGCTAGGAGTCTTTGAAGTATGTACGGGGGCAAAAAGGGAAAATATCAGAGTTTTGTGCTCCGGTGAAGGAGCAGAAGAAGAGCAGGACACGAAGGCATACGGGTGCAGAGATGCTATGTGAAGTGGCTGGTTATGGGGATTGGACTGCAGGGACGGGGGTGCACGATTGGCCCTGGTGCAATAGGGGGGTGGAACAGCAAGGAGGAGGAAATGCGTGGACGGGGGTACATGTTGGCCCCTTGTGCAGTGGGGGTGGTACAGCGTTTCAGATGGAACTGTATGGACGAGGGTGCACGGAAGGCCCCTGGTGCAGTGGGAGGAATCATGATGATATGGACGTAAGGCTGGTAGGTTGGGTAAGGGAGAACGGGGAGGGCACAAGATAACAGGGGAGGGAGGTCTAAGGTACAGAGATGTTCATTTATTAGAATTAGGGGGTGAAGGTCTGCAGATCAAAGACGGATCCGAAAGGAAAGGGCTGTTGGGTGCTTTTTGATAGAGGTAGCCAGGAGCCATGCCCAGGGAGGACAGGATTATCTGGGCGGGGGACATATTAGGGTAGAGAAGTGTTGGGCTTTCAGCAAGATGTCGAGATGCAGTAATGGCAAGTTCTGTGGATCATGAAGAGTGCTTGGGTGGCCGTGGGGAGAGAGCAAAGGTGTGGAACTCATTCTTTCAGGATGGGAGGGCGGCACCAGAGGGTAGCACTATGGGGGTTATCAGAGAAGAAGGTGAAAAGTTTGGGGTGTTGGAGGTCGGGAAAGTACAAGGGGTACATCAGAGGGTGGGAATAGGAGCCGACTAGGATCGTGGACATGAGCGGGGGGGCTTTGAATCTCACAACTATTTTTCTTTTGAAGATGTGGCACGGAGGAGTGATGATGGAGTTGTGGTCATTCAATTGTAAAATGGGCAGGGAAAGAGGCAGGAAAAAGGTTTTTGGGACTCAACTAGGTTGCAGCTACAACCTTGCGCTAGTGAGATGCAGATAGGGGGGCTTCGGTGGAATCAAGTGCTGCCCATGTTACTGGGATTGAGGGAGCGTTATGGGGTTCCGGAGGGGATAAGAGTACATGCGGGCGAGAATGACTTAGTAAGAGACACAGGAGTATCATTGTTAAGGAGAAGGAAAAGGGACCTCAGCTGGTTAAGGCAGATATGGCCCATGTAAGGTTAATTTGGACAAAGTTATTGCCGGGGAGAGTCTGGAGAGGGGTAGTGGGGTAGTGAGAGGGGTAGTGAATGAAGGGGCAGTGGAAAGGACAAGGAAGAAGATTAACAGGGAGATGGGGAAGTTTTGTAGTGTGGTGGGGGAGCGAGTACTGAGTCATATGGAAATAGTCATGAGGATTTCTCATTTTTTTGGGAGGACGGAGTGCATTTATCGGTATATGGAAACAGCTATTAATTAGTGGATGCTACATTGGCAGTGCAAGACATAATACAAAGTTGGAGGTAGAGGGAAACCTAGGTTAGATGTGGGGCAGAAAGAACACCTCAGAGGAGAGTTTTTCTGGTCCCGGGACATGGCCCTTTGGCCTCGGGGAGAAGATGGGAGAAAGCAGGAATGAAGGTTCAGAGGATTTTAAGGAGGCGGAAGTGAGCAAGCGATAGGAAGGGAGGAATTTGAAAGGCTTTAAGTATTTAATTGTGGGGGAATGGAAATTGTTTATTTATTTAATTGTTTGGCAATTTGTTAAAACGGTTATGTTAGTCTGTAAGGCCAGGAATCCAGGTCAGTGTTTGGTTGTGAGCTGTGGCCTGTCACATTAAAGCAACCTTTTCCACTTTACAGCGAGTCTGGGCATTTTTGTGCAGTAATCCAAAATGTCTTTTAGAGGTGCGTTTGTACCCGACATTGAGCAGGGCATTTTTTTCTCCTGGGACTTCCCTTACAGACATCAAGCCTGCAGACAGAGATTTCCAGGACCTTAGCACGGCAGTCAAATGGCCCGTCCGGTTATGCAGCGCTGGGTGGGGTTTGTGACATTTTTTTGTCTGTCCCCTCACAAATACTGATGTACCCATTTTAATCCCACTCGATTAAGGAGTATTTTTTGCAGATCACAGCAACAATGTAAAACCAGAGTGAGGAAGGCTTTTAGATGAATCTTTCGTCCACACACTCCGCACAGACTGAATCTGCTCCGCCACATGCACGCTCACATGCTGTATTCCTCCTTTAATGGGTTTTACCAGGCAAAGCAAATTAAGCACAGTTTACCCAGGAAAAGTAATCAATTCTGCCAACACACACTTCAGACAAGGTTGACTGCAGAGACTGCCCACCTCGGTCCGACTCTGCTCTGCCACGCGCACGCTCACACGCTGTATTCCTCCTTTTATGGTTTTACGAGGCAGAGCAAACTGAGCACAGATTACCCAGGAAAAGTAATCAATTCCGCGAACACCCACTTCAGACATGATTGTCTGCAGAGACTGATCAACTCGTTCCGACTCTGCTCTGCCACACGCGCGCTCACCTGCTGTATTTCTCTTTTTGTGGGTTTTACCAGGCACAAGAAGTTGAGCACAGATTACCCAAGAAAAGTAATCAACTCCGCCAACACACACATCAGACAAGCTTGACTGCAGAGACTGCCCGACTCGTTTCGACTCTGCTCCGCCACGCTGGATAGCTTTGGGGATGACAAAAGGAACACAATTTTGTTCCCTCAGTTTCAGTCTGCGTCTGACTAGTATAAAGGTTCAGGCACAAGTCAGATTTGCATTATAATTCCTCAGGAAGTTGAGACAACCTAATCTGAACTCAAATGTTAATAATGTAGTAATTCAAATCTTACATTTAAATGCACGGTAGAGTTATCACTGCTACAAATGTAATACCTTAGGGGCCTCATTATGACTCCGGCCGTAGCCGTGCTGATAAAACCGGCACGGCTGCTGCCTGAGTCATTTTTTTACCAGTGCCCGTGAATGGGTAATGACCGGGGCTTTACAGCCCTGGGGGACCTGGTAATTGCCCATTCCCGGGTGCCGGTAAATATTAGTCCCCATTCCCATTTGAGTATGTAAGGCAAAGTGATCTTTTATAGCCAGTTTGTGGCTCACAGTGTGGTTGTTTGAAAGAAGTGGGCAGGGGCAGTAAAGAGGTAAAAGGAGAGGCACATGTAAAGAATGTGGTGTTACTGGGTAAGTATGCAAGTTCTGAGTGCTGGCATCTTTCTTTCTGGATTTGGTGGAGACACGTGGGTGTATGTCTTATCCGGAGGGGAAACTTGAGTTATATTTGATGATAGCACTGGGACAATGGGAGGGCTTCTGGTATTGCAGGAGTGGGGTGTTATGGGAAACAGCTAAATATGTAGCCATTCCCCTTTCTCGGCCTCTCTTTCCCGTGCATGTGTCCTTTTCCTCTCTTTATTTATTGATTAACCCCTCTTTAGGAATAATTGTAATACCTTACAATTTTGGCAACCCCCACCACTAATGCTGGACCTGTAAAGCCATGACAATCTGAATGAGTTCTTTGCACGCCCCTTTGGCTATTACCTCCCTATGAATGAGTACCAATTTCAGTTGGGTGATATTGTATGTAAATATGTGCTCTGTAAAGCGCTTTGGATTAAGGCGCTATGATAAATAACACATCATTATCATTATCATTATACATTCCTCGGATTTTATTGAGTCACTCTTCCTTGGACCATGTAGTTTTCAGGCTTGAAATTCTTGCACCTCCACCCCTTCCAGAGATTGAGGCAAATCGCACCCTGCAATGTATTTCTCCCCATCCCTTCCCTTCCTGGAATGATGTTGCCCCCCTTGCTGCAATTATTGGACTTCTCACGTGCCCGTACCTGGAACTGTCTCCTTAATCCCAATTCCAGTTTGGCCTGAACAAATCTGTTCTGCCCTTTTTAGTTTGGGCTATTAGGTGGTGCTTGCACCACCTTTAAGCCAAAGCTATTGCATTAGAGTACAGATCGGGAGAAATAGCACATGAGAAGAGACACACATCTTGTAGGTGTTGTGTGGGTATTTTCCTATCCATTGAGTGCCCATGGCTATGCTAAACCCTATGTCCATTCCCACCTAGTTCCTGCCCCTCCCCTCTCAAATCACCTCCTCATGGGAACTCTTGTGCTCGCTTTAAACAAGCCTTACCATCAAACTTTGCACTTGAAGTTCCTGCCATTGTTTTTTTTTCAAAGAAGCTTTCTGAGAGTTAATGACTTATTTGGAGCTGTAAACCAGCTACTGGTGTAATGAAAATGTCTTAATTATGTCTTCCTTCAGCCTCTCAATTTATAAGCACTATGTGTGTCCTTCACTGAAGTCATGTTAAAAAAAAGCATTCAAAGCAGACAGTTTTGCCTTGGATACGTATTAAGCATTTGCCAGGAACTACTATTAGATGCCCAGGTAAGCGCACAATGCTGCACCTCATACCATCAATGTCCAGGTAATTGCACTACAGCAGTGGGTGGCAACTCCATTTCGCAGGCCTACACAAAAGCACAAACTTTTGGCATTGCCAATGCTTGTTTGGTTAGTGTTACATTTAGTGCATGTGTTAATATTCAGCCCTTGAGACATTCCGTTTCATAATCCTTGTTTGTAGCAGTCACATGTTTCACTTTCGAGCGAAAATAAAATCTTGATCCAAAGTTTGTAAAACCATCTTTTATCATTTACATATTAGCTTCAGATAGCAGCCGCCTGCGTACATCACCAGGAAGTCGGGACCGCCATGCTGTACGAGGAGGCTGAACCAAAGAGGGTCTTGGCAAGGGCATTTGACTTCTCCCTCTGCTTTGCAAATGTTTACCCAGGTGCCACATTTTATTCCTAGAATAGTATACAAAATCTGCTTCATAAATTCCAAAAAATCACCTAAAGGAACTGTAAAGTAAATGCCAGGATTTGAGCTAAGGCAAACAAGGTAAAGCCCAAACTTTGGAATAAGAGAAAATAGATGCATATTGCAGGATTTCCTTCAACCACACCATTCAACATATGTATTTCTCTCTGTCTCCGCTGGGCTTTCACACTTGCTTTTATTTTTAACAAAGGCATTTCCAGCGAGGTCGATGAACGTATTTTCTAAAAAATAAAAAAATGTAAATGCAATAATGCAATCAAGAAGCCTGGAAGAGTGTAAGCAAAGCAGATGCTTAAAAGAATGTTAAAAGTGGGACCACAGCGAACAGGAAATGTGGATGAGAGGTGGTGAAAGAAAGCAACCAGATGCCTTCTGAAGCGGGCATTCAAAGGAAGCAAACGCACCCAGAAGGAGACACACCTTAGAAAACGCAAGCTTCTCCATACATCAAGACACCAGAAAACATTGCCCAATCAGTCATCATAGAACGTAACCATCCTGCTCCTTCGCTAGGGCCCTGCATATTATAATAAGCAGGCATGTATCAGGCTTCAGCAAGCAATGAAAAAGTAACTCAATGTATCGTGAAAACCTGCAAAGTGGGCGCTGAAATAATTCCCGCCAACCCAAGCAACAGTCATCATCACCAAGAATCCCCTTGTGTGTGTTTGCAAGGTTTTATAGTGACTTTTCGAACGCCATATTTTCGAAATGCCATTTTCTCGATGCAATTTTGCTGATTTTTTTTTTCCGCATGTTTTTTTTTTTGGGATACCGTTTGCAAGATGCCATAAAACGAGGTTGTGCAGAGGTTCCAATGGAGCAATGTTGGAGAGTGCGTGGTAGTTCAACCAAAAGAATTGGGTGTCAGGAAACAATCTCTCTTTCTCATCTTCTAGGCCATCCGGTCCTGTATTTTTTCATTGACGTACCTGCAGTGGAGAATTTAAGATGGCAAAATCACAACTGCACCCAACAGAATTCAAAAGGTTAAAATAGGACTGGAAAGGCTACACATGCATTGTCGGCCTCTAGATGAGTGATGCTGCATGCCCACTCTAGTGCCTGTGAATTTTAGTCAGATTCCAGCCTTTCAAGCTGGGGACCAGGCCCATAGCTCTGACACACCCAGTTCCGTGGTGAAAATTCCAGTAAACCAATTATCAGTGGTTTTCACTGGATCCAGTTGCAGTATTTGGGCTTTTCAGCATTGCATTATTAATGTATTTCTGAAAAACAAGGGCAATTCTACTACTGGAATAGAAATAGTGACTGAAATCATTAGATACTATTAAAGTTCAATAAACCATTTGAAGACGCAGTGGAAACCATCTAGAAAGTTCTCCATACCATTTCAGTGGATGTCCATAGGCCCACAACATTTGACCAACTGGATCCAGTAGAAACCATTTGTAGCTGTTCAACTTCAATTTTGAGCTTGGATATTGTGTCCTCTTGTTTAATCAGTGGAAATCAGCTGGTCTAAGGGTGATATGAAAGATTGCTCCACAAGGGTGATGGGGTTGGCAAGTCAACAGCTTAAGTTCCTCAGAAGTCTTCAATGATAGTTGCCAATTCTGATATCCGTACCTTAATATGAAGATATAAAATGAATAATACAGCGGCAATAAATGTGTGTAGGTCTTGGACAATTGGAAAAGTACTTGTTACTCTTCCTGAATGTTTCCATTTACCATTTCTCAGGCAAACCCTATAATTATTGGATAGGAAATGAACTGACCTTAATACTTTTTTATTCTACCAAAGTCAACATCCAAAATCCCAAAGGGACAATCTTCCTTACAGTTAGGTTCTACACATTAGACACAACTCTTCTATCGATGGACTACCCCAAGCCCCACATTATACCAATTAAAAAAAGAACATAGTATACAAATGTTGAGACCCTCATCGAACCCACTAAAAAATTGGAGAAACAACAGTATATGATTTGCGTGACAACCTACTTCAAACATAGTATCCAAATCAAAACATGGATTTGAAAAAAACGTGCAGATTCTATCAGTGACGGACGATTTTGCACAAAAATACAATTTTTGTATTTATTCAAAAGAGGGCAGAATGTCAGACACACGCTGGTGTACTCCTTAAGGAAAAAGGACACCCAGAATATATCTATCAGTGCAGCATGAGGTGGCCACCAATAGTGGGACATTACCCCTGCAGTAATTTTGCATAATGTCCCTTCAACACAAGAACTACTGAATAGGCCTTTGCAAACTCCAAACGGAGATTACAATCAAAGAATTGTGTACACATAGTTACTTGCTCATGCAACAAAATCTACATCTGTAAAAGAATCAGAGAAGTAACAAAATGTTTTGCAGAGCATAAGTCACATATCAGGACCCAGTATGCACTATCACCTCTTGTAGGTCACTACAGGAAAATGAGACCCAAAAATATGACCACTGCTGGCTATATATTAAATCTATAAATCCAGATGAAATAGGGCAATCCATTAATTTAAGACTCTGCCATAAATGGATACTTAAAGCAAATTCCCACAAGACAGGTCTGAATGACTAGGTGGAACAGGCTATCATTATACCATAATTGGGTTTCCCATCCATTTTTCCCCTCTGATTTGGTGAATGTTACCCATATTCACAAGTTTTCTGATTACTTTTACCTAATCACTAAACATCAGGCTTAGCATACTTAACGTCATCCAAAACAGACACAATTTGTGATTCCTGCTCGCCAGCTTCTCTCGTGAACTGTATATCTTGGATTCCTCCAAGCCAGTCCCATGTTGTTATGCATCCGACATCCTCACGCCTTGTATGTGTGGTATACTTCACCTTGCATTCAGCTGCCACTTACACACTTCTTAAGAGCTGCTCTGTTGTTTGAAGTGTGCAGCATTTCACTCTGATGCCAGGAACCATTCTCATTTATTCACTTTGAAGCAAGGCTCTAACCTGCTACTCCTTGCCCTGTCCTCTTGATTCTGACATCCATGCCAGAGGTACAACTCCTCGGATTCCTTGCCTTCTTTGTGTCTTTCCGTGATAATTTGCTGACTTAAAGGTCTGCTCTTCATCTTTGAACAGTATCTTCTCTCTGCCCGAAACAAGGAGATTTCCATGCATAATCCCCTCTTGGCTTCCATGATGTGGCAAGTTAGGAATACATTGTGTAGGTCTTCTCTCCCACAGCCAGGACTATTTCTTGTCATGCCCTCCCTTTCTCTTTGTTTTATACATCACAGCTTCAGTGGCCATGGACTTAGGTACAAAACCCTGACCACAGGGGCATTGGCACTATGTAGATATAAGGGGTAAGTGACCTTGTTCTTCCACTGGCACACCAGCCTCTTAAAACATCTTTGTTGTTTACATAACCATTAGGTGACTTTACTTGTCTGTCAGTGTGTATTTCAGTGTTTCATAAAACTCTAACAGGCTGAAATATTTGTGCCTCATCTACTACAGAGGCAAGGTCACTAGAGGTTATATTCCCTTAAAGGTAATCCACTTGTTTCCCAAGTAGTCATCCATTCTTCTGGTTTTTAATAGTTTGAAATGCCTTTTTGGAGTGAGGACAGTACACATATGGATGTATTTTTCTCTGTGTTTGTGCCCGCCTGCCTCTCCATGGATAGAATGAATTGATCTCCTTCTGGGCTGCTATTCCACTGTGTACTCCTGCCCTTTGGTCAAATAATCAACACATAACTATGTCTGGATTGCTTATCTTCATAATATTCCTGCTTTTGAAAGGAACAATTATGTAATTTACTCTCCCGCTCAATGTTATATTTAGGGCCTGATGAAGGCTTTACCCCCTGGTAAATCATTTATGGCGGTTTGCCGAAACTAGAAGGCCCATTTACAGATTTTCAGATTGCAATTTACTTTAAGAATGTCGTTAAGTGATCACAGATCATTTTAAATACTCAATGCATTGACAACATTTACATCATAATTGTGTATGAATGTAAGTTGACTTTATATTGCATAGACCACCTTTTTGTTTTTAGAAGGGGATTAGGTCACATGTTTTTATGTAAACTGAAGGATAGATATTTACCAGGTTGTAACATAAAATCACTATGAAATATATGTATATATTAGATTGTCAAGATTATATAAATTATAAATAAACAACATTCTGCAATCTTCCACTTCTGTTTTATTGTGTAATATTGTGTAAAACACTGGATATTTTATTATGTACAAGTGTTCCCTATAAGTACTGGGTTATATAGGTGGGTCCATGTACATTAATTTGAGTGCTAGTGAGTGCAGATGTTGATAACTGTTTACATCTGAAACAAGTAAATAGTAAGAGGTAGAACAAAAAAATGAAAAATACAGAGTTTTAAAAAGAAGTGAGTTCTGACCACTAATTATAATTTTATGGGAAGATTTAGGTATATTGTCTTGTACTTCTTATGTGTGTAGGTGGGCAAAATAAGGACGCACATAAACTTTACAAGAAGTATTTTAATTTAATAAAAAAGGAA
Source organism: Ambystoma mexicanum (assembly GCF_040938575.1). Taxonomy (NCBI): domain Eukaryota; kingdom Metazoa; phylum Chordata; class Amphibia; order Caudata; family Ambystomatidae; genus Ambystoma; species Ambystoma mexicanum. The sequence goes on from NC_090929.1 coordinate 234,505,214, forward strand.
ATCAACCTACTTTAAGGACTAGTTGGTGGATTCTCTGAAGTACGTCTATTTCAAGTGTGGTATTTTGTACAAAAGTCCAGGAATGTATTCAGTGATTACACTCTGGACCTTGTACAGACTTTTCATGAAAGATAAATGCACATGTGATGTCATCAGTGATGTCATCAATGACATTTGTGATGTCATCTTTGATGTCCTGGGTGTTAGTCTTAGCAGTGCACGGTGGTGGCACGAGTTATGGTTGCTTATCTTACCATAACTGGCGAATTTCAAGGGTTTTTCGGTTTTACTTGGAACCATAACGTTCCTTTAACAAAGTTTTTTTCAGTGAATTTTATAGGTTTTTAGTAGCGCAACTTAACCATAACGTCCCTTTAACAAAGTTTTTTCACTGAATTTCATAAGTTTTTAGTAGCGCAACTTAACCATACTGTCCCTTTAACAAAGTTTTTTTCACTGAATTTCATAGGTTTTTAGTAGCGCAACTTAACCATAACGTCCCTTTAACAAAGTTTTTTGCACTGAATTTCATAGGTTTTTAGTAGGACAACTTAACCATAACGTCCCTTTGACAAAGTTTTTTTCACTGAATTTCATAGGTTTTTAGTAGCGCAACTTAACCATAATGTCCCTTTAACAAAGTTTTTTAACTGAATTTCATAGGTTTTTAGTAGCGTAACTTAACCATAACGTCCCTTTAACAAAGTGTTTTTCACTGAATTTCATAGGATTTTAGTAGCACAACTTAACCATAACGTCCCTTTAACAAAGTTTTTTTCACTGAATTTCATAGGTTTTTAGTAGCACAACTTAACCATAATGTCCCTTTAACAAAGTTTTTTAACTGAATTTCATAGGTTTTTAGTAGCAAAGTTTAACAATAGTAACTTTGACTTTATGTACATGTAATATGGAACATACTGAACCACTTCTACTGAATGTAATGTCCGCAAACACTTTTGATGTCCGTGGACATATTCGGACAACAGTACCACTACCTAAAAAGTCTGGGGGGGAGCATGTTTCATTGTTATATTACAACATGATAACATTAAATAAATTCACAAAGTAGTACACATACATATTATATGTAGTAATACATAAGAAATGTAACCCATATATGTACCACAATAACCATTCATTTAAATACAATATATTCTAAAATGGAATATACCAAGAGAAGATAAATAGGCTTCCAACATAATTACCTGACAGACACTCCACAACTAAGACCAAGACCAGACCTACAGACTACTCAGAACATATCTTACCTGAAATAGTAAGTGTACATCATTTTACTCATATCTTTATAAACTTTCTGTATTAGATTAAAAAAAAATATATTATATATATATATTTTTTTCTCACAGAAATGTCTAGTACTCTGGAATGGCTGGAGGAGCACTTCCCACATGACGAAATGTCAGAAAATAGTGAAGCTAATGGTACACACTTTACAATATAAACCATTTAAGTGTTATTATTTTATATATATTTAACATATATATTTCTTTTTGTACAGAGCATACCAAAATAGAAAATATGTCTGAAGAAAATGTTATGGAAAACACGCTTGACAGCTTAAAAGAAAACATTGATTTATTATTGAGCAATTTTAATAATTTGAAAACTTTTGTTGAGGATCATTTTAAAACAAAAACCTCATACCACTGTCTCACTTGTACTTGTCACCCCTCACCATATCCCAGTCTGTTATCCCCAAACCCTCTCCATAATCCAAAATGTTTTGATGAGACTTCCATCCCTTCTTCACCTGATATCAATCATGTTGAAACCCCTAATTCTCCTGTTTTTGTTTCTGTTTCTGCCTCACCTTCTCTGTCATAAATTATTAATATATGTGAAATAAAGTTAAATTTGTATATTGTGTTGTAATTACTTCCCATTTTTTATTTTTTTAAAAACAATGTAGATGTCCGCGGACAGCGCGGGTGTTCTGAAACGTTCGTAAATAAACGAAATGGAGGTGTCCTGAAGAACACTATACCTGTCCGTATTGTTCGCTAGCAAGTTGAAACTGTTCTAAGAACCCAATTGGTGTGCTGAAATGTTCGTAATTAAACGAAAATGGAGGTGTCCTAATAAAGAACACTATACCTGTCCGTTCTGTTCGCTACCAAGTTGAAACTGTTCTAAGAACACAAGCGGTGTCCTGAAATGTTCGTAAATAAATGAAAATGGAAGTGTCCTAAAGAACACTATACCTGTCCGTACTGTTCGCTAGCAAGTTGAAACTGTTCAAAGAACACAAGCGGTGTCCTGAAATGTTCGTAATTAAACGAAAATGGAGGTGTCCTAAAGAACACTATACCTGACCGTACTGTTCGCTAGCAAGTTGAAACTGTTCTAAGAACACAAGCGGTGTCCTGAAATGTTCGTAATTAAACGAAAATGGAGGTGTTGAAGGCAAGCGTCCCCAGCCAGCACGATCTTCCCCACAATGAGAGACAATAATGGACTCTGCCAGGATGGGAATAAGGCCAAGACAAAGTGCGGGTGAGCATAAATGGGAGTTTATCAATCAAAATAGGGCATGCAAAGAACTCTGCAAACTCCGAGAGCGCTCTGTCTGACAATAGCAAAGACAGGCGTATATATTTACAAAGAACGTCATCAGAACCTACATACTATAGGGGGCACAAGTTTGTGGGGATTGGGTGGCGACGACTAGCTATAGGTGCTGCTGCAATGTGAATAGATAATCTGCCATTCAAGAATTGCGCCACAATTGTTAATTCAAAAATTTCAAAGATACTCCTTTATTCCTTATTTGCCCTTTAATTCTTGTTGACACGTGTTTCGGCTACTCAAGAGCCTTTCTCAAAACAAAACAGGGCTTGATAGAGTACACATCAAATTCCGTCTTATTCCATAAGTCCCGGGTAATTCCCTTCTGCTTGGTAACAATCCGTCGGCCTCGAACAGTAATGTAACACAAAAAGATCCCAAAGGGAAAAAGGGAGTTCACATGGAGGAGTACTGTAATAATTTAAGTACTCAATTATGGAGATAGAGGCGAGGAAAAAAAGGGGAGCCCAGTCATAAATATTCACATTTTCGTTTTTAATTTATCACCATTATAGAATTGCATAATATATAAACATCAAATCAACAATAAAATAGATGAATTAATTTTAATATAAAATACTCGTCAAATCTAATGCCTCAAACCATTCAATAGCAGTTTAATTGCCACAATTCGTAACCTCGTATTACTCAAGGTAAAGCATCACTATCTCATTTTGAATTTCATTCAAATAGTGGAAATGCTGTGAAGAGAGCGAATAGTTAACAATTGGATAAAGTGCTAAACGCAACCAAGTACTAAGTGCCAAATTGTTAACAATGAAATAAAGAAAATAAGTGCTAGATGCAAAAAAGTGCTAAGTGCCATCATTACTGTTCGAGGCCGACGCGAGGAGACCGATTGTTACCAAGCAGAAGGGAATTACCCGGGACTTATGGAATAAAGGGCAAATAAGGAATAAAGGAGTTTCTTTGAAATTTTTGAATTAACAATTGTGGCGCAATTCTTGAGTGGCAGATTATCTATTCATATTAGTAACCAAGGAGGTAGGGGATTGGTTCCTCCAACAAATGCCACATAGGATGCGACACGGCTGAAAGGCTAAATTTAAACCCATCTAGGTCGCCAACAGGAGAGGTTGTACCGACAAATATCCCGAAAAACTAAGCTGCTGCAATGTGGTTGGCCGCGGCTGGAGGACGTCACTGGTTAGCCTCGTGGGTTGGGCTGGGCCTGGCAGGTAAGCTGGGTTCATCCGGGCGGCGTTGTTGTGCCACTGTGGCCAGTGTCAGAGATGAATGTCTTTTCCTGACTTATTGCCCTAGGCCATGCACACCGCAGTCATTCAACCATATGCAATATTATCTTCCTTAGTAAATCTTCCAATAGGTTATTCTACAGGTTAATGCAACACAGGAGGAATGCACCTAGAGTGGGGTCTGTGGGCGATTTATCAATACATGGTTACCAGTGTCCTGTTGACCGGGTACCGTAGGTCGTGGGGTTGGGTCTTGAGGCATGGGACAGGCGGTCCATGTCATCATGTCTTGTTAGAAGTCATTATGGATGTGTTGCTGTAATGTTGCCATAATATTGGATGTCCTAATTTTACAGGGGCCATTAATCTAAGGTGAGCCAGTGGGTCGTGGAGCTTAAGAAAGGGCGCCTCTGGATTTGTGTTTTCAGGCTGAGGTTTACTGCTGGGTTGTAAATAATACAGGTGGCAGGCTGTGGCCTTGGGTGCTGCAGGGGGAACTACAAATCTTTGAAGCAGCTCCAGCCGAGTTGGGGGAGGTGGAGCAGCGCGGCACAGGCCTCTGCTTTTTCATCTGGCAGACTTCGCTGAGAGGGAGGGGGAATGGCCTTGCATGTGCTCACAAAGGTATTTTCCTAGTGTGTTGCCGATTTTAGGTGGAAGAAGCATAAACATTCAAATAATATACAGTACTAATTGAGTTATTCCAAAGCTCACGTTTTAACATTGCTAGTGCCTTTCATATAGCCAATCCGAGCACATTACTTGTACACTATGTTTTTGACAACTACAGCATTTTGTTATGTACTTATCCATTCGCGGTAAGTGAGGTAGTAGTAAGGTTGGTGGAGCACACAGAAACAACTCGCCACTGAGACTGGCGGCAGTGGCACATAGTGGGCTTGGACACACACATAGGGTGCGTTTTCGTGCACCCTTTACGCGAGACCTCAATATGGTTGCATTTGTCTTTCTTTGCACTCTAGCAGCATTAGTTCGGTTATGGCGCGGGACCGTGGGGGGCAATCTTTTCAATGACACACATAACACGAAAACCCCCGGGACGCTTTTACTATTTGCGCATAACTGCAGGGATGTGGGTGCTTCATTCCTAATGTCGTATGAGCACACATTCTGCCATATTTATACATTTTACAGGTTTTTTAGTAAGAGAGGTTGTGGAGAGAACGCTTTTATCGCAGGTAGTTTTCTCATTAGTATTTGGAAACTTTGCTTTTGTCAAAAGACCATTTTACAGTTCTTTTTCCAGCCAGGCCCTGCTGGCCGGGTCATGCTGGGAGCAGCGATACACTGCGGAAGGTGAAATGTTACAGTGTTGGTATCTTACACTAGCTCATGTCCGTCTTGTTCGTGGGAACGGGCTCTCAGCGGATCTGCCAGAGAGCTATGGCCACAGGGATAATTGAAACTCTCCAAGGGTGGAGGCCACGCTGCGGTGCGCAGGGCTCAAACCATCTTCATTAGACAAAATGATTCCCGAGGCCTAGCTAAATTCGGCAGGTTTGGTCAAAGTCTTCGGCAGGTGACCCATCCACCACCTAGGCCCTGGTGGTAGGGAGGGGACCCCTGACGAGCCATGGCCCTCACCGGGGGAGAGGATGCAGGGGAGGGTGGTCTTTTGGACCAATCCTCCCCTACATTTCCCCCCTTTCGTTACTTAAGTAACAAATTCTTTAAATCCTCTAATCTCCTGCACTCTTCCTCGTTAATTACTGCGTCATCCCATGCAGGTGTGCCTTTTATGGGCATCCATGCTCTGCACACCCCTCTCAGGCTCTCACCTCTCCTAGCATATTCATCTGGGGTACAAGTCAGGTATATGCATCCGTTCTCCCCTTCCAAGTCCACCCACACCTCCTCGTACCATTCCAGTATACGGGGCTCTTTAATGGTAGTATGCCACAATTTATCTACTATATCCTTGTCGTGGTACCTAGGCACCAGCTGATATCTCGGCGTGTCATCTGTTCCTGTTTGTGCCTGTACTTCCTGCATAGCTTGTATTGTACCGCGGGTGTTGCCCATCGTCACCATCATCATTGCACCATTCGGTACTGCGTTAGCACAACATCGAAGACCCACCTGGCACAGGCAAAAAATAAAGAGGAGGAACACTACAGCCGGCATCAAGAATTTCACAGTCATTCCCAGCCACGATGGAACCCAGGAGAAGATATTGTCGAACCACGTGCTTTCTTCTGCTCCACCTTCCATTCTCATTCTTTCTCCTAGGTTATGTACTGCTTCGATCACATGGGACAGGGAGCCGTTGTCTGCGTCTTCGGAAGGTACAAAAGTGCAGCAGGCACTTCCGATTTTTCGGCAAACACCTCTATCCATCACTGTCAACAGGTCCAAGACATACCTGTTTTGCATGGTCATTAGCCGTAGTGCTCTCAGTTCCACTTTTATTACGTTAAACCCTTCTTCAGTGTCATTTGCCAGCTGGATCAGCTCCCAACGTGTGATTTGGTGCCACTTTGCATTTGCTCGCGCCTGGATACTTGGGATGAGTGAGGCGAAGAACGTTTCTGCAGAGCTGACTAATCAATATCTATCCGGGATCTGTGCCAGCAATTCCGATGATGCCTTTGATATATAGTTCGATGATCGTTTGTTTCGGGACAGCACCCCTTCCTTGTTCCCGGAAGACAGGACATATACTTGTGGCTCTGCAGTTGGCTGGGCCGCACCCTGTTGGGTGTTTCCTCACGTCTTCTTGCACCCATCAATGTGGCTTTCCGGGATTACCATTAGTGCGGAGTGAAGGGTGGCCATTGAGCAGCTGCCACTCCATGATGGTGGGAGGTGCAGGTATGCCTGGTTGCCACATGCCCAATATGTATCCATAAGGGCCGCTGTCCCTTTTCTCAGATCTGGGATGGTGAGGGTCTTGTTACAGTTCTTGTTTCCCCCATGGAGGTTTTCCAGTCTCCTTTAAAACACAGTTCATAGTTTATTTCCTTCTGCAGCTTGAAGGGTTTGTCAATGGCCGTTACCCAAGTTAGTTTTGAGATGTGTTCCTTCCATACTGGTGTGCATGTTTCTTCTATCCATTGCAGTTTCTCTGGTGCCACACCCCTCAGTGCTTCAGCCTTGCACATTACTTCTTCGTCCTTCCATTTGTTGTCTGAAAAAAGTGTCCCTTGTATTATAAAAAATGGCTCTTCCAGACATACCACTCCTACTGTCTTTGGATAACAGGTTTTCTCATTCTGCAGCATTCTAAAAGTTACTTCATGTGCCTGGAAGGTTTTCTTAATCCTGCACAACGTGAGATGAAGGAGACACTGGGCATCGACAATAGGCAACTCTTTGGGTAACAATACTTTGGGTGTGCCTGAAGCATGGGGGATGAGGGAGCAGACATAACAGCTCTCATGTGTTGTTTGCTTAGCCATTGCACTCATATCTGCATACCATTTATTTGTCTGGTGGGGGTGTCGTGGGTCTTCTATTTTGTCTAATCCTAACCCATAATACTCATCATACTTCCTCCTCCCTGTCTCCCTTTTCCGTCTGTTATTTCTTTGTCTAATGTATTTTCCGGCTTCATGGGCGATGGACAATGTGGGCCCCCTTTCTCCTTCCCGCCCCCCTTTGCCCAATCATCATATAATATTTCATATGTCGCTGTCATTTTTTCATTTTCTTCCTTTATGTTATCTAACAGTGTGTTTTTGGTTACGGGGGCGGGCTGGCTGGTGGGGGTGTTATATAACCAGGATATAGCAGAGGGGTTGCGATCATTTAAACTGCGGGCATTGTAATTAGATACTTTTTGCGGGGACATTGTGTTGTTTTGCATTTTTCCCTGCAGACCTTCATTTTTCGAGATGACAGCATTGGATGGTGTCGTATAATATCCCCATACCAGTTTAGTTCCATCCCATACCAAAAAATCACCTTCTTTAGTATTTACAATTGCTGTTTCATTTGTCACATTAGTCCTGTTAATCCCTCCCCCCTCGTTCATCTCGAAAGAGATGAACGCTATGAACCAATACGTAATCAGGCCAAACATAATTGTAAAAAATAATGTACACAGATAATCCACACTCATACGAATATCTACATCTTTCAGCTAAGAATTCTCTATATCTAATAAATCTATCCATTGCAGGCTGCCCGTTAGATGCTATGGTAGCTCCTGTTTGAGATATAAAAGTGCATTAAGTGCATGCATGTAAACATTTTGTTGGCACTACCAGTGCCAAGATATCATGGAAGGGAATGGAAGTGGGTAGGGGAGTGGGGTTGGGATGTACAGACAAGGGAGCAGACACTATACATTTTTATCACATTATTATTTACACATAAGTCCACCTTTTTTTTTTTCTTTTTCAATCTTTTCATCTTTATAGATACCCTTAAATGTAATGGTTCTCGTTAACTACTTTATCAGTCAGGTGCATTTCGGTCACACACATGTTCACATTCACTCCTTATTTTCATTTGTATTGTTTGCTGTTGTCTGTGCCCCCTCATCCACCTCTTCCTGCACACTATTATATGCCTTTCGTACATCCGTCAAATGTATCCAGTACTTAAGGCCCTTCACTTTTACAGCCGTAGGAGTGCAAAATACCACTTCGTATGGTCCGTGGAACCGTGGTGCATTCCACCGGCGCACAAAGCTCCGGACATAGATGAATTCTCCCGGCATCAGTTGTACCTGTGTTTCAGGTTCCGTAAGGGACCCCGTTGTGTTCCCTTCTTCCCTTTTGAATGGTGGTGAGAGCTGCTTTGATATTGCGCGCGTTGCCCAAGTTAGCTTTTTCAAGTATTCTGTGAACTCATCTCCCAATATCGCAGCGCTTCTGTGTGCGTCTGAGTGTTGGCGCAGTGGGGAGTGTGCTGTGTGCATTCATCTCCCGGTCACGATTTCGTGCGGAGACAAATGGTGGTCCTTGCTTGGCTGATTTCTCAGCTCAAACAGCGCAAGGGGCAAACAGTAAATCCAGTTCTTCTTTAATGAGAAGCACAATTTTGATAATCTTCCTTTTAACAGTCTGTTCATCTTTTCTACCACGCCATTACTTTGAGGATGATAAATCGAGCCCAATTTATGTTTTATTCCCAATAGTGTTGTAACTTCTTTGAAGAGCTCGTTCACAAAGTGAGTGCCGTTGTCTGAGCGAACTACGTCACAAATTCCCCAGCACGGAAATACTTCCCTTACTAGGAACTTTGCGGCGCTCTTAGCATCAGGTCGTGCACATGGGCCTGCTTCCACCCATCTTGAAAATGGGCATACAACCACAATCATGTAGCGTGCCCCATTACACCTTTCTCCCATGTCTGCGTAGTCAATGTGTAGCTCTCTGAATGGCCCAATCGGTTTTGGAATTGTTCCCCTGAGTGTACGTAATGTCATTCCAGAGTTGTATATCTGGCATGTTGTGCATTCCATTGTCAATCTAGATGTGTGCTCCTGAAGACAGGGCACAAACCACTCTTCTTGTATCTCTGCTGCAATGTGTTGTTTTGTGTTGTGTGCTGGAAAGTGTAATTGTTGAAACGCTATTTCTAATAGTTTTACTGGCATTACCACTTTTCCTGAGTTATTTTGTCAGCAGAGTAAGTCTGTTGCTGATTGGCTACACCCTCGTTTTACCCACATCATCCTTTCATCCTCACTTGCTCCTTCCTGTAACTCTAGTATTTGTGATATAGGCATCGCATTGTACCCTTCTGGGAGCTCTTCGTTTGTCTTGTGCTGCAGCATATACTCACCTGTTTCATGTTTTTCAAAGTACGAAGCTTCCTTGGCAGCAGCGTCCGCTACCGCGTTTCCCAAAGACACAACGTCTGTGTTGGACGTATGTGCTTGGCACTTCACTATTGCTACCACTGTGGGATCTCGTAGGGCCTCAATTAACTCCTTCAGCAATTCTGCATGTTGCACTGGAGTCCCATCTGCTCGTCGAAACCCCCTCTGCCCCCATCTTGCCAGACCTCCATGTACTGTTGTCGTCATGTAAGCTGAATTTGTGTAAATTATCACTGCACAACCTTTAGCTGCATGTAATGCTTTTATTAGGGCGATGAGTTCTGCTGCTTGTGCTGAAAAATGTGATGGGAGGCGGTACTGCACTAGTGTCTCATACTCACCTTCTTCTAATCTCACCACTGCCAATCCCACATGTTTCTCTCCCGTGTCCATGTCAATCGATGCTGACCCGTCCACAAAGTACAGCTCCCCCTCGCTCAGGGCATTCTCGCACACCACTGTGTCCTCCCCTCTTTCCCCTGTGTAAGTCGCACAATCGTGTTCCTGCATGTCCTCTAGTGTGCATGCTTCTGTAATGAATGTTGCCGGATTCACTGTCCTGCATCGTACCACGTGGATATTGGCCATGGACAATATTATTTCATAGGCAGTTGCTCGCTGTGTGGTCAGTGTACTCTTTGACCTCTCCAGTATTGCAAATAACGAATGTTCCACAAACAATGTGACGGGGCATCCCATTACTATTGTGCCGCTTTTCTCAATTGCGAACGCGCTGCAGCGAGTGATTGCTCGCACGCGAAATGTCCTTGCATCACCGCATCCAAAGTGCCACTATAGTAAGCCAACGGTTTGTGTCCTAGGGAAGTCTTTTGTGTCAGTACAGCTGTCATGAGTGTCCCCTTGCAGTGTGAGAACAGGTAAAATTTGCGTTCATAATCAGGATTGGCGAGTACTGGAGCACTTGAAATCAACTCTTTTAGAGACTTGAATGAGGCGCTAATTTCTTCTGACCATTCTATGTTCTTGTTCTCTTGTTGTGCCTCCTTGAGTGCTTGCAGTAAGGGTCTTGTGTAGGCTGCATAATCTAATATCCATGCTCTACAATAGTTGCACATTCCCAAGAATTTCTGCATCTCCTTCACTGTTGTGTGTTCTCTTACTGATCTTATTACTTCTACCCTGTCAGGGATTATTCTTTTCCCGTCTTTTGATATTAGCTGTCCCAAGTATAGGACTTCTTTCTGACAGTATTGTAGCTTTTCCTTGTCTACTTTATACCCCTTATTTGCCAGCAGGGACAGGAGTGTTAATGAATCTTTTCTACATGTCTCTTCATTCTGTGCGCAGACAAGCAAATCGTCTACGTACTGAATGATTGTGCTTTCAACTGATAAGTTACCTAAGTCTTTGTGTAGTATGCGGTTGAATATGCTTGGGCTCTCACAGTATCCCTGTGGTAATCTGCAATATTCATATCTCTTTCCCCCTAGTGTAAATGATGTCAGGTATCTGCTTTCTTCTGCTAAGGGGATGGAGAAGAACGCGTTTTTCAAATTGACCACTGTGAAATGTGATGCCCTTTTTTGGGATACTGCAGAATATTGATGCAGGGTTTGGGACCAAAGGAAACTCTTTCTGTATGACATCATTTAGGGGGCGTAAATCCTGGATCATCCTCCAAGCCCCTCCCTTTGCTTTTTTGATCGGGTAGATACATGTGTTACATGGGGAGTTTGAAGGCACTATTATCCCTTGTGCTAGCAGTGCATTTATTGTCTCTTTTATCCCTTCCTCAGCTTCGCGGGACAATGGATATTGTTTCACTCGGGGTAGGATCGCCCCTTGTTTGAGCTTTATTATCACTGGTGTTACTCCATGCAACAACCCTACGTCATGGGGGCCTGTTGTCCACAAATTGTTTGGTACCAGTCGCATATCATCATCAAAAAATGACGGTGGTGCTCCCACCACTGCCGTCAACTGGACAGGAATCTGTCTAGCCTGAATCCAAATGTCACAGGGCATTGCTATTTCCATTATTTTTTCGCCATTACTTTCTAAATCGGAAAAGAGATCTTCATCAGCTAAGTCTCGCAGGGCAATGTCGGCATTGATGCACAGTACTGTGCGCCGTTCACACCCGTCTATGTCCATTGCAATCACAGCGATCCTTTTTGCAGATACCTGTACAGCATGCAAGTCTAATGATACCACTGATCCTGGTGCTATGTCTGGGTGCACTATTGGGCGGAAGAGGAACTCCGCGGGTATTCTCCAATCCATCCTTTTCAGCTCAGGAACTACGTGGGCCAGTGTTTTTAATCCTTCAATAAACATTCTCTCGTCCACTGGCAGGCCACGTATTTCCGGTGCAGTTGTGTGAGCCTGTACTACCAGCATTACACGTAATGGGCATATTCCTGGTGTTGAACACACTATACCTCTCTCAGTGAATGATATTGTCATGTTGAGTTTGCTAAGAAGGTCCCTCCCTAGTAAATTTATTGGCGAATGTTCATAATACAGTAAGGGTGTTTTAACAGTTTTACCCCCCACCGTCACATCCAAAGCTTCTGTGTAAGGAACTTCAATTAAAGCCCCAGAGAACCCCTGCGTCTCTAACTTCCGGTTAGATAACGGGAACCGGCCCTCCCTAATACATGATTTCTCCGCTCCCGAATCCACCATGAATATGAACTGCTTGTCTCCTATCTGCGCCCCTACCAATGGTTCCTCTGCTGCATCGTAGGTGGTAGATAGAACAGGACACGCAAGTGTTCTCTGTGGGCTGTCCTATGCGGGGTGTCTCATTGCCCCCCCTTGGTTGAATACACTCCCTGAAACCACTGACAGGCCACTATAGGGGGCTGGTGCTCCGTTTGCTGTTGTCGCGAAAGAGTTGCCTGGCGTGTAGTGCATAGTGTAATTGTTTTGTGGGTGATTCTGCGTTCTGTATTGGTGTCCCTGCCGTTGCTCATGGTACCCCTGCCCTGGGTCCCTTTGTTGTTGTCCCATTGGGAGACCATATGGGCTCCCCGGATGGGGATGGCCATAATGTTCTACCTCTGGAAATCCGTTGTTTGGTCTACTTCTGCACTCCCTCGAGTAGTGTCCCCACCTCCCGCAGTTCCAACAACTCCCTTGCGCACCTCTGGGACCTTGCCATCCGTTTCCTCCCATTCCCCCATACCCTTGTCCACCTCCTCTACGGCCCCTGTACCCACCTCGTCCCCCTCGAGGGGCCCACTCTTGCCACTGCGGACCTCCACTCTGCTCCTGCTCATTCCACTGCCACTGCCCTGCTCCTGCCCAATTAGTTGCCATCCTTCCTTGTATTGCCACCAGCCCCTCCTCTTCCTCATCTCCCTCCCTGCTGTGTGGGAGCGCGGCCACTGCTGCAGTGACCTTCACCAGCTTTGTTTGTACTAGTTTTGCTTCGTCTGCCAATCTTCTCTGCGCCACCTCCTTCTCCCTCTCTTTTATTCGCTTACAGTGGTGGACTATTATGCTCTGAATTTCGGGCCATCCTTTCGCTTCAATACCCGCTATTTTGTCAAGTGCCTTTTGCACTTCCTTTGGGAGACCCTCTTTATTATGAAGTAAAATAATGATGTCGATTGATACCAGGGCGTGCCCGTTTCTGCTCGCCACATCTCTTGGACCCAAAAAATGTAATCCATAGCATCTTCCCCGTCATTCATTGTACATTGCATTACTGACTGCAAATCTGGGGTATCTGGAAACGTTTCCCGCAAGGCATCCCACACCCTGGCACGTACTGTGTTGAAAGAGGCACCATCATGACGATCGCAGCCTAACGTTACTCCCGGGAAGCCAGCTTTTACCCATACTCTGTCAGCCTGATCCCCAACTACTGATACTAGCAAACTTTTCACGTCACCTATTGCTAGAGGTACCCCGGCTGTGTGTTTCTCAAAAGCATATATCCACTTGCTCGCCCCTCCTGATAGTGGGGGCAATAACTTTAACAAATTGGCCTTATCCATCTGAGCCCAGGGTATGTAATTCGGCCTCCCTCCTCCACAGTGTATTAGTGGGAGCTGCAACTTTCCCTTTGTCGTTGTATTTGTACTCACCTTCATTCCTGATTTTCCTAACAATGCCATTTTTCCCAACCTGTTCCTTAGTCGCCCTGTCCACTCATCATCCATCGTTCTCATTGAGCATGCGCCATCCAACCCTTCGCTTCCCCCTCCCATTGCCATACTTAGCCTTTCACTTTCTTCTAAATCATCCCCTATATCACATAGTAGCTCTCTCTGCCTCATGTGGGCCTCTCTTCGTTATCAGTACACCCCTCTCTTTCCTCTAGTTCAATTATTCGTGTCGGTTCTTCCTGTATCCTAAACAGTATCTCTCCTTTTTTACACCCTTCTTCAAATGTTCTACTCTCACTCTGCACTCTGGATGCAGGCTCTGATCTAGCTGTATTGAGTGCAGTCCGCTCACATATGCTTTTTATTCTCGAGAGCTCATCTTTGGCTATAGAGAGCCTTGATTCTAAATCTCCTGTTAATTTTTCTATGTCCACCCTTGGTGTGCTCACCTGTTCTCGCTCCCTATGACTCTCATATGGCGGGGGTGCTGTTAGCCCCTGGGTGGTGGTAGTTGTCGGTGGGGGTACATAAGTTGGGTCACTGTATCCCTCCGCGGGCACTGGCTTATTTAGTATTGGGTACAACCTAGTTACCTCTATCGGTGGCTCCTCTTCTGGCAATACCTTATCATCCTTTTGTATCATTAGTGGATTGTCAGTGGTAGATGGTAGATCAGGATTTAATTCCCTTGTCTTAGGCGGGGGTATCTCTTCAAACAGTCTCCATAGGTCTAATATTTCTCTCCTATTATGTAACTGCTTCCCCTTGTATTTCAAACAAATGCATGTGGCTACCATATCTAGGACACTCTTGTAAAACGATCCCCCTTCGGGCCATATCTGAGGTAACCCCTCCCCCTTCAACTCTGTGATCCACTGGTCATGATATTTCTTAATCCGTTCCGCGTACCGAGGTAGGTTCTTACAAATATGTGATAAGGGTGTTTCTGCCCCCATACTTCGTGCTCATCTGACACAGATGTATCTCTATATGTCTCGATATCTCAATATAAACGTATCACCATGTGAGTTCGTGTATGTATGTCTTACTGAATCGTGGGGACCTGCGTATTCTCCTTCCACCTACACACCATAAGAATGGCTGCGCACAGCCTCTATTCTATCCTCTTTGGGGGCACGTACAAGAGCAAACCATCAGTAATTTCGACAATGTTACCCAACAAATCAAAAAAGTAAACACTCACTTCACCACATTACTCTCTTCTTTATGATATTTTGTCTGGTCGCACTTACAATGACCATTCCATAATTATGCATTTCTGACCACTTCTACACACTCACACTCAAGGAAAGAATAGAAAGAATAGCAGTCACTAATATATTCTCGTGCCTTCCTTTACCAGACACCTTTACCTCATTTTCCACTTCTTCATATATTCCCAGTACTAGTCAAGATAGCACTATGCGGCGCCGCCTTCCACCCCCACGTGGAGCTAGGTTCCCGTCACTTTATCTCTATTCACTTCTTAATCCTAATGGCCATATGCAAAGAAAAAAGCAAAGAAAGTTTAGGAAGGTCCTTAGTAGACCCAAAGTGCCCCTTTTCAACCAGCCTCGTTCCCTGTCCTATATTTCCTCCTCTACTCCCTTTATGATCGCTCGCACTCAATACTCACGTGCCCGTCTTGAACCGAGAGTCTCCGAAACTGGGTCCGTCCAGGCAGTGTTGCCGTACGCTCAACGGTCAGCCCCGGCTCCGGCGAGCGGTACTCAAAGGGGATTTTTCAACCGGGATCCCGTACCCTCTCTCTGTTGAGTGCGCACTTCTGAGCGTACCGGTCGCCGTTGGCGGGCAGCCTCCCGGAGCCGGCGCACCGTGCGTATCCCTTTTCGACCGGAGATTTTTGTGCCAAAGGGGACGGTAGGGATATATATATATGTTGGGAGAAAAATAATTATCACGCTTTCGGGGTCACTACTGAAGGCAAGCGTCCCCAGCCAGCACGATCTTCCCCACAATGAGAGACAATAATGGACTCTCCCAGGATGGGAATAAGGCCAAGACAAAGTGCGGGTGAGCGTAAATGGGAGTTTATCAATCAAAATAGGGCATGCAAAGAACTCTGCAAACTCCGAGAGCGCTCTGTCTGACAATAGCAAACACAGGCGTATATATTTACAAAGAACGTCATCAGAACCTACATACTATAGGTGGCACAAGTTCGTGGGGATTGGGTGGTGATGACTAGCTATAGGTGCTGCTGTGATGTGGTTGGCCGCGGCTGGAGGACGTCACTGGTTAGCCTCGTGGGTTGGGCTGGGCCTGGCAGGTCATTTGGGTTCATCCGGGCGGTGTTGTTGTGCCACTGTGGCCAGTGTCAGAGATGAATGTCTTTTCCTGACTTCTTGCCATAAGCCATGCACACCGCAGTCATTCAACCATTTGCAATATTATCTTCCTTAGTAAATCTTCCAATAGGTTATTCTATAGGTTAATGCAACACAGGAGGAATGCACCTAGAGTGGGGTCTGTGGGCGATTTATCAATACATGGTTACCAGTGTCCTGTTGACCGGGTACCGTAGGTCGTGGGGTTGGGTCTCGAGGCATGGGACAGGCGGTCCATGTCATCATGTCTTGTTAGAAGTCATTATGGATGTGTTGCTGTAATGTTGCCATAACATTGGATGTCCTAATTTTACAGGGGCCATTAACCTAAGGTGAGCCAGTGGGTCGTGGAGCTTAAGAAAGGGCGCCTCTGGATTTGTGTTTTCAGGCTGAGGTTTACTGCTGGGTTGTAAATAATACAGGTGGCAGGCCGTGGCCTTGGGTGCTGCAGGGGGAACTACAAATCTTTGAAGTGGCTCCAGCCGAGTTGGGGGAGGTGGAGCAGCGCGGCACAGGCCTCTGCTTTTTTGTCTGGCAGACTTTGCTGAGAGGGAGGGGGAATGGCCTTGCATGTGCTCTCAAAGGTATTTTCCTCGTGTGTTGCCGATTTTAGGTGGAAGAAGCATAAACATTCAAATAATATACAGTACTAATTGAGTTATTCCAAAGCTCACGTTTTAACATTGCTAGTGCCTTTCATATAGCCAATCCGAGCACATTACTTGTACACTATGTTTTTGACAACTACAGCATTTTGTTATGTACTTATACATTTGCGGTAAGTGAGGTAGTAGTAAGGTTGGTGGAGCACACAGAAACAACTCGCCACTGAGACTGACGGCAATGGCACATAGTGGGCTTGGACACACACATAGGGTGCGTTTTCGTGCACCCTTTACGCAAGCCCTCAATATGGTTGCATTTGTCTTTCTTTGCACTCTAGCAGCATTAGTTCGGTTATGGCGCGGGACCGTGGGGTGCAAACTTTTCAATGACACACATAACATGAAAACCCCCGGGACGATTTTACTATTTGCGCATAACTGCAGGGATGTGGGTGCTTCATTCCTAATGTCGTATGAGCACACATTCTGCCATATTTATACATTTTATAGGTTTTTTTAGTCAGAGAGGTTGTGGAGAGAACGCTTTCATTGCAGGTAGTTTTCTCATTAGTATTTGGAAACTTTGCTTTTGTCAAAAGACCATTTTACAGTTCTTTTTCCACCCAGGCCCTGCTGGCCGGGTCATGCTGGGAGCAGCGATACACTGCGGAAGGTGAAATGTTACAGTGTTGGTATCTTACACTAGCTCATGTCCGTCTTGTTCGTGGGAACGGGCTCTCAGCGGATCTGCCAGAGAGCTGTGGCCACAGGGATAATTGAAACTCTCCAAGGGTGGGGGCCGCGCTGCGGTGCGCAGGGTTCAAACCATCTCCATTAGACAAAATGATTCCCGAGGCCTAGCTAAATTCGGCAGGTTTGGTCAATGTCTTCGGCAGGTGACCCATCCACCACCTGGGCCCTGATGAGCCATGGCCCTCACCGGGGGAGGATGCAGGGGAGGGGGGTCTTTTGGACCAATCCTCCCCTACAGTGTCCTAATGAACACTATACCTATCCGTACTGTTCGCTAGCAAGTTCAAACTGTTCTAAGAACCCAATTGGTGTCCTGAAATGTTCGTAATTAAACAAAAATGGAGGTGTCCTAAAGAACACTATACCTGTCCGTAATGTTCGCTAGCAAGTTTAAACTGTTCTATAACATACGCAATGTCCAGAAATGGTCTTTTGATGTGTGACGCACTTTTAATTAATTCAGGACCCGAACACTGTCCGTAGAACATCAACGCGCATGCGCAAACCAATGCCCATGCATTTGGTGTCCTGCGGACAGGAGCTTCCTTCGCGGACCTGTTCGCGAAGGGATCATGTGACCCCGCGCATGCTGATCGCGTGTTCTGAATGCGGACACTGTTCGTGTCCCCAAACAATTTACAAGTACATTTTCGAGTAATCCACAATATTTTTCCATAAAAACCCATCATGGCACAAGTCCCACATAGTAATCCTGAGTTTCTACATATCTTTTGAAACTTTTTGAACCCTTTTTTGTGTTCGATCTGTCCGCGGACAGCGCGCATGTCCGCGAACCGCGTACAAGCACCCCTATAAAAGACCACACCCTAGAGCTTATTCTCATTGTGTTTCTGGCTATTCTTCAGAGCACAGCTATTTCTCCAGCAACTTGCTGATTCCACCATCAAGATGGCATCCCTGGCTGCAGAACTGAAACCTGGTGCTGCACCTGCTTCAGCACCACCCCCACCCCCTCCACCACCACCACCTTCCCAAGAGCCTGAAGAGGGGAACAGGAGTGAGAATGCAGAGGAGGAAGAAGAGGATGACGAGAATGAGGTAGAGGAAATCCCTACTACCCGCACTAGACATGAGTCTTGGGTGTGGCGGTTATTTTCCATTTATGAGAATGGTCCTAAGGCTCGTGCGAACCGTGTTATCTGCAATGAGTGCAAAATTATACTCATTCGCGGGAAGCACAGTTCGTATAGCTTTGGGACCAAGACCATGAAGCGACACCTGAGGTCATTTCACTCTGGGGCTATTCGCAAGGTTGTACCTTGCGAAGAACGTAGTAGGTTGATTTCCTCTACTTCATCCTCTGTTTCTGATCCTGTCACCACAAGGACCACCTCTGTGGGACAGCGTCTTCCTCAAGCTGCCTCACAGGCCATACAGAATTCTGATGACCCTTACCTTTCGAGGGTCACAGTTGTATGTATGTACTGTGACACAGTACTCTGCAGGGGGGAGCGACTTCGGAGTGCTTTTGAGACTATCGTCTCAGAGCACGAGAAGACCTGCTCACTACCCAAATAAAACCCACCCTACATCTTCCTCTCTCAGCTCGCCCTTTCTTATCCCTGTGGTTGGTGTCCCCCCCTTTACCCTCCTTTCCCCTCCTCTCCTAGTGTGTCGTGTCTAAAAAACCAAAAAAATATATAAAATTACAAAAATCAAAAAAAATAAGGCTCTTTTCAGAGCCGCCTTTCACAGTTAAAAAATAGAAGTGAAGATAAATAAAGCAGGGCCCTTTGTATTTCTTAAAAGTCCGCGGACAGTTCGCGAACATTAAAAAAATTGGGTTGCTACCCTATTGTTACCATTGCATTTTTCTCTCGGAGGAAGTGGTGGCTCTGAAAAGAGCCTTTGGGAGGTGTTTGTATGTCAAAAATTATAAATACTTAACACCTACTTCAAAATGGATGCAACCCCCACCACTAATGCTGGACCTGTAAAGCCATGACAATCTGAATGAGTTCTTTGCACGCCCCTTTGGCTATTACCTCCCTATGAATGAGTACCAATTTCAGTTGGGTGATATTGTATGTAAATATGTGCTCTGTAAAGCGCTTTGGATTAAGGCGCTATGATAAATAACACATCATTATCATTATCATTATACATTCCTCGGATTTTATTGAGTCACTCTTCCTTGGACCATGTAGTTTTCAGGCTTGAAATTCTTGCACCTCCACCCCTTCCAGAGATTGAGGCAAATCGCACCCTGCAATGTATTTCTCCCCATCCCTTCCCTTCCTGGAATGATGTTGCCCCCCTTGCTGCAATTATTGGACTTCTCACGTGCCCGTACCTGGAACTGTCTCCTTAATCCCAATTCCAGTTTGGCCTGAACAAATCTGTTCTGCCCTTTTTAGTTTGGGCTATTAGGTGGTGCTTGCACCACCTTTAAGCCAAAGCTATTGCATTAGAGTACAGATCGGGAGAAATAGCACATGAGAAGAGACACACATCTTGTAGGTGTTGTGTGGGTATTTTCCTATCCATTGAGTGCCCATGGCTATGCTAAACCCTATGTCCATTCCCACCTAGTTCCTGCCCCTCCCCTCTCAAATCACCTCCTCATGGGAACTCTTGTGCTCGCTTTAAACAAGCCTTACCATCAAACTTTGCACTTGAAGTTCCTGCCATTGTTTTTTTTTCAAAGAAGCTTTCTGAGAGTTAATGACTTATTTGGAGCTGTAAACCAGCTACTGGTGTAATGAAAATGTCTTAATTATGTCTTCCTTCAGCCTCTCAATTTATAAGCACTATGTGTGTCCTTCACTGAAGTCATGTTAAAAAAAAGCATTCAAAGCAGACAGTTTTGCCTTGGATACGTATTAAGCATTTGCCAGGAACTACTATTAGATGCCCAGGTAAGCGCACAATGCTGCACCTCATACCATCAATGTCCAGGTAATTGCACTACAGCAGTGGGTGGCAACTCCATTTCGCAGGCCTACACAAAAGCACAAACTTTTGGCATTGCCAATGCTTGTTTGGTTAGTGTTACATTTAGTGCATGTGTTAATATTCAGCCCTTGAGACATTCCGTTTCATAATCCTTGTTTGTAGCAGTCACATGTTTCACTTTCGAGCGAAAATAAAATCTTGATCCAAAGTTTGTAAAACCATCTTTTATCATTTACATATTAGCTTCAGATAGCAGCCGCCTGCGTACATCACCAGGAAGTCGGGACCGCCATGCTGTACGAGGAGGCTGAACCAAAGAGGGTCTTGGCAAGGGCATTTGACTTCTCCCTCTGCTTTGCAAATGTTTACCCAGGTGCCACATTTTATTCCTAGAATAGTATACAAAATCTGCTTCATAAATTTCCAAAAAATCACCTAAAGGAACTGTAAAGTAAATGCCAGGATTTGAGCTAAGGCAAACAAGGTAAAGCCCAAACTTTGGAATAAGAGAAAATAGATGCATATTGCAGGATTTCCTTCAACCACACCATTCAACATATGTATTTCTCTCTGTCTCCGCTGGGCTTTCACACTTGCTTTTATTTTTAACAAAGGCATTTCCAGCGAGGTCGATGAACGTATTTTCTAAAAAATAAAAAAATGTAAATGCAATAATGCAATCAAGAAGCCTGGAAGAGTGTAAGCAAAGCAGATGCTTAAAAGAATGTTAAAAGTGGGACCACAGCGAACAGGAAATGTGGATGAGAGGTGGTGAAAGAAAGCAACCAGATGCCTTCTGAAGCGGGCATTCAAAGGAAGCAAACGCACCCAGAAGGAGACACACCTTAGAAAACGCAAGCTTCTCCATACATCAAGACACCAGAAAACATTGCCCAATCAGTCATCATAGAACGTAACCATCCTGCTCCTTCGCTAGGGCCCTGCATATTATAATAAGCAGGCATGTATCAGGCTTCAGCAAGCAATGAAAAAGTAACTCAATGTATCGTGAAAACCTGCAAAGTGGGCGCTGAAATAATTCCCGCCAACCCAAGCAACAGTCATCATCACCAAGAATCCCCTTGTGTGTGTTTGCAAGGTTTTATAGTGACTTTTCGAACGCCATATTTTCGAAATGCCATTTTCTCGATGCAATTTTGCTGATTTTTTTTTTCCGCATGTTTTTTTTTTTGGGATACCGTTTGCAAGATGCCATAAAACGAGGTTGTGCAGAGGTTCCAATGGAGCAATGTTGGAGAGTGCGTGGTAGTTCAACCAAAAGAATTGGGTGTCAGGAAACAATCTCTCTTTCTCATCTTCTAGGCCATCCGGTCCTGTATTTTTTCATTGACGTACCTGCAGTGGAGAATTTAAGATGGCAAAATCACAACTGCACCCAACAGAATTCAAAAGGTTAAAATAGGACTGGAAAGGCTACACATGCATTGTCGGCCTCTAGATGAGTGATGCTGCATGCCCACTCTAGTGCCTGTGAATTTTAGTCAGATTCCAGCCTTTCAAGCTGGGGACCAGGCCCATAGCTCTGACACACCCAGTTCCGTGGTGAAAATTCCAGTAAACCAATTATCAGTGGTTTTCACTGGATCCAGTTGCAGTATTTGGGCTTTTCAGCATTGCATTATTAATGTATTTCTGAAAAACAAGGGCAATTCTACTACTGGAATAGAAATAGTGACTGAAATCATTAGATACTATTAAAGTTCAATAAACCATTTGAAGACGCAGTGGAAACCATCTAGAAAGTTCTCCATACCATTTCAGTGGATGTCCATAGGCCCACAACATTTGACCAACTGGATCCAGTAGAAACCATTTGTAGCTGTTCAACTTCAATTTTGAGCTTGGATATTGTGTCCTCTTGTTTAATCAGTGGAAATCAGCTGGTCTAAGGGTGATATGAAAGATTGCTCCACAAGGGTGATGGGGTTGGCAAGTCAACAGCTTAAGTTCCTCAGAAGTCTTCAATGATAGTTGCCAATTCTGATATCCGTACCTTAATATGAAGATATAAAATGAATAATACAGCGGCAATAAATGTGTGTAGGTCTTGGACAATTGGAAAAGTACTTGTTACTCTTCCTGAATGTTTCCATTTACCATTTCTCAGGCAAACCCTATAATTATTGGATAGGAAATGAACTGACCTTAATACTTTTTTATTCTACCAAAGTCAACATCCAAAATCCCAAAGGGACAATCTTCCTTACAGTTAGGTTCTACACATTAGACACAACTCTTCTATCGATGGACTACCCCAAGCCCCACATTATACCAATTAAAAAAAGAACATAGTATACAAATGTTGAGACCCTCATCGAACCCACTAAAAAATTGGAGAAACAACAGTATATGATTTGCGTGACAACCTACTTCAAACATAGTATCCAAATCAAAACATGGATTTGAAAAAAACGTGCAGATTCTATCAGTGACGGACGATTTTGCACAAAAATACAATTTTTGTATTTATTCAAAAGAGGGCAGAATGTCAGACACACGCTGGTGTACTCCTTAAGGAAAAAGGACACCCAGAATATATCTATCAGTGCAGCATGAGGTGGCCACCAATAGTGGGACATTACCCCTGCAGTAATTTTGCATAATGTCCCTTCAACACAAGAACTACTGAATAGGCCTTTGCAAACTCCAAACGGAGATTACAATCAAAGAATTGTGTACACATAGTTACTTGCTCATGCAACAAAATCTACATCTGTAAAAGAATCAGAGAAGTAACAAAATGTTTTGCAGAGCATAAGTCACATATCAGGACCCAGTATGCACTATCACCTCTTGTAGGTCACTACAGGAAAATGAGACCCAAAAATATGACCACTGCTGGCTATATATTAAATCTATAAATCCAGATGAAATAGGGCAATCCATTAATTTAAGACTCTGCCATAAATGGATACTTAAAGCAAATTCCCACAAGACAGGTCTGAATGACTAGGTGGAACAGGCTATCATTATACCATAATTGGGTTTCCCATCCATTTTTCCCCTCTGATTTGGTGAATGTTACCCATATTCACAAGTTTTCTGATTACTTTTACCTAATCACTAAACATCAGGCTTAGCATACTTAACGTCATCCAAAACAGACACAATTTGTGATTCCTGCTCGCCAGCTTCTCTCGTGAACTGTATATCTTGGATTCCTCCAAGCCAGTCCCATGTTGTTATGCATCCGACATCCTCACGCCTTGTATGTGTGGTATACTTCACCTTGCATTCAGCTGCCACTTACACACTTCTTAAGAGCTGCTCTGTTGTTTGAAGTGTGCAGCATTTCACTCTGATGCCAGGAACCATTCTCATTTATTCACTTTGAAGCAAGGCTCTAACCTGCTACTCCTTGCCCTGTCCTCTTGATTCTGACATCCATGCCAGAGGTACAACTCCTCGGATTCCTTGCCTTCTTTGTGTCTTTCCGTGATAATTTGCTGACTTAAAGGTCTGCTCTACATCTTTGAACAGTATCTTCTCTCTGCCCGAAACAAGGAGATTTCCATGCATAATCCCCTCTTGGCTTCCATGATGTGGCAAGTTAGGAATACATTGTGTAGGTCTTCTCTCCCACAGCCAGGACTATTTCTTGTCATGCCCTCCCTTTCTCTTTGTTTTATACATCACAGCTTCAGTGGCCATGGACTTAGGTACAAAACCCTGACCACAGGGGCATTGGCACTATGTAGATATAAGGGGTAAGTGACCTTGTTCTTCCACTGGCACACCAGCCTCTTAAAACATCTTTGTTGTTTACATAACCATTAGGTGACTTTACTTGTCTGTCAGTGTGTATTTCAGTGTTTCATAAAACTCTAACAGGCTGAAATATTTGTGCCTCATCTACTACAGAGGCAAGGTCACTAGAGGTTATATTCCCTTAAAGGTAATCCACTTGTTTCCCAAGTAGTCATCCATTCTTCTGGTTTTTAATAGTTTGAAATGCCTTTTTGGAGTGAGGACAGTACACATATGGATGTATTTTTCTCTGTGTTTGTGCCCGCCTGCCTCTCCATGGATAGAATGAATTGATCTCCTTCTGGGCTGCTATTCCACTGTGTACTCCTGCCCTTTGGTCAAATAATCAACACATAACTATGTCTGGATTGCTTATCTTCATAATATTCCTGCTTTTGAAAGGAACAATTATGTAATTTACTCTCCCGCTCAATGTTATATTTAGGGCCTGATGAAGGCTTTACCCCCTGGTAAATCATTTATGGCGGTTTGCCGAAACTAGAAGGCCCATTTACAGATTTTCAGATTGCAATTTACTTTAAGAATGTCGTTAAGTGATCACAGATCATTTTAAATACTCAATGCATTGACAACATTTACATCATAATTGTGTATGAATGTAAGTTGACTTTATATTGCATAGACCACCTTTTTGTTTTTAGAAGGGGATTAGGTCACATGTTTTTATGTAAACTGAAGGATAGATATTTACCAGGTTGTAACATAAAATCACTATGAAATATATGTATATATTAGATTGTCAAGATTATATAAATTATAAATAAACAACATTCTGCAATCTTCCACTTCTGTTTTATTGTGTAATATTGTGTAAAACACTGGATATTTTATTATGTACAAGTGTTCCCTATAAGTACTGGGTTATATAGGTGGGTCCATGTACATTAATTTGAGTGCTAGTGAGTGCAGATGTTGATAACTGTTTACATCTGAAACAAGTAAATAGTAAGAGGTAGAACAAAAAAATGAAAAATACAGAGTTTTAAAAAGAAGTGAGTTCTGACCACTAATTATAATTTTATGGGAAGATTTAGGTATATTGTCTTGTACTTCTTATGTGTGTAGGTGGGCAAAATAAGGACGCACATAAACTTTACAAGAAGTATTTTAATTTAATAAAAAAGGAAATCAACCTACTTTAAGGACTAGTTGGTGGATTCTCTAAAGTACGTCTATTTCAAGTGTGGTATTTTGTACAAAAGTCCAGGAATGTATTCAGTGATTACACTCTGGACCTTGTACAGACTTTTCATGAAAGATAAATGCACATGTGATGTCATCAGTGATGTCATCAATGACATTTGTGATGTCATCTTTGATGTCCTGGGTGTTAGTCTTAGCAGTGCACGGTGGTGGCACGAGTTATGGTTGCTTATCTTACCATAACTGGCGAATTTCAAGGGTTTTTCGGTTTTACTTGGAACCATAACGTTCCTTTAACAATGTTTTTTTCAGTGAATTTTATAGGTTTTTAGTAGCGCAACTTAACCATAACGTCCCTTTAACAAAGTTTTTTCACTGAATTTCATAAGTTTTTAGTAGCGCAACTTAACCATACTGTCCCTTTAACAAAGTTTTTTTCACTGAATTTCATAGGTTTTTAGTAGCGCAACTTAACCATAACGTCCCTTTAACAAAGTTTTTTGCACTGAATTTCATAGGTTTTTAGTAGGACAACTTAACCATAACGTCCCTTTGACAAAGTTTTTTTCACTGAATTTCATAGGTTTTTAGTAGCGCAACTTAACCATAATGTCCCTTTAACAAAGTTTTTTAACTGAATTTCATAGGTTTTTAGTAGCGTAACTTAACCATAACGTCCCTTTAACAAAGTGTTTTTCACTGAATTTCATAGGATTTTAGTAGCACAACTTAACCATAACGTCCCTTTAACAAAGTTTTTTTCACTGAATTTCATAGGTTTTTAGTAGCACAACTTAACCATAATGTCCCTTTAACAAAGTTTTTTAACTGAATTTCATAGGTTTTTAGTAGCAAAGTTTAACAATAGTAACTTTGACTTTATGTACATGTAATATGGAACATACTGAACCACTTCTACTGAATGTAATGTCCGCAAACACTTTTGATGTCCGTGGACATATTCGGACAACAGTACCACTACCTAAAAAGTCTGGGGGGAGCATGTTTCATTGTTATATTACAACATGATAACATTAAATAAATTCACAAAGTAGTACACATACATATTATATGTAGTAATACATAAGAAATGTAACCCATATATGTACCACAATAACCATTCATTTAAATACAATATATTCTAAAATGGAATATACCAAGAGAAGATAAATAGGCTTCCAACATAATTACCTGACAGACACTCCACAACTAAGACCAAGACCAGACCTACAGACTACTCAGAACATATCTTACCTGAAATAGTAAGTGTACATCATTTTACTCATATCTTTATAAACTTTCTGTATTAGATTAAAAAAAAATATATTATATATATATATTTTTTTCTCACAGAAATGTCTAGTACTCTGGAATGGCTGGAGGAGCACTTCCCACATGACGAAATGTCAGAAAATAGTGAAGCTAATGGTACACACTTTACAATATAAACCATTTAAGTGTTATTATTTTATATATATTTAACATATATATTTCTTTTTGTACAGAGCATACCAAAATAGAAAATATGTCTGAAGAAAATGTTATGGAAAACACGCTTGACAGCTTAAAAGAAAACATTGATTTATTATTGAGCAATTTTAATAATTTGAAAACTTTTGTTGAGGATCATTTTAAAACAAAAACCTCATACCACTGTCTCACTTGTACTTGTCACCCCTCACCATATCCCAGTCTGTTATCCCCAAACCCTCTCCATAATCCAAAATGTTTTGATGAGACTTCCATCCCTTCTTCACCTGATATCAATCATGTTGAAACCCCTAATTCTCCTGTTTTTGTTTCTGTTTCTGCCTCACCTTCTCTGTCATAAATTATTAATATATGTGAAATAAAGTTAAATTTGTATATTGTGTTGTAATTACTTCCCATTTTTTATTTTTTTAAAAACAATGTTTATGTCCGCGGACAGCGCGGGTGTTCTGAAACGTTCGTAAATAAACGAAATGGAGGTGTCCTGAAGAACACTATACCTGTCCGTATTGTTCGCTAGCAAGTTGAAACTGTTCTAAGAACCCAATTGGTGTCCTGAAATGTTCGTAATTAAACGAAAATGGAGGTGTCCTAATAAAGAACACTATACCTGTCCGTTCTGTTCGCTACCAAGTTGAAACTGTTCTAAGAACACAAGCGGTGTCCTGAAATGTTCGTAAATAAATGAAAATGGAAGTGTCCTAAAGAACACTATACCTGTCCGTACTGTTCGCTAGCAAGTTGAAACTGTTCAAAGAACACAAGCGGTGTCCTGAAATGTTCGTAATTAAACGAAAATGGAGGTGTCCTAAAGAACACTATACCTGACCGTACTGTTCGCTAGCAAGTTGAAACTGTTCTAAGAACACAAGCGGTGTCCTGAAATGTTCGTAATTAAACGAAAATGGAGGTGTTGAAGGCAAGCGTCCCCAGCCAGCACGATCTTCCCCACAATGAGAGACAATAATGGACTCTGCCAGGATGGGAATAAGGCCAAGACAAAGTGCGGGTGAGCATAAATGGGAGTTTATCAATCAAAATAGGGCATGCAAAGAACTCTGCAAACTCCGAGAGCGCTCTGTCTGACAATAGCAAAGACAGGCGTATATATTTACAAAGAACGTCATCAGAACCTACATACTATAGGGGGCACAAGTTTGTGGGGATTGGGTGGCGACGACTAGCTATAGGTGCTGCTGCAATGTGAATAGATAATCTGCCATTCAAGAATTGCGCCACAATTGTTAATTCAAAAATTTCAAAGATACTCCTTTATTCCTTATTTGCCCTCTAATTCTTGTTGACACGTGTTTCGGCTACTCAAGAGCCTTTCTCAAAACAAAACAGGGCTTGATAGAGTACACATCAAATTCCGTCTTATTCCATAAGTCCCGGGTAATTCCCTTCTGCTTGGTAACAATCCGTCGGCCTCGAACAGTAATGTAACACAAAAAGATCCCAAAGGGAAAAAGGGAGTTCACATGGAGGAGTACTGTAATAATTTAAGTACTCAATTATGGAGATAGAGGCGAGGAAAAAAAGGGGAGCCCAGTCATAAATATTCACATTTTCGTTTTTAATTTATCACCATTATAGAATTGCATAATATATAAACATCAAATCAACAATAAAATAGATGAATTAATTTTAATATAAAATACTCGTCAAATCTAATGCCTCAAACCATTCAATAGCAGTTTAATTGCCACAATTCGTAACCTCGTATTACTCAAGGTAAAGCATCACTATCTCATTTTGAATTTCATTCAAATAGTGGAAATGCTGTGAAGAGAGCGAATAGTTAACAATTGGATAAAGTGCTAAATGCAACCAAGTACTAAGTGCCAAATTGTTAACAATGAAATAAAGAAAATAAGTGCTAGATGCAAAAAAGTGCTAAGTGCCATCATTACTGTTCGAGGCCGACGCGAGGAGACCGATTGTTACCAAGCAGAAGGGAATTACCCGGGACTTATGGAATAAAGGGCAAATAAGGAATAAAGGAGTTTCTTTGAAATTTTTGAATTAACAATTGTGGCGCAATTCTTGAGTGGCAGATTATCTATTCATATTAGTAACCAAGGAGGTAGGGGATTGGTTCCTCCAACAAATGCCACATAGGATGCGACACGGCTGAAAGGCTAAATTTAAACCCATCTAGGTCGCCAACAGGAGAGGTTGTACCGACAAATATCCCGAAAAACTAAGCTGCTGCAATGTGGTTGGCCGCGGCTGGAGGACGTCACTGGTTAGCCTCGTGGGTTGGGCTGGGCCTGGCAGGTAAGCTGGGTTCATCCGGGCGGCGTTGTTGTGCCACTGTGGCCAGTGTCAGAGATGAATGTCTTTTCCTGACTTATTGCCCTAGGCCATGCACACCGCAGTCATTCAACCATATGCAATATTATCTTCCTTAGTAAATCTTCCAATAGGTTATTCTACAGGTTAATGCAACACAGGAGGAATGCACCTAGAGTGGGGTCTGTGGGCGATTTATCAATACATGGTTACCAGTGTCCTGTTGACCGGGTACCGTAGGTCGTGGGGTTGGGTCTTGAGGCATGGGACAGGCGGTCCATGTCATCATGTCTTGTTAGAAGTCATTATGGATGTGTTGCTGTAATGTTGTCATAATATTGGATGTCCTAATTTTACAGGGGCCATTAATCTAAGGTGAGCCAGTGGGTCGTGGAGCTTAAGAAAGGGCGCCTCTGGATTTGTGTTTTCAGGCTGAGGTTTACTGCTGGGTTGTAAATAATACAGGTGGCAGGCTGTGGCCTTGGGTGCTGCAGGGGGAACTACAAATCTTTGAAGCAGCTCCAGCCGAGTTGGGGGAGGTGGAGCAGCGCGGCACAGGCCTCTGCTTTTTCATCTGGCAGACTTCGCTGAGAGGGAGGGGGAATGGCCTTGCATGTGCTCACAAAGGTATTTTCCTAGTGTGTTGCCGATTTTAGGTGGAAGAAGCATAAACATTCAAATAATATACAGTACTAATTGAGTTATTCCAAAGCTCACGTTTTAACATTGCTAGTGCCTTTCATATAGCCAATCCGAGCACATTACTTGTACACTATGTTTTTGACAACTACAGCATTTTGTTATGTACTTATCCATTCGCGGTAAGTGAGGTAGTAGTAAGGTTGGTGGAGCACACAGAAACAACTCGCCACTGAGACTGGCGGCAGTGGCACATAGTGGGCTTGGACACACACATAGGGTGCGTTTTCGTGCACCCTTTACGCGAGACCTCAATATGGTTGCATTTGTCTTTCTTTGCACTCTAGCAGCATTAGTTCGGTTATGGCGCGGGACCGTGGGGGGCAATCTTTTCAATGACACACATAACACGAAAACCCCCGGGACGCTTTTACTATTTGCGCATAACTGCAGGGATGTGGGTGCTTCATTCCTAATGTCGTATGAGCACACATTCTGCCATATTTATACATTTTACAGGTTTTTTAGTAAGAGAGGTTGTGGAGAGAACGCTTTTATCGCAGGTAGTTTTCTCATTAGTATTTGGAAACTTTGCTTTTGTCAAAAGACCATTTTACAGTTCTTTTTCCAGCCAGGCCCTGCTGGCCGGGTCATGCTGGGAGCAGCGATACACTGCGGAAGGTGAAATGTTACAGTGTTGGTATCTTACACTAGCTCATGTCCGTCTTGTTCGTGGGAACGGGCTCTCAGCGGATCTGCCAGAGAGCTATGGCCACAGGGATAATTGAAACTCTCCAAGGGTGGAGGCCACGCTGCGGTGCGCAGGGCTCAAACCATCTTCATTAGACAAAATGATTCCCGAGGCCTAGCTAAATTCGGCAGGTTTGGTCAAAGTCTTCGGCAGGTGACCCATCCACCACCTAGGCCCTGGTGGTAGGGAGGGGACCCCTGACGAGCCATGGCCCTCACCGGGGGAGAGGATGCAGGGGAGGGTGGTCTTTTGGACCAATCCTCCCCTACATTTCCCCCCTTTCGTTACTTAAGTAACAAATTCTTTAAATCCTCTAATCTCCTGCACTCTTCCTCGTTAATTACTGCGTCATCCCATGCAGGTGTGCCTTTTATGGGCATCCATGCTCTGCACACCCCTCTCAGGCTCTCACCTCTCCTAGCATATTCATCTGGGGTACAAGTCAGGTATATGCATCCGTTCTCCCCTTCCAAGTCCACCCACACCTCCTCGTACCATTCCAGTATACGGGGCTCTTTAATGGTAGTATGCCACAATTTATCTACTATATCCTTGTCGTGGTACCTAGGCACTAGCTGATATCTCGGCGTGTCATCTGTTCCTGTTTGTGCCTGTACTTCCTGCATAGCTTGTATTGTACCGCGGGTGTTGCCCATCGTCACCATCATCATTGCACCATTCGGTACTGCGTTAGCACAACATCGAAGACCCACCTGGCACAGGCAAAAAATAAAGAGGAGGAACACTACAGCCGGCATCAAGAATTTCACAGTCATTCCCAGCCACGATGGAACCCAGGAGAAGATATTGTCGAACCACGTGCTTTCTTCTGCTCCACCTTCCATTCTCATTCTTTCTCCTAGGTTATGTACTGCTTCGATCACATGGGACAGGGAGCCGTTGTCTGCGTCTTCGGAAGGTACAAAAGTGCAGCAGGCACTTCCGATTTTTCGGCAAACACCTCTATCCATCACTGTCAACAGGTCCAAGACATACCTGTTTTGCATGGTCATTAGCCGTAGTGCTCTCAGTTCCACTTTTATTACGTTAAACCCTTCTTCAGTGTCATTTGCCAGCTGGATCAGCTCCCAACGTGTGATTTGGTGCCACTTTGCATTTGCTCGCGCCTAGATACTTGGGATGAGTGAGGCGAAGAACGTTTCTGCAGAGCTGACTAATCAATATCTATCCGGGATCTGTGCCAGCAATTCCGATGATGCCTTTGATATATAGTTCGATGATCGTTTGTTTCGGGACAGCACCCCTTCCTTGTTCCCGGAAGACAGGACATATACTTGTGGCTCTGCAGTTGGCTGGGCCGCACCCTGTTGGGTGTTTCCTCACGTCTTCTTGCACCCATCAATGTGGCTTTCCGGGAATACCATTAGTGCGGAGTGAAGGGTGGCCATTGAGCAGCTGCCACTCCATGATGGTGGGAGGTGCAGGTATGCCTGGTTGCCACATGCCCAATATGTATCCATAAGGGCCGCTGTCCCTTTTCTCAGATCTGGGATGGTGAGTGTCTTGTTACAGTTCTTGTTTCCCCCATGGAGGTTTTCCAGTCTCCTTTAAAACACAGTTCATAGTTTATTTCCTTCTGCAGCTTGAAGGGTTTGTCAATGGCCGTTACCCAAGTTAGTTTTGAGATGTGTTCCTTCCATACTGGTGTGCATGTTTCTTCTATCCATTGCAGTTTCTCTGGTGCCACACCCCTCAGTGCTTCAGCCTTGCACATTACTTCTTCGTCCTTCCATTTGTTGTCTGAAAAAAGTGTCCCTTGTATTATAAAAAATGGCTCTTCCAGACATACCACTCCTACTGTCTTTGGATAACAGGTTTTCTCATTCTGCAGCATTCTAAAAGTTACTTCATGTGCCTGGAAGGTTTTCTTAATCCTGCACAACGTGAGATGAAGGAGACACTGGGCATCGACAATAGGCAACTCTTTGGGTAACAATACTTTGGGTGTGCCTGAAGCATGGGGGATGAGGGAGCAGACATAACAGCTCTCATGTGTTGTTTGCTTAGCCATTGCACTCATATCTGCATACCATTTATTTGTCTGGTGGGGGTGTCGTGGGTCTTCTATTTTGTCTAATCCTAACCCATAATACTCATCATACTTCCTCCTCCCTGTCTCCCTTTTCCGTCTGTTATTTCTTTGTCTAATGTATTTTCCGGCTTCATGGGCGATGGACAATGTGGGCCCCCTTTCTCCTTCCCGCCCCCCTTTGCCCAATCATCATATAATATTTCATATGTCGCTGTCATTTTTTCATTTTCTTCCTTTATGTTATCTAACAGTGTGTTTTTGGTTACGGGGGCGGGCTGGCTGGTGGGGGTGTTATATAACCAGGATATAGCAGAGGGGTTGCGATCATTTAAACTGCGGGCATTGTAATTAGATACTTTTTGCGGGGACATTGTGTTGTTTTGCATTTTTCCCTGCAGACCTTCATTTTTCGAGATGACAGCATTGGATGGTGTCGTATAATATCCCCATACCAGTTTAGTTCCATCCCATACCAAAAAATCACCTTCTTTAGTATTTACAATTGCTGTTTCATTTGTCACATTAGTCCTGTTAATCCCTCCCCCCTCGTTCATCTCGAAAGAGATGAACGCTATGAACCAATACGTAATCAGGCCAAACATAATTGTAAAAAATAATGTACACAGATAATCCACACTCATACGAATATCTACATCTTTCAGCTAAGAATTCTCTATATCTAATAAATCTATCCATTGCAGGCTGCCCGTTAGATGCTATGGTAGCTCCTGTTTGAGATATAAAAGTGCATTAAGTGCATGCATGTAAACATTTTGTTGGCACTACCAGTGCCAAGATATCATGGAAGGGAATGGAAGTGGGTAGGGGAGTGGGGTTGGGATGTACAGACAAGGGAGCAGACACTATACATTTTTATCACATTATTATTTACACATAAGTCCACCTTTTTTTTTTTCTTTTTCAATCTTTTCATCTTTATAGATACCCTTAAATGTAATGGTTCTCGTTAACTACTTTATCAGTCAGGTGCATTTCGGTCACACACATGTTCACATTCACTCCTTATTTTCATTTGTATTGTTTGCTGTTGTCTGTGCCCCCTCATCCACCTCTTCCTGCACACTATTATATGCCTTTCGTACATCCGTCAAATGTATCCAGTACTTAAGGCCCTTCACTTTTACAGCCGTAGGAGTGCAAAATACCACTTCGTATGGTCCGTGGAACCGTGGTGCATTCCACCGGCGCACAAAGCTCCGGACATAGATGAATTCTCCCGGCATCAGTTGTACCTGTGTTTCAGGTTCCGTAAGGGACCCCGTTGTGTTCCCTTCTTCCCTTTTGAATGGTGGTGAGAGCTGCTTTGATATTGCGCGCGTTGCCCAAGTTAGCTTTTTCAAGTATTCTGTGAACTCATCTCCCAATATCGCAGCGCTTCTGTGTGCGTCTGAGTGTTGGCGCAGTGGGGAGTGTGCTGTGTGCATTCATCTCCCGGTCACGATTTCGTGCGGAGACAAATGGTGGTCCTTGCTTGGCTGATTTCTCAGCTCAAACAGCGCAAGGGGCAAACAGTAAATCCAGTTCTTCTTTAATGAGAAGCACAATTTTGATAATCTTCCTTTTAACAGTCTGTTCATCTTTTCTACCACGCCATTACTTTGAGGATGATAAATCGAGCCCAATTTATGTTTTATTCCCAATAGTGTTGTAACTTCTTTGAAGAGCTCGTTCACAAAGTGAGTGCCGTTGTCTGAGCGAACTACGTCACAAATTCCCCAGCACGGAAATACTTCCCTTACTAGGAACTTTGCGGCGCTCTTAGCATCAGGTCGTGCACATGGGCCTGCTTCCACCCATCTTGAAAATGGGCATACAACCACAATCATGTAGCGTGCCCCATTACACCTTTCTCCCATGTCTGCGTAGTCAATGTGTAGCTCTCTGAATGGCCCAATCGGTTTTGGAATTGTTCCCCTGAGTGTACGTAATGTCATTCCAGAGTTGTATATCTGGCATGTTGTGCATTCCATTGTCAATCTAGATGTGTGCTCCTGAAGACAGGGCACAAACCACTCTTCTTGTATCTCTGCTGCAATGTGTTGTTTTGTGTTGTGTGCTGGAAAGTGTAATTGTTGAAACGCTATTTCTAATAGTTTTACTGGCATTACCACTTTTCCTGAGTTATTTTGTCAGCAGAGTAAGTCTGTTGCTGATTGGCTACACCCTCGTTTTACCCACATCATCCTTTCATCCTCACTTGCTCCTTCCTGTAACTCTAGTATTTGTGATATAGGCATCGCATTGTACCCTTCTGGGAGCTCTTCGTTTGTCTTGTGCTGCAGCATATACTCACCTGTTTCATGTTTTTCAAAGTACGAAGCTTCCTTGGCAGCAGCGTCCGCTACCGCGTTTCCCAAAGACACAACGTCTGTGTTGGACGTATGTGCTTGGCACTTCACTATTGCTACCACTGTGGGATCTCGTAGGGCCTCAATTAACTCCTTCAGCAATTCTGCATGTTGCACTGGAGTCCCATCTGCTCGTCGAAACCCCATCTGCCCCCATCTTGCCAGACCTCCATGTACTGTTGTCGTCATGTAAGCTGAATTTGTGTAAATTATCACTGCACAACCTTTAGCTGCATGTAATGCTTTTATTAGGGCGATGAGTTCTGCTGCTTGTGCTGAAAAATGTGATGGGAGGCGGTACTGCACTAGTGTCTCATACTCACCTTCTTCTAATCTCACCACTGCCAATCCCACATGTTTCTCTCCCGTGTCCATGTCAATCGATGCTGACCCGTCCACAAAGTACAGCTCCCCCTCGCTCAGGGCATTCTCGCACACCACTGTGTCCTCCCCTCTTTCCCCTGTGTAAGTCGCACAATCGTGTTCCTGCATGTCCTCTAGTGTGCATGCTTCTGTAATGAATGTTGCCGGATTCACTGTCCTGCATCGTACCACGTGGATATTGGCCATGGACAATATTATTTCATAGGCAGTTGCTCGCTGTGTGGTCAGTGTACTCTTTGACCTCTCCAGTATTGCAAATAACGAATGTTCCACAAACAATGTGACGGGGCATCCCATTACTATTGTGCCGCTTTTCTCAATTGCGAACGCGCTGCAGCGAGTGATTGCTCGCACGCGAAATGTCCTTGCATCACCGCATCCAAAGTGCCACTATAGTAAGCCAACGGTTTGTGTCCTAGGGAAGTCTTTTGTGTCAGTACAGCTGTCATGAGTGTCCCCTTGCAGTGTGAGAACAGGTAAAATTTGCGTTCATAATCAGGATTGGCGAGTACTGGAGCACTTGAAATCAACTCTTTTAGAGACTTGAATGAGGCGCTAATTTCTTCTGACCATTCTATGTTCTTGTTCTCTTGTTGTGCCTCCTTGAGTGCTTGCAGTAAGGGTCTTGTGTAGGCTGCATAATCTAATATCCATGCTCTACAATAGTTGCACATTCCCAAGAATTTCTGCATCTCCTTCACTGTTGTGTGTTCTCTTACTGATCTTATTACTTCTACCCTGTCAGGGATTATTCTTTTCCCGTCTTTTGATATTAGCTGTCCCAAGTATAGGACTTCTTTCTGACAGTATTGTAGCTTTTCCTTGTCTACTTTATACCCCTTATTTGCCAGCAGGGACAGGAGTGTTAATGAATCTTTTCTACATGTCTCTTCATTCTGTGCGCAGACAAGCAAATCGTCTACGTACTGAATGATTGTGCTTTCAACTGATAAGTTACCTAAGTCTTTGTGTAGTATGCGGTTGAATATGCTTGGGCTCTCACAGTATCCCTGTGGTAATCTGCAATATTCATATCTCTTTCCCCCTAGTGTAAATGATGTCAGGTATCTGCTTTCTTCTGCTAAGGGGATGGAGAAGAACGCGTTTTTCAAATTGACCACTGTGAAATGTGATGCCCTTTTTTGGGATACTGCAGAATATTGATGCAGGGTTTGGGACCAAAGGAAACTCTTTCTGTATGACATCATTTAGGGGGCGTAAATCCTGGATCATCCTCCAAGCCCCTCCCTTTGCTTTTTTGATCGGGTAGATACATGTGTTACATGGGGAGTTTGAAGGCACTATTATCCCTTGTGCTAGCAGTGCATTTATTGTCTCTTTTATCCCTTCCTCAGCTTCGCGGGACAATGGATATTGTTTCACTCGGGGTAGGATCGCCCCTTGTTTGAGCTTTATTATCACTGGTGTTACTCCATGCAACAACCCTACGTCATGGGGGCCTGTTGTCCACAAATTGTTTGGTACCAGTCGCATATCATCATCAAAAAATGACGGTGGTGCTCCCACCACTGCCGTCAACTGGACAGGAATCTGTCTAGCCTGAATCCAAATGTCACAGGGCATTGCTATTTCCATTATTTTTTCGCCATTACTTTCTAAATCGGAAAAGAGATCTTCATCAGCTAAGTCTCGCAGGGCAATGTCGGCATTGATGCACAGTACTGTGCGCCGTTCACACCCGTCTATGTCCATTGCAATCACAGCGATCCTTTTTGCAGATACCTGTACAGCATGCAAGTCTAATGATACCACTGATCCTGGTGCTATGTCTGGGTGCACTATTGGGCGGAAGAGGAACTCCGCGGGTATTCTCCAATCCATCCTTTTCAGCTCAGGAACTACGTGGGCCAGTGTTTTTAATCCTTCAATAAACATTCTCTCGTCCACTGGCAGGCCACGTATTTCCGGTGCAGTTGTGTGAGCCTGTACTACCAGCATTACACGTAATGGGCATATTCCTGGTGTTGAACACACTATACCTCTCTCAGTGAATGATATTGTCATGTTGAGTTTGCTAAGAAGGTCCCTCCCTAGTAAATTTATTGGCGAATGTTCATAATACAGTAAGGGTGTTTTAACAGTTTTACCCCCCACCGTCACATCCAAAGCTTCTGTGTAAGGAACTTCAATTAAAGCCCCAGAGAACCCCTGCGTCTCTAACTTCCGGTTAGATAACGGGAACCGGCCCTCCCTAATACATGATTTCTCCGCTCCCGAATCCACCATGAATATGAACTGCTTGTCTCCTATCTGCGCCCCTACCAATGGTTCCTCTGCTGCATCGTAGGTGGTAGATAGAACAGGACACGCAAGTGTTCTCTGTGGGCTGTCCTATGCGGGGTGTCTCATTGCCCCCCCTTGGTTGAATACACTCCCTGAAACCACTGACAGGCCACTATAGGGGGCTGGTGCTCCGTTTGCTGTTGTCGCGAAAGAGTTGCCTGGCGTGTAGTGCATAGTGTAATTGTTTTGTGGGTGATTCTGCGTTCTGTATTGGTGTCCCTGCCATTGCTCATGGTACCCCTGCCCTGGGTCCCTTTGTTGTTGTCCCATTGGGAGACCATATGGGCTCCCCGGATGGGGATGGCCATAATGTTCTACCTCTGGAAATCCGTTGTTTGGTCTACTTCTGCACTCCCTCGAGTAGTGTCCCCACCTCCCGCAGTTCCAACAACTCCCTTGCGCACCTCTGGGACCTTGCCATCCGTTTCCTCCCATTCCCCCATACCCTTGTCCACCTCCTCTACGGCCCCTGTACCCACCTCGTCCCCCTCGAGGGGCCCACTCTTGCCACTGCGGACCTCCACTCTGCTCCTGCTCATTCCACTGCCACTGCCCTGCTCCTGCCCAATTAGTTGCCATCCTTCCTTGTATTGCCACCAGCCCCTCCTCTTCCTCATCTCCCTCCCTGCTGTGTGGGAGCGCGGCCACTGCTGCAGTGACCTTCACCAGCTTTGTTTGTACTAGTTTTGCTTCGTCTGCCAATCTTCTCTGCGCCACCTCCTTCTCCCTCTCTTTTATTCGCTTACAGTGGTGGACTATTATGCTCTGAATTTCGGGCCATCCTTTCGCTTCAATACCCGCTATTTTGTCAAGTGCCTTTTGCACTTCCTTTGGGAGACCCTCTTTATTATGAAGTAAAATAATGATGTCGATTGATACCAGGGCGTGCCCGTTTCTGCTCGCCACATCTCTTGGACCCAAAAAATGTAATCCATAGCATCTTCCCCGTCATTCATTGTACATTGCATTACTGACTGCAAATCTGGGGTATCTGGAAACGTTTCCCGCAAGGCATCCCACACCCTGGCACGTACTGTGTTGAAAGAGGCACCATCATGACGATCGCAGCCTAACGTTACTCCCGGGAAGCCAGCTTTTACCCATACTCTGTCAGCCTGATCCCCAACTACTGATACTAGCAAACTTTTCACGTCACCTATTGCTAGAGGTACCCCGGCTGTGTGTTTCTCAAAAGCATATATCCACTTGCTCGCCCCTCCTGATAGTGGGGGCAATAACTTTAACAAATTGGCCTTATCCATCTGAGCCCAGGGTATGTAATTCGGCCTCCCTCCTCCACAGTGTATTAGTGGGAGCTGCAACTTTCCCTTTGTCGTTGTATTTGTACTCACCTTCATTCCTGATTTTCCTAACAATGCCATTTTTCCCAACCTGTTCCTTAGTCGCCCTGTCCACTCATCATCCATCGTTCTCATTGAGCATGCGCCATCCAACCCTTCGCTTCCCCCTCCCATTGCCATACTTAGCCTTTCACTTTCTTCTAAATCATCCCCTATATCACATAGTAGCTCTCTCTGCCTCATGTGGGCCTCTCTTCGTTATCAGTACACCCCTCTCTTTCCTCTAGTTCAATTATTCGTGTCGGTTCTTCCTGTATCCTAAACAGTATCTCTCCTTTTTTACACCCTTCTTCAAATGTTCTACTCTCACTCTGCACTCTGGATGCAGGCTCTGATCTAGCTGTATTGAGTGCAGTCCGCTCACATATGCTTTTTATTCTCGAGAGCTCATCTTTGGCTATAGAGAGCCTTGATTCTAAATCTCCTGTTAATTTTTCTATGTCCACCCTTGGTGTGCTCACCTGTTCTCGCTCCCTATGACTCTCATATGGCGGGGGTGCTGTTAGCCCCTGGGTGGTGGTAGTTGTCGGTGGGGGTACATAAGTTGGGTCACTGTATCCCTCCGCGGGCACTGGCTTATTTAGTATTGGGTACAACCTAGTTACCTCTATCGGTGGCTCCTCTTCTGGCAATACCTTATCATCCTTTTGTATCATTAGTGGATTGTCAGTGGTAGATGGTAGATCAGGATTTAATTCCCTTGTCTTAGGCGGGGGTATCTCTTCAAACAGTCTCCATAGGTCTAATATTTCTCTCCTATTATGTAACTGCTTCCCCTTGTATTTCAAACAAATGCATGTGGCTACCATATCTAGGACACTCTTGTAAAACGATCCCCCTTCGGGCCATATCTGAGGTAACCCCTCCCCCTTCAACTCTGTGATCCACTGGTCATGATATTTCTTAATCCGTTCCGCGTACCGAGGTAGGTTCTTACAAATATGTGATAAGGGTGTTTCTGCCCCCATACTTCGTGCTCATCTGACACAGATGTATCTCTATATGTCTCGATATCTCAATATAAACGTATCACCATGTGAGTTCGTGTATGTATGTCTTACTGAATCGTGGGGACCTGCGTATTCTCCTTCCACCTACACACCATAAGAATGGCTGCGCACAGCCTCTATTCTATCCTCTTTGGGGGCACGTACAAGAGCAAACCATCAGTAATTTCGACAATGTTACCCAACAAATCAAAAAAGTAAACACTCACTTCACCACATTACTCTCTTCTTTATGATATTTTGTCTGGTCGCACTTACAATGACCATTCCATAATTATGCATTTCTGACCACTTCTACACACTCACACTCAAGGAAAGAATAGAAAGAATAGCAGTCACTAATATATTCTCGTGCCTTCCTTTACCAGACACCTTTACCTCATTTTCCACTTCTTCATATATTCCCAGTACTAGTCAAGATAGCACTATGCGGCGCCGCCTTCCACCCCCACGTGGAGCTAGGTTCCCGTCACTTTATCTCTATTCACTTCTTAATCCTAATGGCCATATGCAAAGAAAAAAGCAAAGAAAGTTTAGGAAGGTCCTTAGTAGACCCAAAGTGCCCCTTTTCAACCAGCCTCGTTCCCTGTCCTATATTTCCTCCTCTACTCCCTTTATGATCGCTCGCACTCAATACTCACGTGCCCGTCTTGAACCGAGAGTCTCCGAAACTGGGTCCGTCCAGGCAGTGTTGCCGTACGCTCAACGGTCAGCCCCGGCTCCGGCGAGCGGTACTCAAAGGGGATTTTTCAACCGGGATCCCGTACCCTCTCTCTGTTGAGTGCGCACTTCTGAGCGTACCGGTCGCCGTTGGCGGGCAGCCTCCCGGAGCCGGCGCACCGTGCGTATCCCTTTTCGACCGGAGATTTTTGTGCCAAAGGGGACGGTAGGGATATATATATATGTTGGGAGAAAAATAATTATCACGCTTTCGGGGTCACTACTGAAGGCAAGCGTCCCCAGCCAGCACGATCTTCCCCACAATGAGAGACAATAATGGACTCTCCCAGGATGGGAATAAGGCCAAGACAAAGTGCGGGTGAGCGTAAATGGGAGTTTATCAATCAAAATAGGGCATGCAAAGAACTCTGCAAACTCCGAGAGCGCTCTGTCTGACAATAGCAAAGACAGGCGTATATATTTACAAAGAACGTCATCAGAACCTACATACTATAGGTGGCACAAGTTCGTGGGGATTGGGTGGTGATGACTAGCTATAGGTGCTGCTGTGATGTGGTTGGCCGCGGCTGGAGGACGTCACTGGTTAGCCTCGTGGGTTGGGCTGGGCCTGGCAGGTCATTTGGGTTCATCCGGGCGGTGTTGTTGTGCCACTGTGGCCAGTGTCAGAGATGAATGTCTTTTCCTGACTTCTTGCCATAAGCCATGCACACCGCAGTCATTCAACCATTTGCAATATTATCTTCCTTAGTAAATCTTCCAATAGGTTATTCTATAGGTTAATGCAACACAGGAGGAATGCACCTAGAGTGGGGTCTGTGGGCGATTTATCAATACATGGTTACCAGTGTCCTGTTGACCGGGTACCGTAGGTCGTGGGGTTGGGTCTCGAGGCATGGGACAGGCGGTCCATGTCATCATGTCTTGTTAGAAGTCATTATGGATGTGTTGCTGTAATGTTGCCATAACATTGGATGTCCTAATTTTACAGGGGCCATTAACCTAAGGTGAGCCAGTGGGTCGTGGAGCTTAAGAAAGGGCGCCTCTGGATTTGTGTTTTCAGGCTGAGGTTTACTGCTGGGTTGTAAATAATACAGGTGGCAGGCCGTGGCCTTGGGTGCTGCAGGGGGAACTACAAATCTTTGAAGTGGCTCCAGCCGAGTTGGGGGAGGTGGAGCAGCGCGGCACAGGCCTCTGCTTTTTTGTCTGGCAGACTTTGCTGAGAGGGAGGGGGAATGGCCTTGCATGTGCTCTCAAAGGTATTTTCCTCGTGTGTTGCCGATTTTAGGTGGAA
This sequence comes from Ambystoma mexicanum, assembly GCF_040938575.1. Lineage (NCBI taxonomy): Eukaryota > Metazoa > Chordata > Amphibia > Caudata > Ambystomatidae > Ambystoma > Ambystoma mexicanum. The sequence goes on from NC_090929.1 coordinate 234,547,070, forward strand.
GAAGCATAAACATTCAAATAATATACAGTACTAATTGAGTTATTCCAAAGCTCACGTTTTAACATTGCTAGTGCCTTTCATATAGCCAATCCGAGCACATTACTTGTACACTATGTTTTTGACAACTACAGCATTTTGTTATGTACTTATACATTTGCGGTAAGTGAGGTAGTAGTAAGGTTGGTGGAGCACACAGAAACAACTCGCCACTGAGACTGACGGCAATGGCACATAGTGGGCTTGGACACACACATAGGGTGCGTTTTCGTGCACCCTTTACGCAAGCCCTCAATATGGTTGCATTTGTCTTTCTTTGCACTCTAGCAGCATTAGTTCGGTTATGGCGCGGGACCGTGGGGTGCAAACTTTTCAATGACACACATAACATGAAAACCCCCGGGACGATTTTACTATTTGCGCATAACTGCAGGGATGTGGGTGCTTCATTCCTAATGTCGTATGAGCACACATTCTGCCATATTTATACATTTTATAGGTTTTTTTAGTCAGAGAGGTTGTGGAGAGAACGCTTTCATTGCAGGTAGTTTTCTCATTAGTATTTGGAAACTTTGCTTTTGTCAAAAGACCATTTTACAGTTCTTTTTCCACCCAGGCCCTGCTGGCCGGGTCATGCTGGGAGCAGCGATACACTGCGGAAGGTGAAATGTTACAGTGTTGGTATCTTACACTAGCTCATGTCCGTCTTGTTCGTGGGAACGGGCTCTCAGCGGATCTGCCAGAGAGCTGTGGCCACAGGGATAATTGAAACTCTCCAAGGGTGGGGGCCGCGCTGCGGTGCGCAGGGTTCAAACCATCTCCATTAGACAAAATGATTCCCGAGGCCTAGCTAAATTCGGCAGGTTTGGTCAATGTCTTCGGCAGGTGACCCATCCACCACCTGGGCCCTGATGAGCCATGGCCCTCACCGGGGGAGGATGCAGGGGAGGGGGGTCTTTTGGACCAATCCTCCCCTACAGTGTCCTAATGAACACTATACCTATCCGTACTGTTCGCTAGCAAGTTCAAACTGTTCTAAGAACCCAATTGGTGTCCTGAAATGTTCGTAATTAAACAAAAATGGAGGTGTCCTAAAGAACACTATACCTGTCCGTAATGTTCGCTAGCAAGTTTAAACTGTTCTATAACATACGCGATGTCCAGAAATGGTCTTTTGATGTGTGACGCACTTTTAATTAATTCAGGACCCGAACACTGTCCGTAGAACATCAACGCGCATGCGCAAACCAATGCCCATGCATTTGGTGTCCTGCGGACAGGAGCTTCCTTCGCGGACCTGTTCGCGAAGGGATCATGTGACCCCGCGCATGCTGATCGCGTGTTCTGAATGCGGACACTGTTCGTGTCCCCAAACAATTTACAAGTACATTTTCGAGTAATCCACAATATTTTTCCATAAAAACCCATCATGGCACAAGTCCCACATAGTAATCCTGAGTTTCTACATATCTTTTGAAACTTTTTGAACCCTTTTTTGTGTTCGATCTGTCCGCGGACAGCGCGCATGTCCGCGAACCGCGTACAAGCACCCCTATAAAAGACCACACCCTAGAGCTTATTCTCATTGTGTTTCTGGCTATTCTTCAGAGCACAGCTATTTCTCCAGCAACTTGCTGATTCCACCATCAAGATGGCATCCCTGGCTGCAGAACTGAAACCTGGTGCTGCACCTGCTTCAGCACCACCCCCACCCCCTCCACCACCACCACCTTCCCAAGAGCCTGAAGAGGGGAACAGGAGTGAGAATGCAGAGGAGGAAGAAGAGGATGACGAGAATGAGGTAGAGGAAATCCCTACTACCCGCACTAGACATGAGTCTTGGGTGTGGCGGTTATTTTCCATTTATGAGAATGGTCCTAAGGCTCGTGCGAACCGTGTTATCTGCAATGAGTGCAAAATTATACTCATTCGCGGGAAGCACAGTTCGTATAGCTTTGGGACCAAGACCATGAAGCGACACCTGAGGTCATTTCACTCTGGGGCTATTCGCAAGGTTGTACCTTGCGAAGAACGTAGTAGGTTGATTTCCTCTACTTCATCCTCTGTTTCTGATCCTGTCACCACAAGGACCACCTCTGTGGGACAGCGTCTTCCTCAAGCTGCCTCACAGGCCATACAGAATTCTGATGACCCTTACCTTTCGAGGGTCACAGTTGTATGTATGTACTGTGACACAGTACTCTGCAGGGGGGAGCGACTTCGGAGTGCTTTTGAGACTATCGTCTCAGAGCACGAGAAGACCTGCTCACTACCCAAATAAAACCCACCCTACATCTTCCTCTCTCAGCTCGCCCTTTCTTATCCCTGTGGTTGGTGTCCCCCCCTTTACCCTCCTTTCCCCTCCTCTCCTAGTGTGTCGTGTCTAAAAAACCAAAAAAATATATAAAATTACAAAAATCAAAAAAAATAAGGCTCTTTTCAGAGCCGCCTTTCACAGTTAAAAAATAGAAGTGAAGATAAATAAAGCAGGGCCCTTTGTATTTCTTAAAAGTCCGCGGACAGTTCGCGAACATTAAAAAAATTGGGTTGCTACCCTATTGTTACCATTGCATTTTTCTCTCGGAGGAAGTGGTGGCTCTGAAAAGAGCCTTTGGGAGGTGTTTGTATGTCAAAAATTATAAATACTTAACACCTACTTCAAAATGGATGCTGTATTTCTAAAAAAGGTTGCTGTGCATTTTGTACATTTCTCAGAAAAATCTGATTGCCAGCATAAGTAAGATGGACTCCAACTCTGCGAAAAATGTATGTACTACGAAACATAATATTTTCATTGTGAAAAGAGGACATGCCAAAATCTCTTAGAAATGCACAAACAGCCTTATTAACATTGCGCCTTGCTTTTTCCATTTGTGGACAAAATGAAGAAGAACAAAGCCACATTTGTCTCTGCTCAATCCGTGAAAATATTACTTGAGAATTAGGAAACATGTCCATGACTTTCCCAAGTCCTTCTTTCATAGCAAATTGCAAAGAAATTCCAGACACATGTCCTAAACTGTTCTCTCCGCAATGAATTACAATTATGTCTGGATGTTGCTTTGTTTCCAAAGTAGTACAGAGAGGTAGCAAGTCCAATCACTTCATTCCACGTACTCCATGCCAGTGTACTTCCACATGTGGAAATCCAAGATCTACAGCTACTCCACAGCTTTGTGCATGCACCTTCAACCAATGTATCCACGAGTCTCCCAAAATCCAAACAATCTGTTTTCTGAAACACACAGCCATGGCTATCTGTTGTTCTCTCAGCAAAAAGAGTATCTGAGAAACTCTCTCCTGGCACAACACACCCACTAAACTTTCCTGACTAATCCCTTTCACTGCTCATTCTCATTTGCATGACTTCTGAACCCAAAAATCCCCGGATGTAACTCTCGATGTCCGCGAACTACCTCCATGTCCGCGAACATATCCTAACATGAACAGCCCTTCTACCATTTCCACTTCACTCTCTGTGCCATTCCCTCATTGGATGTAGCTAAGAAATCACATGACCATGCACCAATCACATTCAAGACCTCTACATCTAACTGCATCATCATAGATCAGCACTGCAAATGTACTGTGAATCTCTCTGAGTACAAGTGTCATATCATTGGCAAGCAGCATCTACCAGAAATACTGTACAAGTCTCCAAGATTTCTACTTGCAGCTCCATGCATATCCATATGCATGAACACAAACTACAGGTATTCATATTTTCTGTACAGTACATGAACACATTTTCAAACTGACTTTTAGCTTGTGTAATCTGTAAAATGAATCTACTGTCTTTTTTCCAATTTCCTAAAATCAACTATCACTTATAAACCTTTATACTATTTACTTTCTTAATACACACACTATCAAATCATGTTAAACTAACATTTTTTAAATGAAATTTATAGACTACATATATTGAAACAAAATTGCATGCATGCACACTCTATGTTCCAATCTCAAAAAATAATACTTATACAATTACATTTATTTATTTATTTATTTATTTGATTACTTTAATTTAAGGCACTATTACCTAGAACAGCTTAGTTACAGAAATGGTGGTAATCAGTGGTACATTATGAATTTCACAAGACACACTAAAGATATGTTGTCTGTTACAGTTACTCATTGCAATACAATTTGTTCATTAAGAACATATCATATGTATTGAACTGGTGTGAAGTATCTTATGTGATTATAGTTTTAATGGTTTTAAGGAAGGCACTGAGGATTTCAATTAAAAAAATCAATATCTAAATTAAAAACAATGCTATATACAAACAAAATTACTAATTTGTTTCTTTTACAATTGCAGTGAAGACCATTCTCCTGAAAAGAAGCAGCCGAATTTCAAGAACAAAGAAGAACTAAGAAATAAACTGCTCATTTTAGAAAAAAGTAAGTAGAATATCACCATAATATTTGTATTATTACTCAAACATACTGTAAAATTAATTCATTCTATGTCTGTGCCTAAAAATAGAGATTGTGCACCATTCTGTCCAAAAATCCCCATGTCTTAAACAGCGATTTACAGCCAGAATGGCGCACAAATTCCTACTTTTGGACACACAAATTACCCAACTCAAACGCAAGAATTTTCATATTATAGAACAAACAACTGTTTTTATTGTATACATTATATTTACTATTTGTACTTCTCCACACCACTAGCTTATTTTTTTCTGTCATCTGAACCTGAGTTTAGTAACATATTAATTGAAGAATACACATCCCTACTAGTTGTAGTTCCCAATGCACAATCAGACACCATTACATACATCATCTTACTCAAACACTCATGCACACAGCACACATACATTGCAGAACACCCCAACCCATACCTTCTTTATTTTTTTCAACAGACCCTAAAGAATGCCTACCAAAGGTCAAGTCTGAAGAAAGCAACGCAGAAGTAGAGCAAAGGAAAATAAAAGTGTCCAACATAAGCATTCATCTCTAGCAGAATTTGTAAAAAAAAAGTTCAAACAAAACAGCTAATACAGTCATTTAGTGAAACACAAGTTTCAAGTACAAAAACTTTGCCTTCTCTATCAAAATGTAAAACAAAACAAAAAACAATTAACAGAAAATCAGCTATCACTACAGATAAAACTACTTCTTTAAATTTTAATATAGTGCAAAGTAAGCATACCAAAAAAAGTATTTTAGCCAAAATGTTCCATCACAAAGTACTTCAAAATCTTATAAAAACAGGAGAGAAATCAGGTTCAATGCTTAAAACCTATCATAGGAAATTAATTTTAGAAGCGTTGATAGATAGTGCAATTCTTCTCAAAAGAAAGTTATTTATTTTAGTGTTAAACAAAATGAAACCACTAACAAAACTAATAACTAAATTACAAAAAAGACTTCTCAATAAACGAAATGTCAACAGAAAGAACTTCTTAAGTATCTGCGGAGGTGAATGGAGTCACACTATGAGCACAGAACCATACTTTAATGAAGAAGCGTACAAACAAAAACAAACAAATACAATTGCCATACATAGTTAATAATAACATAACGGAACAAGAAGTACTCCTTACAAAAATATGCCCTAAAAACTTAGAATTACCCCTCCATTCAACTGAATCAGAACATCTAGTGTAAAAATGGCCATGCACGTAAATATGTAACATTCCTAAACCATTTTTCAAGTCTTTACGCCAATTCCTCAATCAATATGTAAAAAGCAAAGACAAAATCAAAATTAAACTACTGCAAAATATGGATACCTTCCAGTGCGCAAATACACAAGACTACAAGGACATTCATTGGCCTGCATTACAGGACCTACTTGTAAAACCACCTTCCATGATATCAAAAGAATATCAACACATCATTCAACTATAAGAAATCTAGTCTATAAACTGTACTATGCTAAAGGTCCTGCTTTAGCACTAGCAAATTTAAATAACATTCTTATACATGGTACAGCAAAAGACCTACTTCAAGAAATTGACTATATCCAGAAAAAATATTTTGGAAGTGAAAGCCATTTACAGAATGAAATAGCTTTAAACCAAATTAGCAACAATTCTACACATGGCAACCTTTTGCTAAATACATACAAAAAATAAATACTAAAATTTAAAAGTACATCAGCTGAAGTACCAAACCATGTATGTGTATGTTGCTGCAGAACCTTTTATAAATGTAACACGAAAACTGTAGACCTATCATATAAAATAGAAGACAATGAAGATTCTAAATGGTTTGAATTAGCTCTCTACCTTGTAGCAGAAAACAAATACGAAATAAGTGACCCCTTAATACTTTGCAGTTACTGCACTACAAAACTTGACAACAACCAAACTCCTTCGCGTGCTATCACAAATAATTTGGAATTATACCCACTACCAAAACCCCTACAACAACTTAATCTATATGAGAGCATCATAATTCAAACAGTACACCCATTTCAAGCAATAATACGTCTTCAACCAAAAACAGTAAAATTACCTCCCTCTGAATTGGTAAAAGGCATTAGTGGAAAAGTAGTTTATTTACCATTAGATCTAAAAGAAAATGTGCATACTCTAGGAGTGCAACATCCAATGCAGCAATCTTTAATTATCTTAGTAAATGGAGTACCTACAAAAGAAAAAAGAAATGGCAACAGCTGGTAGATTTACATAAAGGTAGACAAGCCTTACAATATCTTAAAGAGAATAATGAATATCACAAAGAAATTAATATTGAAGAAAACTTGATAGACACAACTGAAATAATTCAAGAAACCCGAGAAGCTGGTCAATTTGAGCTACTAGATCCTGCTACAATATCAAATACTTTAGACCATTATACAATTCATCCTTTGCACTCTAATGACACCATAGAAGAAGCACTGGAAACATACCAAATGCGTCAAAAGAAAGGATCACCAATCATCATATGGGAAAAAAGTATAGAAGCATGTGCTTTTCCTCTACTCTTTCCTACTGGCAAAGGAGAAAGGTATGATGATAGACCTATTCAAATATCAGCTTCAGAATACCACTCATTACGGATGTATTCTGAAGATCCCAGATTTAGACAAAATGTGGAATACATATTCCACCTACTCTTTGAAAGTGAACTAGCAACTTTATGTTACGGAGTTGCACACATATTAAAATCAGGATCCCACTTTCAAAATATGACAGCTACACAATTATTACAAAAAGTGCAACAAAAGGATGAGGCTTTACAATCAAATATTACAAATCTATTAGCAAATATGCGTGGTACTAAAGAGTACTGGTTTCGACGTCACAGAGATGTACGTTGTATGATCAGAAACCTTGGCCCACCCACTTGGTTTGTTAAATTAAGTTGTGAAGAATATGCATGGGAAGATTTACATGATTTCCTACACATATCAAATAAAAACAAAACAAACATAGATATACTAACACCAGGAGAACTTTGTTCTTTGGATCCTGTTAATGTTTCAAGATATTTTCACCATTGCTTCATTGCTATGCTACATTTTAATTGTAATAAAACTGTTCCTCCCCTTGGAGAAGTGCAACACTTCTTTTGGAGAAAAGAATACCAAGCCAGAGGAGCACCACATATCCACATGCTTTTATGGATTAAAGATGCTCCTAAATGTGGTCAAGACAGTGATGCCACTGTTTTACAGTTTATTGAAAAATATGTCACTTGTGAAATTCCATCAGAATCCACAAATAGTGATCTTCATGCACATATTTTACAATTTCAAAGACATAAATGTGGCAAATATTGTCGTCACAAATACAAAAACAAAGGGAAATACTACACCAAATGCCGATTTGGTTTCCCTAGACCAGTTACAAATGCAGGTCAAGTGAACAACCTTATGTCTTCAGTTAGACATAGTGTTAAAGGTAAGTCACCTAAAAATACATATTACACAACAAAAAGAAGAAGAAAATATATCAATGATTATAATGCAATCATTGCCCACTTATGGAATGCAAACATAGATGTGCAGTACATTGCAGACAATTCTACTGCAGTTGCACAATATGTCACAGCATACTTAACCAAAGCAGAAAAGACGAGCTCCGAGACCTCTGGAATGACCTGTCATCAGATAAAACAGTGTCTCAGAAATTATACAGCTTGGGCATAAAAATGCTCTCCCATAGAGAATGTGGATCATATGAAGCAGCTGATCGTTTAACTGGTACTACATTGTATGGTAAATCTGAAAATATAGTATGGCTAAGTCTTGGTCCAGCTAAATCTAGAAAAAGAGTTCTAAAAACATACGAAGATATAGAAACAATAGCCAAACATGATCCCAACAGCCAAGACATTTTAAAAAACAATTTATTGGACACATACCTCCCAAACAGAAGGAATACTTTGGAAACCATGTGTCTATACCACATAGCCCAAAACTACACATACAAAAATAATATAAAACCTGATGAAAAAAAGGTAAATACAGAGTGACAAACTGTGAAGGCAGCTTAGTTAAACTCACTAAACCAAATTTAATTAATCATATCAAATTGTCATTGAAGAAATATATTACATGTCCCTGCTACAACCCTTTAAACCATGGAGAAAAGGAGAAGAAATACTAGAAAACTATGACTCATATGAAGATGCTTTCAAAGCAAATGAAAGCACTATAACTGATGTAAACTTTACACAATACAAAACAATGTTGAACAATGAACAGCAACACAAAGAAGAACTCCAGGCCCAACTAGATAAAGACACTCCTAACAGTAGTCAACCTTCTGTAACAGGAAGCCAAGAACCACTGGGACAACCACTAATAATAAATGAGGCAGAATTAGCTATGATAGAAGTAGAAAACACCATGTGTCAGTATGAAGATAAAGAAGACTTAACTATACTACAATCAAAACTAAACAACAAACAACGTAGCATTTTTGAAGAAGTAAGAAAACAAATTGCACATGGTGTACAACATGAAAATAACGAATGTTCCTGCCATAATTATAAACCTATACTATTGTACGTCAGTGATGAAGCTGGTTCTGGCAAAACATTCCTAATCAAAATCATCAGTAAATTCCTTCGACAATTGACAAACAACAAACTGTCAGCTGTTGTCACTACCCCCACAGGTTTAGCTGCCTACAACATAGGTAGTGTCACTTTACACCGATTACTACTATTGCCAGTAGAACACCAGAACAAATTAGACTATTACAAACTTTCTGCAGAAGCTGCAATGGAACTACGCAGAGTATTGAAACAAATGAAAATGCTACTAATAGATGAAGTGAGCATGGTCTCCAACCTAATGTTGGCTTTGAGTCACCTCAGATTACAAGAAGTACTGAAAACAAACTATGAAGAGCTCTTTGCAGGAAAACACATTAATGTTTTCGGAGATCTTCTTCAATTGACACCAGTAAAAGGTGAGCCTATTTTTAAAACATTAGGACACAAACGCTGCCGTAAAACTGTTGGCAGCATTGGAAATGTCAACCTTTGGCAACATTTCCAATACAGAGAATTAACAGAAAACATGCGGCAATCTGCAGATCTCACTTATGCCAACATCTTAAAAAGAATCAGAGTTGGTATACTCTCTAAAGATGCAGAAACAATATTGAAAACCCGGCAAATTAATGCACTTTATGGCAATAATGCATGTGCTACAGATGTTATGGAACAATTAGCCCACAAAAATGTCAATTGTATGGCCTTAATGCCAACTCTTGCAAGCTGGTTCAAATTCAATGAAATAATGTTAAGAAAAGAAATGCAACCAATAATGGAAATTAGCGCCACAGACAAACTAGATGTACAAACTAGATGGTATGACACTACCTATGTGTGACCAAGCCACAACAAGACTAAATAGTTTAGAAAAATCAATCTCAAACACAGCAGGCTTAGAAAAGATCTCAAAATTATCCTTAAATTGCAGAGTAATGCTTAAACGTAACCTTGACGTGGACCAAGGAATAGTTAATGGAGCACTGGCTACAGTTGTTGGCTTTCAAACATACCCACGTGACAACAAAATTCAGTTTGTCAATATACTCTTTGACAAACTTTCAGAAGTTAAAAGGATAGGACGCTCAACAGCTCGATTCCTTCTCTTCAAAGACATGTACGTACGCAGAGAACAATTTTCTCTAACTCTTGCATATGCAGTCACGATTCATAAATCACAAGGTCTTACCCAAGACAAAGCAATGATAGATATTGGTAACACAGTCTTTAAAGAAGGCATGAGCTACGTAGCACTATCACGCTTATGTACACTTGACGGTCTATTTCTAATCAACTTTGATGCAAGTAAAATAAACGCTGATATTCCTTGCATTTTAGAATACAATAGACTTCACTCACTATACACTCCCCATCTAAACACATATTCTGTTCCTCAAAAAGTAAAACATTATACAAGAAAAATAAATCAAACAGAAAAGCAACAGGATGTCACTGCAAATCCTCCAAAGAGAGTAAAAGAAAGTAATACTTCATCAAGTACCACAAGCAAAAAAGAATCAATTAGGGAAAGTAAACCAGGTACTACTTCAAAGAAGGAAGACAAACTCCAAAAAAAGCAGTCAGATACAGAACTACCTGGTCCATTTATACTCGCAAATGTAGCAATGAATATTCTATTTCAATTACCACCAATTGTTGAGAACATTTACTTACACAGTACAGACCCATTGTGTTTACAAATGTTAGTACTTCACAGAAATGCAGCAAACAATCCTGACAACACATATAGTGTTTATGGAATAAGACAACAATTGGACTACTGTGCTGGAATGGTGAAATTCACTATAAACTCACAGGAAGATCCACAAGAATTTCTAATGTACTTACTACAAGTACTGGAAAACAAAAACATACCTATAAATGAAATCTTCCAGATTTCATACATGTGGAAACATACATGCACTCTCTGCAACAATGTGACACAAGAAGAAATCCCCAATGAACACTTTGTATATATATCAATACCCAATTGTGAATCCATTCCATTTCAGCAACTTGTACAAAATGCAAACCATGGTAGATTATGTTCTACCTGCAATTCAGATAATCGCTCAACGTTAGTAATACAAACACATAGTAAATACGTAATACTAATGCTTCTACATTACAATGCAGATGGTACCAAAAACAACTGCAACTTGACTGGATTCACACATGGTCAAATATCACTTGGTAAGAAAACCTTCACAACAATAGGTATAATCTACCACGCAGGAGCCACAACCTATTCAGGGCACTACACTGCATATATAAAAAAGAAATGTGGATGGTTTCAATGTAATGATAGTACCATTACTCTAAAGCAGAGATTACCAGCAAATCTTACAAACGCTTATTTAATGTTCTTAAAACCAAAATTGGATAACTAAACTGTACTTAGACCTCAAGGAAACTTGTAGTAAAAAATATAAACTGTTCTAATATTCCAAAAGCTATCTAACTGCCCAAAGATTCTACAAAAATTAATCACATAAATGAATACCACTAAATTAGAGCAAAAAATAGACAATTAGAATACGCCAATTGGTATCTAACTGTCCCAAAATGTAACAATATCCATAGAGATAAATCAATACCACTAAAATATATAAAACAATAGACAGTTAGAATACGCCAATTGGTATCTAACTGTCCCAAAATTTAACAATATCCAAACAGATAAATCAATACCACTAACATATATAAAAAAAAATAGACAGTTAGAATATGCCTAGTGGTATCTAACTGCTCCAAATGTTCATAATATCCAAACAAATAAATAATATGTTACTGCTCCAAAAAAAATGCAACAACCCAATGTATAAAGCATTAGCCAAAAACAACAAATGAACACTGAAAACAAACAAACAAATAAACTGTAGCATAACAGAAAAAGGTTTTTTTTAATCCAACATGGATTTTATTTTCTCCCACAGACCCAATGATTTTAGCAACGAACACAGAAACTGAGAAAATTGCACAGTACTCTGGTTTGTAATCTACTAAATATGAGGGTCCAAAAATAAAATGTTGATTATACAATGTAAAAAGTAATTACAAAATACTAATACTAACATGCTATTTTCTTTTATCACAGAAATTAACAAGAAATACATGTACTCCAGTTACTAAACCAAACAGTAGGTATATTATACACTCTATGCCCTGGCCACAACCATCACAGCATATCACACCCATAGTATCTTATAACTTTGTTCCTTATAAATTTGTTTTTGACCCAAAGTTATAAGCAACTATAAATGTGATATGCTGTGGTGGTTGTGGCCAGGGCATAGAGTGTATAATATACTTACTGTTTGGTTTAGTAACTGGAGTACATGTATTGCCACAACCACCGCAGCATATAACACCCATAGAGTAAAACATTTCAACTATGGCCTATGGAAACTTTGAATGTCCGCGGACATTACCAGTGTTCTTAGAACACTTTCAATTTTCCAGCGAACAATACGGACAGCGTCTTCAGAACACCCCCTACGAACATTTCAGAACAACGCGAAAGTTCTTAGAACACTTTCTACTTGACAACGAACAATACGGACAGCGTCCTCAGGACACCCCCTACGAACATTTCAGGACAACGCGTGTGTTCTTAGAACACCTCCCCATTTTGTTTATGTGCGAACATTTCAGGACAACGCGAGAGTTCTTAGAACACTTTCAACTTGACAACGAACATTACGGACAGCGTCCTCAGAACACCCCCATTTTGTTTATTTGCGAACATTTCAGGACACTCCGAGTGTTCTTAGAACACTTTCAACTTGCCATTGAACAATATGGACAGCATCTTCAGTACACCCCTGCGAACATTTCAGAACAACGCGAAAGTTCTTAGAACACTTTCAACTCGACAACGAACAATGCGGACAGCGTCCTCAGGACACCCACTATGAACATTTCAGGACAACGCGTGTGTTCTTAGAACACACCCCCATTTTGTTTATTTGCGAAGATTTCAGGACACCGAAACAGTTCTTAGAACACTTTCAACTTGCCATCGAACAATACGGACAGCGTCTTCAGGACAACCCCTACGAACATTTCAGGACAACGCGTGAGTTCTTAGAACACACCCCCATTTAGTTTATTTACGAACATTTCAGGACACCGAGACAGTTCTTAGAACACTTTCAACTTGCCATTGAACAATACGGACAGCGTCCTCAGGACACCCCCTATGAACATTTCAGGACACCGCGAGAGTTCGTAGAACACTTTAGGACAACGCGTGTGTTCTTAGAACACACCCCCATTTTGTTTATGTACGAACATTTCAGGACAACGTGAGAGTTCCTAGAACACTTTCAACTTAACAACGAACAACACGGACAGCGTCATCAGAACACCCCCATTTTGTTTATTTGCGAACATTTCAGGACACCCCGAGTGTTCTTAGAACACTTTCAACTTGCCATCGGACAATACGGACAGCGTCTTCAGGACACCCCCCCTGCGAACGTTTCAGGACAACGCAAGAGTTCTTTGAACACATTCAACTTGCCACAGAACAATACGGACAGCGTCCCCAGAACACCCCGATTTTTGTTTATTTGGGAACATTTCAGGACACCGCAAGTGTTCTTAGAACAGTTTCAGCTTGCGAACAAAACAGACACATATTGAGCCCTCAGAACACCCCCCATTCAGTTTATCTAGAACATTTCAGAACACCCGTGATGTCCGCAGACAAATCGAACACAAAAAGAACGTCTACCACATATAAAAGCACAACATTTAACCTATCTCATATCCTTCCATCCTCCCCAAACACTCCTACACACCAACACACTCTACTAAATACACATTTAGAACAAACTTTCACCGCGCTGTATGCGGAGGTCTGCAAATCCAAGATGGCGGGCGCTACCGAAAATCTGACGCGCTTCACGCTTAACACCATCCAATCAGCGAACATGTCGCATGTCCACGGACATCACGCAAGCTGATTGGCCAATCAGGACACTGTCCACGGAGCGAACAGGGAAGTGTGTCCGCGGACCGAACACAGCTATCACTAATTTTTTTAAACTATTTTTTTGTCATTTTAAAAACAACTACTGGACGGATTTTCACCAAATTTGCAAAAGCACGCTTTCGGGACCAAGCCGCTGCTCCTGGTCCAAATTTGGTGAAAATCCGTCCAGCGGTTTGGGCTGTAGACGTGAGAAAAACATTTTTCCCATTCAGTCTATGGGAAAAAAAAACGTTTTGGGACCCCCCCTATAACTTCCCCCCCCTGGACGAATCCTCACCAAACTTTGCAAAACTATTTGGAGTGGCCCATATACATTTTCTGCAAAGTTTGGTGAGGATTCGTCCGGGGGGAGCGAAGTTATAAGCCTCCCAAAAGGTGCTCTTCCTATTGAAACAGCAACTTAACCATAACTACATGGCCACTACCGTGGCCATGTAATATATATATATATATATATATATATATATATATATATATATATATATATATATATATATATATATATATATATATATGGCTACATCTTCATAGCTTTATTAGCGAGGAAGCGTCTGCAAGCACGTACACAAGCTCTTCTGGAGTCTTGCATTTCTGCAGTGCTGTAGTTGGCCTTTGTGAAAAATAACAATGATGCATATGCAAGTGTGAGTGGTCCTCTTCGTCATAGTACTGAGTATGTTCTTCCTGTAGGTTGGTGTGTGTCTGATCCCTGTGCTTGGTGGCACGTGTGTTCTTGTCTGCTGGCTATGTCGTCATGGCATCTCTAACGATGGTGATGTTGGTGGATGATGTCTAATCGAGTTGGTCCATATGGTCAGTGTCAGCTCACCCGAGGTCCCAGCCCGAAGTTGGGATGACGTGCAGCCTGCCTGGGTGTGTGTGGCATGGCCATGGTGGATCGTGACGTCCAGGGCGGCAGTAGGCTGCTCGAACTCCTCACGCGGTGGGTGCTTAGGTCGTGATGTCATAGGGCATGGTCTGGAGGAGAATAGGGGGAAGGGAATGTTCCATTTTCCCTCTTCAGTGCCCCCTCTGGTCGACTTGTCGACCACAAAATTATCCACGCTCTTATCTCCTCGTACTCGCCATACCTTCATTATTCCTGCCAAGTGTCCGTACCGGTCCACATGGTCTTCAAACGACCAGTACATATATACACATCCACCACCGGGCTTGCAGTAAACCATTTTCCAGCATAACTTTTTGGGTTCCTTGGATTCTCAACTTTAATGGATGGTGGGTACAAATCTGCTTCTACCATCTGCTGGCGCAATCATTCACGTTCCTTGATGATGACGTCTGTGTGTTTATCGTCTTCAGCTGGCATGAGGACGTGCATGCCGATCATCTCCTCAGCAGTACGCTTTGATCTTGCCTTCCATAGTTTGATTGAAGGTGTGGAAACGATCATACAATTAGCAAGAGAAATGCATCATAATAAATGCATATCCTCCGTGGTTTTAAATATTTTGGTCTTTTGATAATGTATACAAATTGGTGTGCCAGAGATTCTGGTATATCGTCTATGGGCAGCATTTGCCCCTGGGCAGTGGCTTATATTCTTTGTTTTATACTAACATATGCAATGACAATGCGCAATACCTGTGTGTGCGAGACAAAAAGAGAAGAGAGCATGCACGTGTTTACACAGTGTGGTATATATTGCAGATTCCTTTGACAAAGTTCTTCATTAACTGGTGGCTGGTGAGTGTTAATTTTAGCTAAGCTTATTAATTTTGTCTGGGATCTCATAATCAGGGGGTGCCCTGTGGAGGGTTGATTGTTTGTGTCTTTAGGGGTATTTGTCTCTTGCGCTGTGTGTCGTTGTTGTCAGTTGTTGTTGCTGAAGCGTTGGCTCCTTCGCTGAGGTGAGGGCAGGTCTGTGCTTTGTAGGGCTTGATGTCGTGAATGTGTGTCCACACGTCCTTATCCTGCAACTTAACCGCTCTAGGGGCTACCTTTTCTACTGTATGGGGCCCTGTGAATATAGGGGCATTCCACTTTCTGTGATAGTTCTTTAGGAGAATGACATCTCCTTCTTTCACTTTCCACTGTGCGGTCAGTTCCTGTTCCTCGTTGGTTGCTTCTCCCTGTTGGTTGTTCTTCGACCCGCCCTGTGTCCGTTGGATCTGTTGAGAGATAAAAGCGGCACTAGTAACCAAGGAAGAGACATACTCATACATTTCTTCACCAAAAACAGTACTTGTATTGTGACAATCAGTTTTTGCCCTTGATGGTGGTGTGAGGGGGAGGTGCATTTGACGTCCGGTCACCACCTCGTGGGGTGTGAGGTGGTGGTCCGACCCTGGTCTATTCCTCAGCTCAAACAAGATCAAAGGGAGGCAGTACAGCCAACTCTTTTTAGTTGTTTGCTGGATATTTGCTATCTCTTATTTTAGGAGACTGTTGAGGCGTTCACAGACGCCATTTGCTTGTGGGTGATACGCACAGGCGAACTTATGTTTAATTCCCAGAAGGGCTGTTACGTGCTGGAACAGTTCATTGGCAAAGTGTGGGCCATTGTCGGACCTCAGTACTTCGCATACTCCCCACCTCGGGAATACTTCCCTCACCAAAAATGTTTCTGCTCTGAATGCATCTGCATGAGAGCATGGACCGGCCTCGATCCACCTGGAAAATGGGCACACTACTACAATCATGTATCTGTAACCTTGACATGCATTGATCATGTCAACATAGTCAATGTGTAGGTGCAGAAAGGGTCCTTCAGGCTAGGGTATTGTACCTTTGATCACTTGCAGCGTGTGACCGGCCGTGTATTGTTGGCATGTGAGGCAGTTGCTAATGAAATTTGTAAGGTGGGAGTTTAGTTCGGGCAGAACCATGATTCTTTTATTCTTGCTGCAATTACTTCTTTCCATGTGTTCTATGTGTGCGTGGGATGGTGTAGTTGGGTCAGCGCTATTTGAAGTAAGGCAAGGGGCATAACAACCGTCCCTGCATTGTTCTGTCTCCATGGTGCATCTGTGGGGGACATGGTGCATCCTCTTCTGACCCACAGTTCATTTTCTGCCATGGGTGCTGCAGCTTGCAGCTCCATAATCTGTGTCTCTGGGATGTGTGTGTACCCATTCTTTATTAAAATCTGCCTCACCCCCCTTATCTTTTTCTTTTTCTGGGAGGTTCCATGTGTCGCCAAGATATGCAGCATATTTTGCATGTGCGTCTGCTGTTTTGTTACCTCTTGATATGGGGTCGTCACCATTAGTGTGTGCCTGGCATTTTACCAAGGCTACCTCTTCTGGGTAATTAACAACCTTTATTAGTTCGCCCAGTAGCAGAGCATGTTGGACAGGAGTACCATCAGCTCTTCTCAATCCTCTTCTCTGCCAGTTTTTCAATCCTGCGTGTACTGTTGATGTAACATATGCACTGTCACAGTATACTCTTACTCGTTTCCCATTGCTCTCTTCTAAGGCCAAAATAAGTGCTACTAGTTCCGCTGCTTGTGCTGGATAGTGCTGGGGTAATTTGACACATTTTACTGGAGTGTAAGTCCAGTCTTCCCTCAATCTCACTACTGCTGCTCCTGTTCTTCTTATTCCATCGCCTTGATCAATTGTTGATGACTCATCGATGTACATTATCTCCCCCCTTCTAGGGAATTCTCTTCCACTTTTCTGGTGCCTGAGTACATTTCAATCGCTTGTGTACAGTCATATGCATACTCTCCATTTTCCACTTCTTCTGCCATAAACTGTGCTGGATTGATGTTACTCCACCCTACTATCTTTAGCTCGGGTATGGACAGTAATATTTTGTACCCTGTTGCACTTTGAGTTATCAGTGTGGATTTTGGCTTGTTTAATATTGCAAAGAGGGCATTTTCCACATACAGAGTTGTGGAGCATCCCATAGTTATTGAGGAAGATTTTTCTACTGTAAATGCTGCTGCAGCTAACCTCTGTTCGCATGGGAAGTGTCCCATCATTACAGGATTCAAATGGCCACTGTAAAAGGCCACTGGTTTGTGTCCCATGCTTGTCTTTTGTGTCAGTACTGCTTTCATTACTGTGCTATCACAATGTGAGAAGATGTAAAATTCCTCTTCGTAGTTAGGGGTAGCTAATACTGGCGCAGTTGAAAAGGCATGTTTTAGTTCATTGAATGCATCTGTCATCTCTCTTGTCCAACCCAACTTCTTTGTCACTGTATGTGCTTCTCTGAGAGCTTCTAGCAGTAGTCCTATGTATGAGCTGTAATCAAAGACCCATGCTCTGCAGTAGTTGCATAGGCCGAGAAATGTTGTAATTCTCTCACTGTCTGTGGCTGTGGTGGGTTCTTTATTGCTTGTGCCCTCTGTGGTGCAATGTTCCTCCCTTTTTGTGAAATGATCTGCCCAATTTAAAGTACTTGTTCTTGACAGTAATGCAATTTCCCCTTGTCAACTTTGTGTCCTTTTTTCAGCCAGTACTGTGAGCATATTTACAGAGTCCCTCCTGCACTTCTCCTCAGTGGTGCTGCAGATGATATCATCTACATACTGCAGAACTGTGCTTTCCATCTCTATGTTTCCTAAATCCATTTGTATCACCCTGTTGAAGATGGATGGTGACTCGCAGTACCCCTGGGGTAGTCTAGTGCGTTTCCACCTTGTGTTGCGGTATGTGAAGCTTGTTATATCTTGTGAGTCAGGGTGTAGTGGTATTGAGAAAAAAGCATTTTTGAGGTCAATCACAGTGAACCGTGACGCCTCTGCTGGTATTCCGCACAGTATGGTGGCTGGGTTAGCTGCTATCGGGTACTCTGCTTCCACAATATGATTAAGAGGCCTCAAATCTTGTATTAATCGCCAAGATCCTCCCTTTGCCTTGTGCACAGGATACACCGCACTGTTGCACGGTGACTCTGATGGTACCAATATTCCCCTATCTATTAGGGGAGTTATTTTCTCGTAGATCCCCTCATCAGCTTCCTTAGATAGTGGGTACTGTTTCACTCTGGGCAGCATTGCACCTTTCTTTAGCTTTATTTGTACTCCTCCAATGCTTTTTATGCAACGCACGTCATAGGGACTAGTAGTCCATAGAGAGCCGGGTACAGCTGCTAAGTCTTCCTCGTAGAACGCTACTTGGCTAGTGGTGGGTGCTTCCAGTGCCCTTGCCATTTTCTGTCCTACTTCCTTGAATGTCACTCTCAACCAAATGTAGACGCTCATCTGGAACACCATGGGCCTCATTACGAATCCGGCGGTAACCGCGGCGGTAAAACCGCCTGGTTACCGCCGGACTCGTATTACCATTCCACCTCCGTGATTCCCGGAATTACCGGGGCATTACAACCCCGGTTTTCTGGGAATCACGGAGGCAGAATGGTGTTAATCCCCATTCCCATCGAGTCCTATTGGACTCGATGGGAATGGGGATCATGGAAACACCGGCAGCATCTCGTAATGCTGCCGGTGTTTCCTCGTCCGCCTGCAGGCGAGCGGTGTTAAACCCACAAGGTCAGACCTGGCGGGAACATCACCTCCCGCCTGCAGGAGTTGTGATCGCCCGGCATGGAAACAACGGTGGCGGCGGGTTTACCGCCACTGTTGTTTCCATACCGGGCGATTTGTAATGAGGCCCATGTCTCCATCTTCTGCTCCATCTGAGAACAGCTCTTCATCTGACACCTGCGTCAGCCTGCATCCTTCTGCTAGTGCTATTACTGCTCTCCATGCTTTCCCTCCCTCATCCTGGGCGTGAACTGCAATGTAATCTGCCGTTGCCACAATACTTTTGATGTCTACTGATATTATTGCCCCTTCCTCCTCACTTGTGGGTGTTTCTGTCCTGAAAAGGTAAGCTGCTGGTCTCCTCCACACCTTGCCCTCAATTCCTAGTAGCCATGCTATTGCCATGTCTGTTCCATATTGGAAAAGATCTCTGTCTACGGGTTCTGCCCTTGCCACTGTTTTACCATAGTAAAACTGGAGTATGTGTCGTGCTGTATGTGGATGCCTGGTTTGGAGCACACTATTACCTTGTCAATGAAGGATATAGTCATGTTCAGTCTGCTCATATTGTCTCTCCCGAGTATATTTACTGGTGATTGTTTTGAATACAACAATGGTAGAGATAGATTGTGATTTCCAACAGATAAGGAGATGTTATCAGTGAAAGGAACCAGCCCTCGAGCCCCAGAGAATCCTTGAGTGTGCATGGTCTCGCCTGACAAGTTGAAATTCCCTTCCCTAATACAGGCCCTAGTGGCCCCTGTGTCAACTAAGGAAGAGATTGTTTTGTCACCTAGCGCCACCTTTATGCGTGGTTCCTCCAAAGGGTTAGGTGTTACCGGTAGGATGGGACACAACAAGGACGTCTGTGGGCTATCCTATTGGGGGTATAGTGATTGTCTGTTCCTTGTCTATGGGTTGTGACCCAGTATCATAACCTTTCCCAATTGCGTCTGGTGTATTGGTGTGTCTGCGGGTATTTGCTAACTGTCCTGTATTTGTGCGAGCTGTTGTACTGTCTGGACGTGTTGTTGTTGTGCCATTGCTATTTGCTGTTGTGCTTGTTGTTGTGCTGGTTGGTACTGCACTTGTGGTGCAGGGGGTGTCCTGTATGTTAGCTGTTGCTGTTGAGGTGGCACTTGTTGTGCTTGTGTTTCTGTCACTTGTGGCTGCGGTTGTTGATAATACTGTTGTCCCCCATTGTAACCCTGTTGCCCTTGCTCTTCCACCCTGCTTGTGCCGGCCTTGCTCTGCATGTGCGTGATATGTGTCCTACTAGCCCACATGTCCAACATGTTGGCGGCTCTCGTGCTTGCCATGGGTACCCTCCAGTGCTGTCTAAGTACCCATGATTTCCATATTGGTTGTACCCTCGGAACCCTACCTCCTTGCTGTGGTGCTGCTAGTCCAAATCCCCTCCCTCTTACTAGCCCACCCCTCCCCCTGTAGTTGTTTGTATAGCCATTTCCCACTTGCGTGTAGCCACCCCCCATCGGAGCAGCATATGTGTTTTGGGCTGTGTATGGAGGCGGTGGTGGCATTTGCTGTGTTATTATTTGTGCTTGCTGTGGTGGTGCTGCTGGTTGTTGTTGTTGTGTTGTGTCTGGTGTTAGAGTGACTAGGGCGGGGCTTGTTATTAGCGCACCTTCCATGTCATATTTTGATAGTTTCTTTTGGACCAGTTTTGCCTCCTCTGCCTTTCTGTCTTCCTCTTTCTGTTTCATCTTTTCTTGCCATAGCCTACAATGACGTACTATTGTCAGATGTATTTCTGGCCATGCTTTTGTTTCCATTCCTACCAGTTTCTTTAATTGTCTTTGTACTGGTTCTGGCAGTCCCTGTATCAGTATGTGGTAAAATATTGCTAGTGTTTTGTCCCACGGTTCCCACGTTTCCAGGTGCCACTTCTCCTGAATTTCCTGAATGTAATCATCAGGATCTTCATTGACGTTATTGCCCCTATATCTCAAGTGTCTGGATATTGCACCCTCAGTGCCTGCCATAGTGCGTGTCTGCAATTTGCAAATGGCGCCCCATCATGTGACGTGTCACTGATTTTCACCCCTGGGAATCCCTTCCTCTTCCAAATGTCATCTGCTGCGTCACCCAGTATGGAAATTAACAACTCCTTGACATCGCCCACTGCTAGCTTTTGTCCTGCAGTTTGCTTTTCCATTTCATATATCCATAACCCGGCCCCTCCACTCAAAGATGGTAGCCTGCATTTAATGTTTTCTTTGTCTGCATGTTTCCATGGGACATATTGTGGCCTTGCCCCCCCTCTCTAGTAAGGGCATTAGCGTGTATTCTTTTACCTCCCCTGGCATGCGTCTGTGCGGAGATGTGTGTGTGCATTCGCTTTCTTCTTCCATGTCTGAAAGTTCTTCAAGGTGTTGTGTGAGTTCATTATCTCCTATGCGTTTATGTCCTCTCTGTTGACCCATCTGATTCTTCTTGTGTGGTGTAGCTGATCCCTCCATTCTGCGCCCTGGGAGGTCTCTAAGTCTATATGGCGTGTGTTGTGCTGGTGGTGTTAGTGGTCATTGTGTTCCTGCCTTTTGTTGAGTTCTTCCCTCCCTTCCTGTCATTCCTTCCTCTTGTGTCTTACATTCCCATGATGACCCCGAAGTCTGTGTGTGTTATGTATAATTTACTTAGTCCCTCCCCACTTCCATCACTTCGTCCTCCGCAAGATCCTTCTTCCTCCTCACTGCAAAATCCATCTGAGAATGTCAGTCTCGTGTTTGGGCATGATCCCCCTACTGTTACAGTTTCTAAGTCTTTGTCTGTGTACTCACCTGTCTTTCCCATGCCTCCCTACGCCAGCGTTGTTGTTGCCTGCTTATTGCCACACGCATATGTCTCAACCCACGTTCCTTGCTTGTCGCTCTTAGCCCTGTATTGCTTTCTTTGCTCCCATCATCCACTAATCCCCCTGCAAAGTTCGTTCATTATTGCGTCACTTACCTGTTCTAGTACCCTTGCATCTTCATCCTTGTCGTTTCATATCCGCCCTCTCTTGTCAATATACACTCTATAATTTTCCCTTCCTCGTACTTTCGTGCGCTCTCTGATATAATCTTCCTCTTCCAAAATGTTATCTCCCTGTCGCTCTCTTCTCGTTCCTCTTCTTTCCTCCTTATCTCCCATTGCTCCATGTGTGCTACTCTTTCTGCAAGCCCCCTTATGCGGTCCTGCTCTCGTTTCCTTCGTTCTTCCTCTTGCTGTTTTAATCCCGTTCTGTCCTCCTTTGCTTCCTTCCTCTTCACCTCTCTCACCAGCTCTTCCTTTTCGAGCTGTCTAATCAACATGCTACGTGCTTCCCTCAGCTCTGCTAGTTTCGCCACCAGCACTGCCTCTTCTTCCTGTGTCATACTTCCCCCTTCCCTTGTACTTACCTTGCCTCCTCTCTGCGTGTGTTCTGTCTCTTCCTTACCTACCTTCTTTACCGCTTCTTCCTCTTCTCCTGTTAACGTCCCTCGAAGCTTCAGTAACACCTGCGCTGTGATCCATTCATCTGGCCCGATACTTGCCAAAACTATCTGTGCCTTTTTTATTCTCCCAGAGCTTACCTGTGTCAATTTTGTGTCTGTTGCACTCCCTGCACCCACCCCCTTTTGGTCGTTGTCTTTTGGCGCGTATGGCGGTGGGCTGTATGTAGGGTTTGAGTATCTCTCAGTGGCTGTTAACTGTGTGCGTGTCACTTCTCTCAATTCTCTTATTGGATACAGCCCTTCTGTTTCTTTCTTTACTTCTTTAGTTATGGGTAATTCTTCCTCACTCTCCTTTTTCATCTTTGCATTTGGGTATGATCCTTCTGCCTCTTCTTCACTCGCTTCAGCGCTGGAAGGAGCTTGGGGTGCGTTCCTCCCGGCCTCCTCACTCACTTTCTCCTCTTTTACCCCCTGCATGCTGAACATCCCTGGAACTCCTGGTACAAATCCGTGAAACATCTTCCAGAGATCTAAAACCTTGCGTCCATTCAATAGAGTACTATACTATTTTATCTCTGTGCAGTGTTAATGTCGCGCAGATATGCTGGAGTGGTGTGGTTAGTGTGCTGGCTCTGTATCCCGACCCCCCGCCCCATAATACATTGACATTTTGAAATTTTCGCTTGTTCAATACCACCGTTACCTGGCCCCATAGGTTGGGGACTTTCGACTTTCCGCTGCAAGGAAAAGCAACTTTTGTTACAATACTTTTGTGCTGGGCACTACCGCCCTCTTGATCTTTACAACGCTATCACTTTCCTGTGTAATTCTTCCAGAGCTAGGGCCCCCTTCGACCCGTGGCTTGCAAAGCCCCATGCGGCTTCGTGCCCCGCATGGCGTGCCTTTGAGCTGCCCCACCTTTCCTGCACCGCCGCTACTCAGTGCACCTGCAATGTACTTCTTACTCCTCCTCCTTCCCCTCTACCTTCATCGCCTGCGCAATGTACACCCTTCTCTTCCCCCTTCCAATGGTCGCACCACCTCCCAGTGCAACCCCCGTGATCGGGGACGTGCCAGCGTTCTCCGTGCGTGGCTGCCTCTCCCCCTACGCCCCTCCTTTACTGCGTGCCTCGGCCCGATCACGCTTGAAAATACTGCAGTGTCCTATGCAACTTTATGGGTGACATCACCAATTACTACAATGGGTTACCGGTACGTACAATTTATAACAGAAAATGAAATGTGTGCTGTTTTCGACAATGTTATCCCCCACAATCCCCACAGCTGTCTTCCCACCACGACTGGAGTGGAGTATTCATTAATCACTTTGTTATTACAATTGGGCTGCGCACGCTGCATCGCCTCGCGTGTGATACGCTCCCTCACTAGGGGAACTTAACCAGCCAACTGTCTTCCGCACTGAGAAACAATCTAGCTGCCTCCTGCGGGAATACGTCATCTATTCACCGAGCTAAAACACTCAATCAATAGGGATCCTCATCTATTCATTGGTCTACAATGCCAACTCATAGGAATGCCACACCCCCTTATACAGGTGTCCACGATCGAGACCAATCAGCGCGATTCGCCAGTCACACGTGGGTGCTTGAAGCCCCACCAAGCCTGTTCTGTAACACTAGAGGGGATGGCCCTCGTGCCGATCCCCGCTGCACCTTACACATCAATTGCTGCTCAATGACCAAAATCCTTTCTTAACACACTGTGAAAGCCACCCGCCACCCTTGTCAAAATACCTCCCGCCACCCGAAAAACATTACACTGCTGGTTGTGTGTGCCATACTCACATCGGGCGCTCGCCTGCTGGTGCTGCTTGACTGCGGGCACCCATCCCAATCAGCTCGCCGCCTCCCCTCGTCTAGACTACGTCTGGACACTCGCCAACCACAGGCGGGATACTTCTGAAGTCGGCTCCCGATGGCCAATCTCCAGATTGCACTGTCTGGTCGTCTCGCAGTTCCGCAATGGTCCTGCAGTCCTCCAAAGGGGGCAACGGCAGAGGGGCCGTGTTGCCGGGCCACCTTGATGCAAGAGGCCTCGCTGTGGTCTATCTCACTATCTCAGCAGTGCCTCCAACTTGTCGGGGTCATTTCCCGGTGGGTCGGCAGGGCCGTCCGCAGACCTCCGGGGTTGGGGAGGCCCCAACTCCTCCTGCATCTCAAAGGAGTATGAGACACACACAAGAGCAAAAAGAGTTACTGCTGTTTATTGCACAAACAGACAGGGACAAGTTCTCAGATCACAGGAACCCAGGAAGCGTCTGCCTATGGTGGGCTCGCAGACCCTTTTTCTAGCTGTATGACGGGGCTATGTGCGTCACATGGGAGAACTAGCCCCAAAACCTAACGCTATCTCGGGTTGGCTGCCCGAGTGGTAGGGTAAGTATAGACCCATATAGAAGACGATGTTATTGGTAGAGAAAGGGTCAGGTGGTACGCTTGGGTCGTCCCTAATAGTTGCTACAAGAAAGTTGTTACAAGGGGAAAATGTGTGATTGCCTAAACTATAGTAGCGTCAGTGGTTAGCCACTCGTATTCTGATTGGTTCACCCGTGAGCCCTCAAGCCTCGGACCATCGCCGTTCCCAGCTCGCGGTGTACCTGGTGCTGGCAACAATGTAGGACTATGTGTCAGTGGCGGACAATGGACAGGTTTGACTATGAGCTGTTGGGTGTCCCTTTCCCATCGCTGTCGATGTCTAATTTGTCACTTCATTGCTGAAGTCAGTGTCCCAGACGTGAGACCCCAGAGCTTCTCTGGTCCTTTGGGCTTGGCATCGTATCAGGTCAGCCTGGTCAGGTGTGGTGAGACCGTGGCTGGAGCAGAATTACGAGCATTTGATTTGAATTTCGGCTGTGAGGAGCGTTTAGCAGTAGCAGGTGAAACCTTGGCGCGGGGAGTGCGGCGTGTAGATTGTAACTTCGTGGTCTTGGCTGTGGGCTCTCGTCAGGGTTTGTTCCGCATGATCAGCATCTTGCAGCCTTATCTGAGCTTCTCCGGCCTGGGGACTCTGGTTTGCAGCCTACCTTGGCCTAGCTCATGGGTGGCGGTTTGCAGTCTGTAATACGGGGGTCACGAGGGCGACATGGATTCTTATGCATTAGTATATATATATATATATATATATATATATATATATATATATATATATATATATATATGGGCTACATCTTCATAGCTTTATTAGTGAGGAAGCATCTGCAAGCACGTACACAAGCTCTTCTGGGGTGTTGCGTTTCTGCGGTGTTGTAGTTGGCCTATGTGAAAAATAACAACGATGCATATGCGAGTGTGAGTGATCCTCTTCGTCATAGTATTGAGTATGTTCTTCGTGTGTGTCTAATCCCTGTGCTTGGTGGCACATGTGTTCTTGTCTGCTGGCTATGTCATCATGGCATCTATAACGATGGTGATGTTGGTGGATGATGTCTAATTGAGTTGGTCCATACAGTCGGTGTCAGCTCACGAGAGGTCCCAGCCCGAAGTTGGGATGATGTGCAGCCTGCCTGGGTGTGTGTGGCGTGGCCACGGTGGATCTTGACGTCCGGGCGGCAGTAGGCTGGACGAACTCCTCACGCGGCGGGTGCTTAGGTCGTGATGTTATAGGCCCTGATCTGGACGAGAATCGGGGAAAGGGATCGTCCCATTTTCCCTCTTCAAGCTGGATCCAACTGATGCCACGTCTGAAAACAAAGACAGCCCAGGGAAGGTAGAGTGACACCCTTCTCCAACCCCTTGAGCCCAAAACACTGGAAGGGTGTCTTCAACACTGTTGGAGACAGAAGACGGGCAGAGTAGTGGACACAGGAAGACAGAGCTCCCCTGGAGATCAGATGCAAGGAAGAACTAGTCCAGTGTCTGAAAGACTTTCAGGAACAAATTGCATCATCCTTTCAGGATCAGTTTGCAGCTCTGAAAGAAGAGATTAAATAATCTACCAAGGGGCTAAAAGCAGAAATTGGGAAATTGGAAGAAAGACTGGACACTACAGAACAGGCCCTGCCTGATCTGTCTGACGATGCAAATCTTCAGATGGTGCTCTGTAACACCTGACTGACTACTCTCTCGCAAAGCCTAGAGATCCAGTATGAAGATCTGGAGAATACATCACAAAGATCAAATATAAGGATTAAAGGCAACAAATTTGGTATCAGTTTTACTGGTTCAGCGAGTTCACACAGTATAGACTTTTTAGACTTACACATTTTTGTTAAGAATGGGCAGATTGAAACTAAAACATATCGTAAGCCAACAGAGGTAAACTCTGTACTTTATGCACAAAGCAGTCATCAAAGATCTACAATAGACAACATCCCAGCTGGAGAATTTTATCGAGCCAGGAGAAATTGTACTTTGGATTTGGATTATTTTAAGGAGTCCGATCTGCTTATGGATAGATTCAAAAAGAGAGGGTACAATTTGAGATGCATAAAGAAAGCGGCTGATAAGTACAAAGAGTGCAGTCAAGCGGAACTTTTATGTGACCGTGCGAAAGAGAAATCAGGGACAGATCATATTTCTATACTCACGCAGTTTTCACAAGATTCCTCTTTACTCTACAAAATGGTGTCCAAACATTGGGACATCCTAAGACTAGATAAGGATCTACTTCCTTTTTTGACTGAGAAACCCAAGCTCACTTTCACGAGAGCAATTACTATCAAACACAAATTGAGTCCTTCTTTCTTGAATGTTAAGGAAGATAATACTAAAGAAAATTGTTTAAAAGGAAAAAAGGGATTTTTTAAATGTGGCAACTGTAACCAGTGCAAATGTGCTCATGCAAACTGCGTTTCTTTTTCTGATGCTAATGGAATGACAATTGAGATTAATGAGTTCATTAACTGTAAAACGTGTTATGTTGTTCATGCTATTATTTGTAAATGTTGCAAACTTTACATTGGTAGCACCATTCGGCAATTGAGAATCCGAATAAGGGAACATTTGGCTAGTCTTAGGAATACTGATCCAAAGTCACCATTGGCCATACACTGGCAGCTACAACACCAGCTTGACAATCAGGAAGATTTAAGATTTATTGGACTAATGCGAATCAAGATGGGGAAACGGGGTGGTAACCTTAGGCTCAAACTTAGGCAACAAGAATGCAAGCTAATTTGTTATCTAAAAAGCACCATAGTTGGACTTAGCTAGGACCATGAAATGCATGTATTTCTATGAAATATTCATTAGGACCAACAATACTCTCTGTCAGTATTTGACATGCTCGCCGCTTGTGAAGTCATTCTAGCCTTACCTGAATGATGCAACATATGGCAACTAAATGTCTAGTTCATTTAGTAAAAGATTATATATGGGGGTGCATCAGCCAAACCATTTTCAGAGAAAGACATACTAATGCACCAAAGAAATAGATTTGTTTTGGGCTTCCATTTATGAGTAATACACTAATTCACATATGTTTAATATAGGACACAATTGAAGAATAAGATCCTGACTGAATATTTACTTAGTCACAACAAAGGTGTAACACCGGAGTAAAATCCTGTAGCACTATATGGATTTAGTCAAAATGTCAACATTATAATTGTGCAGGCAGATATAGGCTAGCTTATAACAATTTGGGAATTGAAGTGATGGGCTGCAAGCTATACCGCTTATGACAATTGGGTATATTTTTTAAATATATCTCATCTAAGGCAGATATAGGCTAACACATAACAATTTGGGAACTGAAGTGATGAGCTGTAAGCTATACTGCGTATGATAATTGGGTATTTTTAAATATATATATTTTTTAAATATTAAAAAAAATAAAAATAAAAATAAAAATTAATTGTTTACAACTAACGTGTGTGTGACGTCATCGCGTGCGCATACGTGTGATGTCATCGCAACCACGAGTGTATGACGTCTTCACGTGCGCGTAACGTCACCGCGATGTTGCCCGCTTTTTTGCTCAGATTTAGCATTTAAAAAGGAGGCAGTAATGAGTGGGACCCCCCCCCTTTTGTGAAGCTAGATAAACATAGGTTGGGATCAAGCCCAGTAAATGGTATGTATAAGCCAATGCCAATTTTGAGAGGGAAAGGGTCTGTTTATTGTGTCTCAATTTAACTGTTGTGGGGAAAGTGATAGATTGTGATAGTGTCAACAAGAGGTTTAAAGAAGGTGATGGTTTTTTGATACTAGGATCAAGATGAACTCATTACATATATATTTTTTGACTGATAAAGGAAAAAGATAGTTTGAGGGAGGTGATGTTTTTGATATAGTGGTACAGATTGGAGCCTATTAATGAGATTACCAGAGCAAGTGAATGAAGTAAAAGAGAGGGGACTCATAGATACTTGTACTAAGTTGAGCCCATTGTGTTTTTTGTAGGTGATTTTTTAATTTTGGAGCCTAGAACTCACAATTATAAGACTACGGGAATTTCCAATACTCATGTGACTCAATAGACTCATCCGTACAGGTGGGTGAGCATTTCCAATCATTTATGAATATAGTTTATGGCATTTCAGTTCTACATACTAAAGTATAATAATTCAAGGTTTTCTCTATATAGGATTGGAACTCTGAATTTTCAACATCAAATCAAGTGTGATTATTTGACATTGAGATCTAAAATTTAAGAGATATGGGGAGTGTACATGGGGTAAGCACCGATTATAGTAACAGTGTTTAACAAAGCACTAATAAGATTTAAGACACACTTATACCTTTATTTTGGCAACTCACATTTTGGTCATGTTGGAATGGCTTCACAAGGTGTTTGGGTACAAGTTTCTTATTTTAGAGTAACTAACCATGCATGAAGTTTATATATTGCAGTCTAATTGTTTTTATGCTGACTTAGTTTAATTTAATTTGATAATGAATACATTAGTGGATCTAATTGTGGAATACAGATAATAACTGTCTATTTTTGTTGATCAAATGGAGATATTTTGATTGAGACACTAATTTGTGGTCTTAAATGTATGTTTTTTTCTTTAAACACTGATTGAAATTCTTGATTATGCCGTGAATTTTCCATCATCCTGACCTGACATGTGACACAATATGGTATGGTTTTTTAAAAATGTATATATTGAATGAATGTGTAATTTTGTACAGCCTTGAGAACGACCGGTGGTCGAAACACGTGTCGGCTGTGTTTTTCTCTAGAAGAATTAAAAACATTCATATTGAAGGAACACTTGGAGTGACTTTATGAATAATGATGTTGGACTTGTAAAAATGTAAAACTTAGATCGTGTATGGTGTGAGCGCAAGATATCCTCCCGAACTACAATCTTTTCTGTTTACGTGCTACAAGCTGTGTGGGAAGCTTGAGGGAAGATTATTACTTACTGCTGACCTTTCTTTTAGGTTTTAAGAGTGGTAAATAGCGCACGCAATCCAATAGCGATCCCACAAAGAAACTGCTAGCCTAAGGATTAAAGGCCTTCCTGAAGACATCATTGACGAGGATCTTAAAGAAACAGTTCATCACTGCTTTGGGGAGTTGATCACAGACCTCTGTGAGGGGTCAGAAATGAGAGATGGGCACAAAGTTGTAATGCAACTCGCAACCCGTATCCTAAAGAGAGTTCCCCAAACTATGAAATCAAAACTAAAGAGCATTCTGTGTCTCATTGTCAAAAGTAGGCAAACTGTCCTTGTGTTCAAAACATATCTGACACTGTGCCTCATTACGGGTCGGGCGGTCCGGAAATAACATTGGCGGTAAACCCGCCGCCACTGTTATTTCTGGACCGCCTGATCTCGAATCCTGCAGGCGGGAGGTGGCATTCCCGCCAGGTCTGAAGTGGCGGTTTTAACAACGCCCGCCTGCAGGCGGATGTGGAAACACCAGCACCATCACAAGATGGTGCCAGTGTTATGGGACTCAATGGAAATGGGGATTTACCTAATTCCGCTTCCGGAATTCCCAGGTCACCGGGGTTGTAATGCCCCGGTAATTCCGGGAATCACGGAGGCGGAATGGTAATACGAGTCCGGCGGTAACCGAGCCGGAAAAAACGGCGGGTTACCGCCGGACTCGTAATGAGGCCCACTCACTCTAAAAATGAACAGCTGAATGTGCAAGGTAAATGTCTCTGCAACTGCCCTAAGGACCAAAATAGCAATTGTGCGATTTTTGGATGAAATATTTAGCGTACACCCATAGTTAGCGTAATTGTGAGGCACTAAATTCTTCCATGTAAATCTTTTATGAATTGTAATGCTTTGATATTGTGATACTTTGTGATATTTGAAAGGTTGATTTATTAACCATATAAATAAAAAAATAAAAAAAATAAAAAAAAAATGTCTCTGCTTTAAATTCAGTAAAAGGTGTGAAACAACCAAATTTGTAAATCCAACAAAGCAATCCTTGTATCCAGCAGATGATTCCCTTCCCCTGAACTTTTTCAGGCAGAATATTTGAAGTGTTCAGTTCAAATAATAGTTTGTTAACAGTGATAGAAATGTGTATTTCAGATAACATTTTCTTCAGATGATGAAAAAGTGACTTTTCCAAACAATGGTGGTTATAAGGATGGCAAAGTGTCTCTTTTACTCAACAATTTACTCTCCTGCCAGAAACCCTTTTCACAATGTCTTTTTGGTTCACACACTCTAGATGGATTATCTGGTGTACTTCCCTGCCAGGAATCCCCCTCTGGGCTTAGTATATCCCCTGGTGTACTCTCATGCCAGGTATCTTTCACCCAAAGGTTCACTTCCTGATGCACTCCTTTCACCAGGTCTTCTAACCATCTTTCAGTTCTTTTTCTCTTAAAGTATAACAAAGTTGTATTCCTTCACTGTTTATACTATATCGGCTTCAGGCATCACTTGTACCAATTTCCCCCATACTGGCATTCCTCATATGGCGATGTATTGAAGTGCTAATTGTTATCTTCATTGTTAACATTCATTGGTGTGTGGCAATACTTTTCATATATGAAGATGTATACAGTTATTGCCGTTCAATTGCTTCATTCAAGTTAATTTGCTCATGACAACATTTACGCCTGCTTTCCCCATATAGACATCTCATATATGGCAACATGTGTAAATTCAGTCTTTCTAGGTCGCTTGTTTTATATTTAAAGTGAGTTCCCAATTGTTCATGTGCCTGTTGGTACACCTGGGGGTTCTGAATACTCTTGGGCAGACTCACTGCTGTTTGTTGGTGCGTCCGACACCATTCAAGGCTCACAGGAAGTTTTTGGAGGTTTGGCTAAGTAGACTAAGGAAGTTGAAGATCTTTAAAGGTTGTGTCGATGCTGAGAGGCATGGGGGGCTCGATAATTGGCGAGAGCATAGCATGGGGCTGTCTTGGATTCCGGGTGGGAAGGAATTGGGCTCATTCAATCAGTTGTCCGTGTGAGTTTTTGTTATGCCCTGATGCCTGCGGGCTGTCGGCGTGATATAAATAAATAAAGAATAACTCAGGTGTTCAACACGGTCACGTCGGGGAAGTGACATTCCCTGGGATCCATAGGTACAGTAATTTGACCCAGGAGGCTAGGGTTGAGGAGGCAGGGGTTGATGTCATGATCACAGCAAAGGAGCACAGTTCCCATTCAGAAATACCAGGGAAGCAAGGAACTTCATATCAGTCAGCGGGACAACAGTGGCTTCAATCCTGGCACAAATGGCATTTGTCTCATTCATAGCATTGCACCCATAGGCTCACATAGCGCTTACATAGG
Organism: Ambystoma mexicanum; assembly: GCF_040938575.1. Taxonomy (NCBI): domain Eukaryota; kingdom Metazoa; phylum Chordata; class Amphibia; order Caudata; family Ambystomatidae; genus Ambystoma; species Ambystoma mexicanum. The sequence continues at coordinate 234,579,613 of NC_090929.1, forward strand.
TTTTTCCTACACTCAACATGGCTGCCGCCAAGTCCATTGTACACTTACAGCACATACAATACCTATTGAAGAGGGAGCTACTGAAGCCCTGCCTCCGCTGGAGCACTCACTCCGCATCTTCTCCGCTGACAGCAGGTAACACTTCCAGCGATCTCCTGCCAGAATATGTCAAAGAAAAAACAAGTTAAGAGATATTAGTTACCACAGAAAATCTACAGAATTCCATTGTTTTAGTTGAAAGACTTACCAAACCGAAGTATTTCTGAAGTGTTTTTTCAGTCAGATGTTTATTTCATAGTCTCTGCTTCTTCTATCAGAAGTTCCGTCACAGTTGCAACATCTTCATCACAGCAGTCTTCATTTGCGGTCGCAGTGCCTTCATCCAGAAGTTTTCCTCAGCAGTCTCTGCATCGCCTGGAGGTATTTCTTCTACAGCTTTCCGAAAACCCGCAAAACAAAAGGTATTTTCACTAATGAATGAACTTTGTGAAATAAGAAAGAAGAAGTTCTTACATATGTTGCTTACCTGAAGTCTCAGCAGGTTTTTCTTCCCTTATTTATAACTGCACTTGTCTCTGAAACCTGCAACTATTCAGTTAAGACAAACTCACGTTTATTAAACGTTTCCTCAAAGCGAGTATAGTCGCAGCCATATCGCAACATCTAACCTTTTCTGAGAACGAAGAACCTGCAAAATAAAAGGAAAAACTTTAGAAAGAGGGATCTCTCCAAGATAGGGATTGCTCTGAATCTGTCAAACTATGAGGCCGATTCATGGAATTAATGTGCGCTGAAAATTGCTGCGCAAGCGTGCAAACCGTGCGAATTGCAGTGCAAGTGCGAAAATCGCAGTGCAAGTGCGAAAATCGCAACAAAACCCACGCACATCGATTCATGGAAGTCTGTGCGCGAGGAAAATCTGGGATGTGCGCTGAAAATCTGCATGGCGCACTCCGGCGCACAGGTCTTCTAATGGTGTGTGCTACGGCCACAGTGAAAGCGCACATAGTGCGGTGCACATAACAAAAGTAGGCGTAACACGGGGCGTGAAACGCGGAATGGGGAACAACGCGTGAAAATGTGGGCATCACGGGGGAAGTACAGGAGGCAAGTGCACGGAACGTCCACACGCTCGCGGACAACACGTATTCATGGAATCGAATAGGGCAAACCAGCGCACGGGCGAAGATGCGCACAGACCTAAACACGTCCGCCACACGAAGGCAGGCGGTAGCAACCCTGCGTATGAAAAAAAATGTGCGCTAACATAAACAATGTATATACAGCTCTGATGATTGTCCCATACTGTCTCCCTCTAGGACAAATGACGTGCAAAGGGGTACGCAACAAACACAAACACCCGCTGTGTCAAAAATAGTATGTGCAGGTATTTCGGGGGTGCACGGGAAGTTTCACACGTGATTGGCCTTGGGCGAGCAGGGGTGCGTGTAAATCTGGGGTTCGCGGGAAATTTCACACGCGATAGGCCCTGTGCGAGTAGGGTGCGTGTATTCCTGGGGTTTGCGTGAAGTTTCACAAGCGATTGGCCTGGGTACGTGTAAATCTGGGGTGCGTGGGAAGTTTCACACGCGATTGGCCTTGGGCGAGCGGGGTACGTTTATTTCTGGGGTGCGCGGGAAGTTTCACCGCGATTCCAGCAGGGTACGTGTATTTCTGGGGTTCGCGGGAAGTTTCACACGCGATAGGCCCTGTGCGAGTGGGGTACGTGTATTTCGGGGGTGCGCGGGAAGTTTCACATGCGACAGGCCCTGTGCGAGTGGGGTACATGTATATCTGGGGTGCAGGGGAGTCCTACACGTGAATTGGCAGTGTGGGTCCTCCCAGGTGTTCCCTCTACACCCTCCACGGCCCACACCAGAGGGGACTACCCTGCACCCCTGGTCATGTCCCGCAGGTAGCCCATCCACCATGGGCTTGCCCATCCACCATGGGCTTGCCCCCCAGGCAAGCCACATGTCAGCTTGCACTACTGATCACCAATGCATGACCCCCTCCACCACCACCCCCCAGCAGTGCAGGGCACCTGCCAGCAGGCCCCCATTCATGTCCCCTTGCACCCACAACCCCCAGCAGTGCAGGGCACCTGCCAGCAGGCCCCCACTCATGTCTCCTTGCACCCCCACCTCCCAGCAGTGCAGAGCACCTGCCAGCAGGCCCCCACTCATGCCCCTTGCACCCCCACCCCCCAGCAGTGCAGGGCACCTGCCAGCAGGCCCCCACTCATGTCCCACTCATGTCCCCTTGCACCCCCACCCCCCAGCATTGCAGGGCACCTGCCAGCAGGCCCCCACTCATGTCCCCTTGCACCCCCACCCCCCAGCAGTGCAGGGCACCTGCCAGCAGGCCCCCAATAATGTCCCCTTGCAACCCCACCCCCCAGCAGTGCAGGGCACCTGCCAGCAGGTCCCCACTCATGTCCCCTTGCACCCCCACCCTCCAAACAGTGCAGGGCACCTGCCAGCAGGCCCCCACTCATGTCCCCTTGCACCCCACCCCCCAGCACTGAGGGGCACCTGCCAGCAAGCCCCCACTCATGTCCCCTTGCACCCCCACCCCCAGCAGTGCAGGGCACCTGCCAGCATGCCCCCACTCATGTCCCACTCATGTGCCCTTGCACCCCCACCCCCCAGCAGTGCAGGGCACCTGCCAGCAGGCCCCCACTCATGTCCCCTTGCACCCCCACCCCCAGCAGTGCAGGGCACCTGCCAGCAGGCCCCCACTCATGTCCCCTTGCACCCCCACCCCCCAGCACTGAGGGTCACCTGCCAGAAAGCACCCACTCATGTCCCACTCATGTCCCCTTGCACCCCCACCCCCAGCAGTGCAGGGCACCTGCCAGCAGGCCCCCACTCATGTCTAACTCATGTCCCCTTGCACCCCCACCCTCCAGCAGTGCAGGGCACCTGCCAGCAGGGCCCCACTCATGTCCCCTTGCACCCCCACCCCCCCAGCAGTGCAGGGCACCTGCCAGCAGGCCCCCACTCATGTCCCACTCATGTCCCCTTGCATCCCCACCCCCCAGCAGTGCAGGGCACCTGCCAGCAGGTCCCCACTCATGTCCCACTCATGTCCCCTTGCGCCCCCACCTCCCAGCAGTGCAGGGCACCTGCCAGCAGGCCCCCACTCATGTCCCCTTGCACTCCCACCCCCCGCAGTGCAGGGCACCTGCCAGCAAGCCCCCACTAATGTCCCCCAGCAACCCCACCCCCCAGCACTGAGGGGTACCTGCCAGCAGGCCCCCACTCATGTCCCCTTGCACCCCCACCCCCCAGCACTGAGGGGCACCTGCCAGCAGGCCCCCACTCATGTCCCCTTGCACCCCCACCCCCAGCAGTGCAGGGCACCCACCAGTAGGCCCCCACTCATGTCCCACTCATGTCCCCTTGCACCCCCACCCTCAGCAGTGCAGGGCACCTGCCAGCAGGCCTCCACTCATGTCCCCTTGCACCCCCACCCCTCAGCAGTGCAGGGCACCCACCAGCAGGCCCCCACTCATGTCCCCATGCACCCCCACCCCCCAGCAGTGCAGGACATCTGCCAGCAGGCCCCCACTCATGTGCCACTCATGTCCCCTTGCACCCCCACCCCCCAGCAGTGCAGGGCACCTGCCAGCAGGCCCCCACTCATGTCCCCTTGCACCCCCACCCCCCAGCAGTGCAGGGCACCTGCCAGCAGGCACCCACTCATGTCCCACTCATGTCCCCTTGCACCCCCACCCCCAGCAGTGCAGGGCACCTGCCAGCAGGCCCCCACTCATGTCCCACTCATGTCCCCTTGCACCCCCACCCCCCAGCAGTGCAGGGCACCTGCCAGCAGGCCCCCACTCATGTCCCCTTGCACCCCCACCCCCAGCAGTGCAGGGCACCTGCCAGTAGGCCCCCACTCCTGTCCCACTCATGCCCCTTGCACCCCCACCCCCCAGCAGTGCACCTGCCAGCAGGCCCCCACTCATGTCCCACTCATGTCCCCTTGCACCCCCAACCCCTAGCAGTGCAGGGTACCTGCCAGCAGGCCCCCACTCATGTCCCCTTGCACCCCCACCCCCCAGCAGTGCAGGGCACCTGCCAGCAGGCCCCCACTCATGTCCCACTCATGTCCCCTTGCACCCCCACCCCCCAGCAGTGCAGGGCACCTGCCAGCAGGCCCCCACTCATGTCCCACTCATGTCCCCTTGCACCCCCACCCCCCAGCCCTGAGGGGCACCTGCCATCAGGCCCCCACTCATGTCCCACTCATGTCCCCTTACACCTCCACCCCCCAGCAGTGCAGAGCACCTGCCATCAGGCCCCCACTCATGTCCCCTTGCACCCCCACCCCCCAGCACTGAGGGGCACCTGCCAGCAGGCCCCCACTCATGTCCCCCAGCACCCCCACCCCCCAGCACTGAGGGGCACCTGCCAGCAGGCCCCCACTCATGTCCCCTTGCACCCCCATCCCCCAGCACTGAGGTGCACCTGCCAGCAGGTCCCCACTCATGTCCCCTTGCACCCCCACCCCCAGCAGTGCAGGGAACCTGCCAGCAGGACCCCACTCATGTCCCACTCATGTCCCCTTGCACCCCCACCCCCAGCAGTGCAGGGCACCTGCCAGCAGGCCTCCACTCATGTCCCCTTGCACCCCCACCCCCCAGCAGTGCAGGGCACCCGCCAGCAGGCCCCCACTCATGTCCCCTTGCACCCCCACCCCCCAGCAGTGCAGGGCACCCGCCAGCAGGCCCCCACTCATGTCCCCTTGCACCCCCAGCAGTGCAGGGCACCTGCCAGCAGGCTCCCACTCATGTCCCCTTGCACCCCCACCCCCCAGCAGTGCAGAGCACCTGCCAGCAGGCCCCCACTCATGTCCCCTTGCACCCCCACCCCTCAGCACTGAGGGGCACCTGCCAGCAGGCCCCCACTCATGTCCCACTCATGTCCCCTTGCGCCCCCACCCCCAGCAGTGCAGGGCACCTGCCAGCAGGCCCCCACACATGTCCCCTATCACCCCCACCCCCCAGCACTGAGGGGCACCTGCCAGCAGGCCCCCACTCATGTCCCACTCATGTCCCCTTGCACCCCCACCCCCCAGCAGTGCAGGACACCTGCCAGCAGGCCCCCACTCATGTCCCCTTGCACCCCCACCCCCAGCAGTGCAGGGCACCTGCCAGCAGGCCCCCACTCATGTCCCTGTTAGGGAGAATTCTCTGTTTAGGCTGAATTTACTAACCTAGTGAGTCCCCCAGCAGCTTTGCTGGATTTCTGGAGTTTGTTTTTTCCATCCTGCCAAGAGTGAGACTCTTTTTCTCCCACTCTTGGACATGAATGTGGTTAATTCCTTTGAATGTCAATGTGTTCTATGGGCTATGGGGTCTATTACTCCATAGGGTCTCATATGTTTTATTATGTGGGTTACAACGCACCCTCTGTGCCGTAACACTGGGGCGTCCTAGAGGATCCCCACCATAGACTCCATACCCTGGGGCTGACTACTGTCTCCCAGGGCGTGTAAAGTCACCATTGGCTTTACTAGACCTAAATTTACTAGCAGAACTAGTACAAACCATCCTATTGTGGACGTACTAGATGGGGTAATTCGATTACTCCTGGGTCTGTTATTCGTGGGGGCACTGTCCCGTCCCCCCTCGTCTAGTTTTGGCTGGTGGCAGTGGAAACTACTCATTATATTCGACCCCGAATATAACTCTATGGGATTCTTCCCATTGTTGGAGGTTATTACTCTTTCTCGTTAATCTCTAACATACCACCGGTTTATTTATCTTAAATAAATCTATCGGTTGGTATTTTCTGCCAGAACTCGGTTTTTAAAATGGCGTCTGTGTTCGTCTCTGTGACTCCTAAACCAAAGGTTGAGCCCTTTGTTCCACTTTTAGCGGGCTTCTGCACAGAGGCCCTCCAAAGTGGTGCCATTCTGTCTGGGTACCACAGGGGGTTTGGGAGGGGTTTAGGCACCCTGGACTGAGTTGCCTTGCAACTCCAGTCGCACTCTGGTGTGATTGGCCCAAGTGGTGAGCCACCCCGCTCACCACTTAGCGTGTTTTGATTGACAGCTAGGCTGAATGAATGGGGGTTTTCTGCATAAAAGCAGGGCTTTTGGGACTGGATCTTCAGAAGTCACCACAGGACCTAAGAATCCGACGAGGGTAAAGCTGAGCCGACCTGCAACGACCACACCTCCGGTGGAGCCCTGCTGAACCGACTCACCACTTCCCAACGACAGAGGAGATCTCCCGGCTGGAGAGTCTTCTTCCCCTGACTGGTGGGAACAACCAGTCCCCTTTGCTTTTTCTTCGCTTGCAGGGCGTAGTGGTCGAATTGCCCGTGCTGAGCACCCCGGCAACCGGATAGCCACTAACCCGTACCGCAACCAAAAGCTGGTGCCTTGTGACGGAGCACTCTGCGGCTGGTCTCTTCCCTGGTGGTGCAACGATCTTCAACTTTCCTTCGACGACGAGAGCATCTCTTCTCTTGGTAAAGCCCCGACTTGCATCCACCACCAGGAACAACTGCCCCCGCCGGAGCTGTCATTCCACATACAAGGTACCGTGTCCGCCTGGCTTCCCTTGTGTCGGTTAGCGTGAGGTGTCTTAATCCTCGCCTATCCATTGGGTCGCCTCCAAGCCTTCTTAACTTTCTGTTCTGAACTGGTCCAAACTTTCTATAACAATTTGCGACAAAGACTCGAAGTGCATTTCCACTGTGATACTTTTTGGGACATATCGCCTTGCCTCTCTCCAAGTGGGCCTGGCCTCTGAACTTTGCGATCTACAGTAGACCCTGCCTTACTTGCCTTGCATTTGTTCGTAAAAGTGTTGGTACCGAGTTGATTTCATACCCTGCCTTTTATCTCCCGTCCTAACGAATACTAGAGTGCCATCTAGGTTAAAGCATTCACCTCTGTCTGCAAATAAGTGGTGCCGTTGAACCTAGACTTGTCGAACTATTGTTAGGGGGATTGATTTACTTATAGTAATTGTGACTGAAGTTGTTTGCCGTATTAGTGCCAGTGTGTTTTCCATATATGTGTTCTTATAAATAAATAACTGTATATCTTTACACCAAAGCTCTGTTCCGTGTTTGCTTGTTCTACTGTGTAAATTGCCCTATTTTGTATACTCCACATACTGCCTAAGTCTTCTTGAAGGAAGTCTGACTGCTCAGCCACAGCTACCAAGTGAATCTGTGTGGTACAGACTGCTACCAAGTGGGTTTACTGCCAAACGCCTGTAGTCCTAAGCCTTTTGCAGTGGTCCCAGAGGGAACTGCACAGGTTTCCGCTAACAGTCCCCCAGCACCCCCACCCCCCAGCACTGAGGGGCACCTGCCAGCAGGCCCCCACTCATGTCCCCTTGCACCCTCACCCCTCAGCACTGAGGGGCACCTGCCAGCAGGCCCCCACTCATGTCCCCTTGCACCCCCACCCCTAGCAGTGCAGGGGACCTGCCAGCAGGCCCCCACTCATGTCCCCTTGCACCCCCACCCCCCAGCAGTGCAGAGCACCTGCCAGCAGGCCCCCACTCATGTCCCCTTGCACCCCCACCCCCCAGCACTGAGGGGCACCTGCCAGCAGGCCCCCACTCATGTCCCACTCATGTCCCCTTGCACCCCCAGCAGTGAAATGGCGATCTCATGACACAAACCAAAAGTCAACTATGTACATCAACACATGTCCGCCACACGAAGGAAGGTGGTAGCGTCCCTGCGCATTAAAAAAATGTGCGCTAACAAAAAGCCTGTATATACAGCTCTGATGAATGTCCCATACTGTGTCCCTCTAGAGCAAATGACGTGCAAAGGGGTACGCGACAAACACGGACACCTGCTGTGTCAAAAATAGCATTTATTTCGGGGGTGCACGGGAAGTTTCACATGCGATTGTGCCTGGGCGAGCGGGGTACGTGTACTTCAGGGGCTCGTGGGAAGTTTTACACGTGATTGTGCCTGGGCGAGCGGGGTACGTGTACTTCAGGGGCTCGCAGGAAGTTTTACACGCGTTTGGGCCTGGGCGAGCGGGGTACGTGTATTACTGGGGTGGGTGGGGAAGTACAGGAGGCAAATGCACAGAACGCCCACACGCACGCGCCAAAAGAGACACGCTAATCCTGAAACACGTACGCCAGCAGGAAGCAGGCATATGTGGACCCACGCAGCATAAAAGTGCACGCAAACAACAAGCAAGCTCAGGCGCCAGGATGAACATACCGTTCCTAGCAGCAGTGGTCGTCGGATACCGCAGGAGGAGGAGGATAGTCAGGCCCAGAATTTTCACACCCAGAACCAGCCTTTTTGGCATGCCTGATGACCAGGTGTATGGGAGGTACAGGTTTCCACCTCACATAATACTCGACCTGGTCAGTGAGTGGGAGGATGACCTCACATCACCCACCCTCTGTTCCCTAGCACTCAGCCCCCTGGAGAAGGTCCTCAATGTACTACACTTTTTGGCCACCGGATTATTTCAGCGGACAAGTGCCATAGTGGGGGGGTGTCACAGGCCACGCAGTCACGCTGCCTACACCAGGTCTTGGCCATCATGACTGCACACCCATCAGTCCACAGGCACATATACCTGCCCAGAACACCTGCAGAAAGGCAGGCTGCCGTCCAGGATTTCTACGGGGTGGCACAATTCCCCAAAGTCCTAGGTGCCATTGATTGCACCCATGTGGCTCTACGTCCCCCCAGGGCATCAGAGCACATCTATAGAAACCGCAAGCATTGGCATTCCATCAACGTGCAGGTAGTATGTGATGCCAAGGGAATCATCACCTCAGTATATGCCAACTATCCAGGGTCCACCCACGACAGTTTCATTTACAGAATGTCAACCCTAAACCGGGACCTAGAAGCTGGGCGGCATGGCAATACATGGCTGCTTGGTGAGTATAAATGCCACAGCACATGCATGCATGCCAGATACTGAGTAATGTCACAACCCTACTAAAGATACCCATCACCACCTCCCCAGGGGATAGTGCCTACCCTCTGAGCACCCACATGATGACGCCAATTCGGAACCCCACCACGCCACCCGAGGTAAGATACAACAAAGCCCATATTGCAACCCGGGGCATAGTGGAGCGCACATTCGGAGTGCTCAAGTCACGCTTTCGCTCCCTTGACCGTTCTGGCGGGCAGCTGTTATACGCTCCCCAGTAGTGTGCAGGATCATAGTGGCAGCATGTGTCCTGCACAACGTTGCAACACGCCGGTGGACATGGTGGTGCCCCCACATCCCCAATCACATGCACGCCCGCTGCGCATGGGAGGGGAAAGGGCACGGGGTGAGGCAGCCCGAACGCAGCTGGTGGCTAATTACTTCACTTAGAATCACACCCCTTTGAAGCGCACACAGCCCTGCCACATACCAGCTGACAATCGAAGATGACATAAGGGACAGTCAACTGTCACAACCATGCCAGCCTGAGATTGGTCACCTGGAAGTGTCACAGTGTGTGCATCCCTACCTACAGAAACACCACCAATGCTGTGTCATCAAAAGACACATATGCTGCCAAATGCATTACCCCCTTGCAAAATACAACATGAGAACAGTGCCATGTCACCCAACCCCTCCCCAGCACCGCCACCCAACACACCATGGCATGTCATGCTATGTGAGAGCAAACAAAGCAATCCCGAAAACCTGACACAAGTGTCACAAAGTACAGTGTCCCTAATGGAAACTGGCCACACACAATATGCTCCCAGTAATGTTGAACTAACAACACACATGACCAAATACTTACCAACAATACAATGCAGCTACACAAGCTCAAACATAACTAAAACATGACAGTACTAAGTTAAAGTAGTCGTAGTCTTACAACCTGAATATGACACCACATTGCCCCCTTCCAACTGTAGTCTTGCAAGCTTCAAAACTTGTCTGTGTACTGCATACAACATGAACTCCATCTCCAAAGTAGGCGGCCTTGTGAAGACATGAGGAATGAACCTGCAAATTCAGATGGAGACATGGAAGCAGAAGCATACATAATTACAACATGCAGTGTACAATACAACAACAATATACACAAGGAATGTCTACAGAGTATTGACTACAGACTGCCCACACAGCTCATGGGAGCCCAACATCACTGTGTACATCACTGTCACTTGGTCACCCCCTTTGCAAGCCCATGGAAACGGGAAGCAGGAGGGGTGTGTGCCTCACTAACCCAAGCATCAAACCCAAACTCAGGACAAGCCTGCATGTGCCCAGCCGGAATACAGTGGATGCCCACGGGAGCCACACAAGGCAACACACTGTCAAACAAAATAAATAAATTAAAAAATGTTTAAAAAAAAATAATAAAAAATAAAAAATGGCCATGTGGGGGCTGGGGAGGAGGGGCCACCCAGGAGGTCCGAGGACAGGGTGCACACCAACAGCTGGCTGTGTGGATGTTGGGAAAAAAAAACACCTCCATGGGCTCATGGCCTGCAAGGCTATGCCAATGTGGGAGAACTGCTGCTGTCGCTCTCATTACCCTCTGCTGCTGCCACAGGAGGTGGTGGTGCTATGGGAGGCAGCCCACGCAAAGCCCTGGTATGGTCCTCCATGGCAGCAAGCATGCGGGTGTGGAAGGTCTTGTTCTGGAGGATTATAGTGCGGCACCTGACGTGATACCCGGATCTCCTCCTGAGTTGCCTGCATCTCAGCTGAGAGCGAACGTGTGAGCCGCTCCAGCTGCTGTTCTGTCCTCAAGTTAGTGGAAGTCTCAAGGTCAACAAGAGTCTCCCTGAGGTGATGGAGTTGTACCCTCAGGGCTTCCCTGTGGCCCTGGGACTCTATTGATATCGACTGGCATAGAGTCTCCAGTGGCGCCCGTCAGTCCCTGTTGGATGCCAACATGTCCTCCCTGTGTGATTGGCAAATGGAGTCTGTTGCCTGCTGTAGTTGCTCCATCTGCCTTTCAGGGGGGACAATGGAAGAGGCCACCCTCTCCATTACTTGAGCCATCATCTCAACTGATGCTGCCTGTTGGGTTGCCATACCGTAAATGGATTGTTCCCATGCGGTATTGCCTGGTGGCGTACGGCCACCACATCAGCGGGCACCACAACTGTTTGGGGCAAGGTGATCTGCGCCTTGCTGTGCCGGCACTGCCTGAGGCTGCATGACTGCATTCCCCCTCTGATCTTCTGGCCCAGGAACAGGATCAGATGTTGTGGGGTGTGACCCTGTACCCGTAACCGCCAAAGGCTGACTAACCAACACTGACATCCCCATAGAGGGTTCTACCCCTGGTGCAGGTGGGTTGGACAGAACAGAACCCCTTGCAGAAACACTTATCTGCGACGCCATATAGGTCTCATCATCCGAATCAACACCTGAATAGAGGTCTGGGGAAGTGCACCCAGAGACACCACTGGACAGAATCGTCTGCAGCAAGAGTGGGTTCTTACCCACCACCACACCACATCCCCGACTGGTGCCGGTTGTGCCTCAGGTTCCTCCTAGGTCTGCACCATCTCCTCAACCTCAACAGCATCAAGTGTGTCATCCCCTGCAAAAACATGAAAGACAAAAAATGGAAACAGGCATTAGCACCATAGCACACAAATAGGCCTGACAAGCTACAGGACCAGTACATGATTTACACATTTCCCACATGACTATAACCCTCCCATGCATGCACTGTCACAGAGTTGGAAGGGGAGGCAAAAGGCAGATACTGATTACACCAAGATGGAAGAGCAACACATTTGCTGCATGCTGGGTAGCACTGCCATCACACATTGGCCGGTGAGTGGCATGTCCTATACACATAAATGACACATGCCATCACACAGATGGCATGTACCATAGCCATGGTATATTCCACAAGTACATCCATATGTCAGTGAATGAGTACTGTCACCCATCCATGTGAGATGGACATGAAGAGATGAAAAATGCCACATCCAGTGTACAAAAATACAGTGATTGCAGGGTCATGTATACATCAATGGTTGTGCACTTCAACATGACAGGAAAAAACTAGCATGTTCCACATTCAAACAGGCCCAAAAACATCATGTGATCAGGACAATACTCATTCAGCCTGAATGGTCAAATCATTCAACTACCAAGGTGACACATGTGGGCCAATGTGGGGTTCTTCAATGACAGAAGCATGTCACATATGTCACAATAGGGCTGAGGAATGTGTTGCAAAAGTGGGAGAATTGAAACAATCAGCCTGAAAGAACACTGAAAAATACAAACAATGTTGTTGCATGATGCCACCTCAAGGGCAACTGCCGTAATGTTGCGCTAAATTACTACTTTGGGCAGAAGGGATAGTGTCACACCCAAATTCAAGGCCGCAGAATGTTTTGGATGAAGCACATGGGTGACCCATACTACTCAGTCACACACACCCTCACCTGCCACTCAATCAGAACCCGTCACCCAAACAACATACACATGCATTACACACACACGCATGGGCACTCACCGGAAAATGTGTCATAATCGGGTAGTTCTCCCACACCTCAGATCTGTTCCTCTGTGACGAAGGTCCCAGCAACAGACTCATGTTCAGTGAGTTCGTTGTCCTCTTGTGGAGACCCATCGCCAGTCACCAGAGTAGCGGCATGACTTGAGGCCAGCTTGTTCTTTGCTCTGCGTTTCAGGTCATTCCACCGCTTGTAGCAATCATCAGCTGAGCGCCTCACAAATCCAAGGGCACTTATGTAGTTGGCGATGGTCTGCCAGTGTGCCTTACGTTGACCAGGTGTGGTCTTGGACCCTGCAGTCACCACCATTTTGTGGCTATGTTGCAACACATAGCTCACAAGTGCATCAAGTTCCGAATCATTGAAGCAAGGCTTCCTTGAGGTACCGGAGTGTGTAGCCATGCCTGGGGTCTCAGACTGTCCTGTCAGAGCACCCTTCTTCCTTATTTTGAAGGTGGAGCGGAGCCAGAGTGGCTAACGCCGCTCTGGTAAGTAGGGGCAGAATCACCGGTGGACGGGGTTGTTGGAGTATGCGAATACACATTGACCATAGGACTTGGTGCAGGCATTGTCTGAAGTGTGATGTTGGCAGGGGGAACATCAGTATGATGGACCAGGACCGACACTGTCCTGGCTGGGAGAGTCAGAGCTGGGGCGGATGGAGCTGCAGCTGCCCCTGCAGCCTCATCACCCTGCATACTTGGGGCAGCAGATGACATAGCTGCCCCAGATCCACGTGGCTTGGTGACAACTTGCACCGCCACACGTGGCTTAGACTTGCTGACCTGGAAGTCAGCCAGGGAGTCATCCTGTGCCAGGTCAGGTGCCACAATGGGCTGGTCCAACAAGGGCTGAGCTGGGATGGTCTCAGCCACGTTTCCCTTAACCATGGGGGGGATCATGGGTGTCCCTGATTGGTCCTCCACACATGGGGGTATAGGGGCACCCTGCAAATCCCGGCCATGTCCCCTACCGCACCCACCACGTCCACCTTTTGAAGGTCGGCCACCTTTGCCTCCCTTACCGCTTGGTCGCCTCCCAACCATGGCACTGATGTTATTGCGCGGTATGTGAGGAGCAGTAAACTATTGTCCTGGGAAATTGGGGGTCAAAGGGGTAGGGTACTAGATGGAATTCGTACCCTAGTGCTCTAACAAGGCTGTCTGTGACCCCTGGGGGAAGATGACGGGTCACGCAACACACTGGCAGCCCAAAACCAAAAATAAACATGCACGCAACCCCTCGTAGACTACGTGTCACCTGGGTGCCCTGTGGAGCTGCCTCTGACCCTGCACCCAGGCTGGTGGAGGACACATCCCTGCCACAGTCGGGAGTCGGACGTCCAGCAGGGGTGGCCACCTCAACAACTGCACCCCAGCTGGAGGAGGATGTGCAGGCAGCAAGAGCAAGGGCACGGGGCCTTCGTCATCGGAGGGGCAGGCATCGGCCAGAGGACAGGAGGACCCAGGACGGGAAGTGTCTTCCGTGTGGCAGCGGTTAGGCCATGCCATAGATGCGGAGCAGCAGCGGGCAGAAGAGGCACGGCTCACGATGGTCAGGGCGGAGAACTCCATGCAGAGGGCCCTGAGGCGGGCCGAGTGCCCCGAGGCAATTCGAAGGGAGTTGGAGGAGAACATGTCATCGTCCCTGCAAACCCTCGGGGCCATGGAAGAGGACCGCCTCTGGGACATTGAGCAGGAGTTGGATGATGCCCTGGCCCGGGACATCCAAAAGTGAGCCATCGGACTAGCCCGCTGCCCTTGTAAATAATTAGATAGTGTTAGGTTTCCTTTGTTTTTTTCTTTATTTTGGTTGCGCTTGGATAATGCACCACGTTTCTGTATATAGTTTTTCATTAGGTAGTATTTTGATGGGTTTAATTTCTTCAGTTGGGATCATGGACCCTGGATTGTTCATCTGTATATAGTTCACTATTGGATTCATCTCTTTTTTTTGGATTTCCCCATGGAGCAATGGTTTTCCCTTGGATTTGCTTTGTTGGACTGTGACTTTGGACACCTTTCCTTTGGATTATAATTTCTTGTTTTTCATTATTTTCCGGACATGCAGCTTTTCTTTTTTTATTCCCATTGTTGTTTGTTTGATTTTAATTCCATTCATGTTGCTTTTAATACATTTTTCTCTTCATACTTCGATGTGTGGTATTATCTCATTGGTTTCATGCATATCATGATATGGGTTTTCACATTCACTTGCAACCATTGTGTGTGTGTGACTGACATGTGTTCATTTACATACTTGCCATTGGGGTTGTATCATGTAATTGCCTTTTCTATGTGGGTGGATGCAATACTTTGTTGGGTGTTTGGGCTGGGGAGGCTGGCCATAAGGACCATGATTGAGGATCGTCATGACCAATGTTCCCTCTAATTATTTTTCTCTACGTGCGGAACTGGTTGGTTGTTGTGCGCACATTATTTTCCATGTGCGCAACTGACTAATGAGGTAAGCCACTGTGAGCTACCATTGCAGAAGAGAGTTTGGAAAGGAATTTCCTCTTCCCAGCCACTGCAATTCTTTACAAATCTTACAACACTTTTTCCAAACACATACTTTAAAATAAAATATGTCATATGTGATTATAGATAAAACTCAACCAGTTTAAGACTTCAACTTCTAACAGAGTACCTTGCAAACGTACTTCTATGCAGAGAAAAAAGCATGTTTTATGACACTGTAAAATACCTTGTGTATTACAAAACACAAATATCTCTTGGCATAACTGATGTGGCTGTCAATAAATTCAGAAAGAATACAACATTTGCTGATGGATTAATGGCAATTAAAAGCAATGTGTCAAAAAGCATGCTGATAGGAGTTCAAGTGTCACTTTAATGAAGTAATTCAAGGGCACAAGTACATGCTTTTAATAATTTGTGTAGGGATGATAATTGCACCAGAATAACTGCCCTTCAGAATATGAAGATCAAACATTCCTGTACCTATGGTTACTATCCACATTACATTCTCCTGTGGGTAGCGATACCGCCAGCCTTACAGCTAAGAGACATATGCACCATCAATTTTTACTCCCTAAAAAAAGGAAAAAGTGCCTAACAAAAATGAGAAGCAATGAGCATATCATTGCTTACACCCACAAAGCTCCATTGATATTTTTTTTAATCAGTGACCAGTAGAGCAGTGGCATAGGAAGGAACTCAATATTAATGCCTAATCTCAAGAGGAAATTTACAGGGAAAGGACATCTTTTAATGATCAGAAAGTATCCCTATTGGCAAAGCTAATTACTTTTTGACTCCTGAAAAATTAATTGACTGCATGTAGGGAGCACACTCTGATTAGAGCCCTGCGTGTACCCATACATAGGAAGTGAAATGGCAGGGCACACAAAGTGTATAGTTTTGCCCACCCTTCCGCACCACAGCCTAGATACAATTAAATAAGAGCCTTACTGTGGAACATTACATATGCCTTTTAAGTTAAAAGTATCAATTTATCACAGATACAACTGATTGAGTGCCTTCTTCTGTAACTATGGATCCCTCTTCTGTAATTCTTTGTGACCAGTTAAATAAAATGCAGGGAGCTGCTAGAGACGATACACGCAACACATGGTTCTATTTAAAAGCCCTCAGCAGCTAAGAATAGAAAGAAAAAGAAGGTGCTGTTGTCTAGACGAGTACTAGAATTCCCTATCCTTTAGCGAACAAGCAACACATTTCCTTCAGTGTAATGCCGAAACGTCTGCCTTGGTTTTTTAAATGTGCTGCTTTGTTCATCATCCGCAAGGAGTGATTACCTGTGCTCTTCCACCCATAGCCTTCCGCGGCCCCTGTGCTAGTATCCAATACTAGTTGATAGAGCACTGTAAAAAGTGAGGGATCGTAGCGGTAAACATTCACTGGGATATTTGCAGACCCACAATACTTTGCAAGCAAGGTATATTTAATGCCTCACCATATTATGTGCATTTTAAGAAAGTCATTACTGTGCACGTACACAATTCTTCTGCAGTGCATACTATATAGATTGTTTGCAACATACCCCGCCCTTATATCATTGTGTAGGATTACACAAGTGTTCAGTGAAACAGTTTATTTATTTTTTTTAGAAGCGAGTTACCCTATAATGTGTGGAAACGATACAGATTGTGCGAAAAGCAATCTCCTGTCTGAATATCTAGTGCCCTGATACTATGGATGACTAATCGGAGGCATAGTCCATACCCATTATCCCTTGTAGCCCAAGTAAATGATATTGCAATGTTGCTCTCCACTTATATGGTAATGTTAGTAATGCTAGAATAGGAGATGCTCAGCATCACATTTGTCTTCTCAAAATCTTTAGAGGGCAAATTAATATTTGAGTTTTATAATGCCGTTAACTTGCAAAGGGGCCGCTTCAAAGCACTTGCGTGACATATGTAAAAAAAATAATATAGGAAGTATGGGATAAGGTTACACATCCAAGTAGCCTACTTCCTTACAGTGAGTATCCGATATTTGAGCTGGTAGTACGATTAGATAGTGTGGGTGATGTTTTTGGTAAGGCGCAATGAGTAACAGAAATGTTGGCGCGTGACCGTTATTCATGTTACAACAAACATAAAAGTGGATGTAGGTGCAAGACTGCTAACCTTTAGCAGAGCCAAGAGAGAAATAGTCAACGTTGTCTGGTAGTATCTTAGTGTGTTCTGGGCCGAAGTTAGGGTCATAAATTAAAGGTGTGGTAGAGTCAGATTTAGGGGTCATGGGTGGGGAGGGAACATTTTTGTTTTCATATTCGCTTTTAAGTTCTTGTGCGTGTATCTTTCTGTTAGGGATTTTAGGTGTTTACAGTCACCTTTGGATAGTAGTGTAATGCAAATGAGTAGAATATCAAGACTAGTTGCTTAATTTAAAAGACAGACACACCCAGGTAATTACTGTGGCTTGTGCCTTATTAAATCTTTTTTAATAGGTGAGAATTGCCTGTGTGCGCTGCTAAAAATCTTCTGAGCGGCACCCAAAAGCAAGCTGGGCAAGCACACATGCACCCAGTTTAGAGGGAACATTGGTCCCCTGTAAACCTCTCTGTGGCTGCTAGGGGAATATTCCTGGGTAAAACTACTTGTAGAGGAGTACTAGGAGCGGAAATTTCACCCTTTGAAACCCCACTGGGAAGTGGTGCTTGCCCAGCTTGAAACTGTAGCAATTGGCGATCCAATTCCTCAGTGCGCTCTCTGTTAACCACAACTCTCTCCTAAGAGTGGTTGTTTCAGATCTGGCTGCAGGGACCTCTGCCCTTAACTCTCCCAAAAGCTGGGATAAATTATCTATTCCTGTGTCTTCCATTACGCTCAGGTGGAGTACTTTAAGTACGGCTTTGCGTTCTGTAATGCTTACCTGGGACTCTGCGAGAGCGTAATGCCTTCTCAGCTAGAGGATCTGTTATCTGGGCTCTTATTCTGTGAAAACAACAATAATAACAATAGAAGTACTGCAATTACTATTTGCAGGGAAAAAACTGCATTGCAGTGTGTCTTTGATAAATCCCTCCCTGCTCACCTGTGCTTATGTTTTGTGGAGCTCTCCATCCTGTATTCTAAAGGGGCACGTTGGTTTAAAACTTGTACTTGAGAGGCTGCGGTATTCACAAGATTCTTGTCAGAATAATGTCCTTGCCTTTCTTTAGAGTTATCTTGGGTGAGTTTTTGGGTGAAAATATATACAGGGTAATTCATAGAATTTCGCACAAAAGTGGCGCACGCAGCTGGCGCACAGTGTGCCCGTGCGAATGTCTGCCCCAGCCACGTGCGCTAAAATCGATTTCAGCGCACAGCGTATTCATGGATTTTAGCCTCCAAACCCAGCCGTGGTGCAAAGTGGCGCAGCGACCCTGCAGCAGCGCCAGTTACGCCCCCAAGAACGCCCTCGCGCAAGGAAAAGCCATCAAAATTCCCAATTCAGCGCAAAGGGCTGCGCTAACCCTGGACCAGTTTACAGGGCTGCCAAACAGCAAACGCCAAGTGGGGAACGTGTATTACTGGGGTGCGCGTGAAGTTTCACACGCGAAAGGGCCTGTGCGAGTGGGGTATGTGTATTACTGGGGTTCGTGGGAAGTTTCACACGCGATTTCAGCAGGGTACGTGTATTACAGGGTTCGCGGGAACTTTCACACGTGAAAGGGCCTGTGCGAGTGGGGTACGTGCATTACGGGGGTGCGCGGGAAGTTTCATACGCGATTGGGCTAGGTACGTGTATTTCAGGGGTGCGTGGGAAGTTTCACACGCGAATGGCCTGGGTACGTGTATTTCAGGGGTGTGCGGGAAGTTTCACATGCGAATGGCCTGGGTACGTATATTTCAGGGATGCGTGGGAAGTTTCACACGCGAATGGCCTGGGTACGTATATTTCAGGGGTGCGTGGGAAGTTTCACACGCGAATGGCCTGGGTACGTGTATTTCAGGGGTGCGCGGGAAGTTTCACACGCGAATGGCCTGGGTACGTGTATTTCAGGGCTGCGCGGGAAGTTTCACACGCGATTGGCCTGAGTACGTGTATTTCAGGGGTACGCGGGAAGTTCCACACGCGATTGGCCTGGGTACCTGTATTTCAGGGGTGTGCAGGAAGTTTCACACGCGATTGGCCTGTGTACGTGTATTTCAGGGGTGCGCAGGAAGTTTCACATGCGATTGGCCTGGGTACGTGTATTTCGGGGGTGCGCAGGAAGTTTCACACACGATTGGGCCTGGGTACGTGTATTTCAGGGGTGCGCGGGAAGTTTCACGCGTGATTGGGCCTGGGTACGTGTATTTCAGGGGTGCGTGGGAAGTTTCACATGCGATTGGCCTGGGTTCGTGTATTTCAGGGGTGCGCGGGAAGTTTCACACGCGATTGGCCTGGGTACGTGTATTTCAGGGGTGTGCGGGAAGTTTCACATGCGATTGGAGTAGGCTACGTGTATTACCGGGCTGCGCATGAAGTTTCACACGCGATTTTGCTGTCAGAGTGGGGAACGCGTATTTCGGGGGTGCGCGGGGAGTCCTACACGTGAATTGGCAGTGTGGGTCCGCCCAGGTGTCCCTTCTACCCCCTCCACGGCCCCTGCAGGCAGCCCACACCACAGGGCACTACCCCGCACCCCTGGTCATGTCCCGCAGGCAGCACATCCACCATGGGCATGCCCCCACACATGCCACATGTCACGTTGCAATATGAACACCAACTCATGTCTCCCAGCACCCCCACCCCACAGCAGTGCAGGGTACCTGCCAGCAGGCCCCCACACATGTCCCCCAGCACCCCCACCCCCCAGCAGTCAGGGGCACCTGCCAGCAGGCCCCCACACATGTCCCCCAGCACCCCCACCCCCCAGCAGTCAGGGGAACCTGCCAGAAGGCCCCCACACATGTGCAACACATGTCCCCCTGCACCCCCAAACCCCAGCAGTCAGGGGCACCTGCCAGCAGGCCCCCACACATGTCCCCCTGCACCCCCAGCCCTCAGCAGTCAGGGGCATCTGCCAGCAGGCCCCCACACATGTCCCCCAGCACTCCCACCCCCCAGCAGTGCAGGGCACCTGCCAGCAGGCCCCCACTCATGTCCCCCAGCACCCCCACGCCCCAGAAGTCAGTGGCACCTGCCAGCAGGCCCCCACACATGTCCCCCAGCACCCCCACCCCCCAGCAGTCAGGGGCACCTGCCAGCAGGCCCCCACACATGTCCCACTCATGTCCCCATGCACCTCACCACCCAGCAGTGCAGTGCACCTGCCAGCAGGCCCCCAATCATGTCCCACTCATGTCCCCTTGCACCCCCACCCACCAGCACTGCAGGGCACCTGCCAGCAGGCCCCCACTCATGTCCCCTTGCACCCCCACACCCAGCAGTGCAGGGTACCTGCCAGCAGGCCCCCACTCATGTCCCCTTGCACCCCCACCCCCAGCACTGAGGGGCACCTGCCAGCAGGCCCCCACTCATGCCCCACTCATGTCCCACTCATGTCCCACTCATGTTCCCTTGCACTCCCACCCCCAGCAGTGCAGGGCACCTGCCAGCAGGCCCCCACTCATGTCCCACTCATGTCCCCTTGCACCCCCACCCCCCAGCAGTGCAGGGCACCTGCCAGCAGGCCCCCACTCAAGTCCCCTTGCATCCCCACCCCCCAGCAGTCAGGGGCACCTGCCAGCAGGCCCCCACTCATGTCCCACTCATGTCCCCTTGCACCTCCACACCCAGCAGTGCAAGGCACCTGCCAGCAGGCCCCCACTCATGTCTCACTCATGTTCTCTTGCACCCCCACCCCCCAGCAGTGGAGGGCACCTGCCAGCAGGCCCACACTCATGTCCCCTTGCACCCCCACCCCCCAGCAGTGCAGGGCACCTGCCAGCAGGCCCCCACTCATGTCCCCTTGCACCCCCACTCTCCAGCACTGAGGGGCACCTGCCAGCAGGCCCCCACTCATGTCCCACTCATGTCCCCTTGCACCCCCACCCCCCACCCATGTCCCACTCATGTCCCATTGCACCCCCACCCACCAGCAGTACAGGGCACCTGCCAGCAGGCCCCCACTCATGTCCCACTCATGTTCCCTTGCACTCCCACCCCCAGCAGTGCAGGGCACCTGCCAGCAGGCCCCCACTCATGTCCCACTCATGTCTCCTTGCACCCCCACCCCCCAGCAGTGCAGGGCACCTTCCAGCAGGCTCCCACTCATGTCCCACTCATGTACCCTTGCACCACCACCCCTCAGCAGTGCAGGGCACCTGCCAGCAGGCCCTCACTCATGTCCATTTGCACCCCCACCCCCCAGCAGTCATGGGCACCTGCCAGCAGGCCCCCACCCATGCCCCACTCATTTCCCCTTGCACCCCCACCCTCCAGCAGTGCAGGGCACCTGCCAGCAGGCCCCCACTCATGTCCCACTCATGTCCCCTTGCACCCCCACCCCCCAGCAGTGCAGGGCACCTGCCAGCAGGCCCCCACTCAAG
This sequence comes from Ambystoma mexicanum, assembly GCF_040938575.1. NCBI lineage: Eukaryota > Metazoa > Chordata > Amphibia > Caudata > Ambystomatidae > Ambystoma > Ambystoma mexicanum. The sequence goes on from NC_090929.1 coordinate 234,601,027, forward strand.
TCCCCTTGCATCCCCACCCCCCAGCAGTCAGGGGCACCTGCCAGCAGGCCCCCACTCATGTCCCACTCATGTCCCCTTGCACCTCCACCCCCAGCAGTGCAGGGCACCTGCCAGCAGGCCCCCACTCATGTCCATTTGCACCCCTACCCCCCAGCAGTCAGGGGCACCTGCCAGCAGGCCCCCACCCATGCCCCACTCATTTCCCCTTGCACCCCCACCCCCCAGCAGTGCAGGGCACCTGCCAGCAGGCCCCCACTCATGTCCCACTCATGTCCCCTTGCACCCCCACCCCCCAGCAGTGCAGGGCACCTGCCAGCAGGCTCCCACTCAAGTCCCCTTGCATCCCCACCCCCCAGCAGTCAGGGGCACCTGCCAGCAGGCCCCCACTCATGTCCCACTCATGTCCCCTTGCACCTCCACCCCCAGCAGTGCAAGGCACCTGCCAGCAGGCCCCAACTCATGTCTCACTCATGTTCTCTTGCACCCCCACCCCCCAGCAGTGCAGGGCACCTGCCAGCAGGCCCCCACTCATGTCCCCTTGCACCCCCACCCCCAGCAGTGCAGGGCACCTGCCAGCAGGCCCCCACTCATGTCCCACTCATGTCCCCTTGCGTCCCCACCCCCGAGCAGTGCAGGGCACCTGCCAGCAGGCCCCCACTCATGTCCCACTCATGTCCCCTTGCACCCCCACCCCCCAGCAGTGCAGGGCATCTGCCAGCAGGCCCCCACTCATGTCCCCTTGGACCCCCAACCCCCAGCAGTCAGGGGCACCTGCCAGCAGGCCCCCACTCATGTCCCACTCATGTCCCCTTGCACCCCCACCCCCCAGGAGTGCAGGGCACCTTCCAGCAGGCCCCCACTCATGTCCCACTCATGTCCCCTTGCACCACCACCCCTCAGCAGTGCAGGGCACCTGCCAGCAGGCCCCCACTCATGTCCATTTGCACCCCCACCCCCCAGCAGTCAGGGGCACCTGCCAGCAGGCCCCCACCCATGCCCCACTCATGTCCCCTTGCACCCCCACCCCCCAGCAGTGCAGGGCACCTGCCAGCAGGCCCCCACACTTGTCCCACTCATGTCCCCATGCACCCCACCCCCCAGCAGTGCAGGGCACCTGCCAGCAGGCCCCCACTCATGTCCCACTAATGTCCACTTGCACCCCCACACCCCCAGCACTGCAGGGCACCTGCCAGCAGGCCCCCACTCATGTCCCCTTGCACCCCCACCCCCAGCAGTGCAGGGCACATGCCAGCAGGCCCCCACTCATGTCCCCTTGCACCCCCACCCCCAGCACTGAGGGGCACCTGCTAACAGGCCCCCACTCATGCCCCACTCATGTCCCACTCATGTCCCACTCATGTCCCCTTGCACCCCCACCCCCAGCAGTCAGGGGCACCTGCCAGCAGGCCCCCACCCATGTCCCACTCATGTCCCCTTGCACCCCCACCCACCAGCAGTACAGGGCACCTGCCAGCAGGCCCCCACTCATGTCCCACTCATGTTCCCTTGCACTCCAACCCCCAGCAGTGCAGGGCACCTGCCAGCAGGCCCCCACTCATGTCCCACTCATGTCCCCTTGCACCCCACCCCCCAGCAGTGCAGGGCACCTGCCAGCAGACCCCCACTCATGTCTCACTCATGTTCTCTTTCACCCCCTCCCCCCAGCAGTGCAGGGCACCTGCCAGCAGGCCCCCACTCATGTCCCCTTGCATCGACACCCCCCAGCAGTCAGGGGCACCTGCCAGCAGGCCCCCACTCATGTCCCACTCATGTCCCCTTGCACCTCCACCCCCAGCAGTGCAAGGCACCTGCCAGCAGGCCCCCACTCATGTCTCACTCATGTTCTCTTTCACCCCCACCCCCCAGCAGTGCAGGGCACCTGCCAGCAGGCCCCCACTCATGTCCCCTTGCACCCCCACCCCCCAGCAGTGCAGGGCACCTGCCAGCAGGCCCCCACTCATGTCCCTTTGCACCCCCATTCTCCAGCACTGAGGGGCACCTGCCAGCAGGCCCCCACTCATGTCCCACTCATGTCCCCTTGCACCCCCACCCTCAGCAGTGCAGGGCACCTGCCAGCAGGCCCCCACTCATGTCCCACTCATGTCCCCTTGCACCCCCACCCTCAGCAGTGCAGGGCACCTGCCAGCAGGCCCCCACTCATGTCCCACTCATGTCCCCTTGCACCCCCACCCCCCAGCAGTGCAGGGCACCTGCCAGCAGGCCCCCACTCATGTCCCACTCATGTCCCCTTGCACCCCCACCCCCCAGCAGTGCAGGGCACCTGCCAGCAGGCCCCAACTCATGTCCCCTTGCACCCCCAACCCCCAGCAGTCAGGGGCACCTGCCAGCAGGCCCCCACTCATGCCCCACTCATGTCCCCTTGCAGCCCCACCCCCCAGCAGTGCAGGGCACCTTCCAGCAGGCCCCCACTCATGTCCCCTTGCACCACCACCCCTCAGCAGTGCAGGGCACCTGCCAGCAGGCCCCCACTCATGTCCATTTGCACCCCCACCCCCCAGCAGTCAGGGGCACCTGCCAGCAGGCCCCCACCCATGCCCCACTCATGTCCCCTTGCACCCCCACCCCCCAGCAGTGCAGGGCACCTGCCAGCAGGCCCCCACTCATGTCCCACTCATGTCCCCTTGCACCCCCACCCCCCAGCAGTGCAGGGCACCTGCCAGCAGGCCCCCACTCATGTCCCACTCATGTCCCCTTGCATCCCCACCCCCCAGCAGTGCAGGGCACCTGCCAGCAGGCCCCTATTCATGTCCGCTTGCACCCCACCCCCCAGCAGTCAGGGGCACCTGCCAGCAGGCCCTCACTCATGTCCCACTCATGTCCCCCTGCCCCCAGGTCATGACAAAGAATTACAGAAGAGGGATCCATAGTTACAGAAGAAGGCACTCAATCAGTTGTATCTGTGATAAATTGATGCTTTTAACTTAAAAGGCATATGTAATGTTCTACAGTAACGCTCTTATTTAATTGTATCTAGGCTGTGGTGCGGAAGGGTGGGCAAAACTATACACTTTGTGTGCCCTGCCATTTCACTTCCTATGTATGGGTACACGCAGGGCTCTAATCAGAGTCTGCTCCCTACATGCAGTCAATTAATTTTTCAGGAGTCAAAAAGTAATTAGCTTTGCCAATAGGGATACTTTCTGATCATTAAAAGATGTCCTTTCCCCGTAAATTTCCTCTTGAGATCGTGCATTAATATTGAGTTCCTTCCTATGCCACTGCTCTACTGGTCACTGATTAAAAAAAATATCAATGGAGCTTTGTGGGTTTAAGCAATGATATGCTCATTGTTTCTCATTTTTGTTAGGCACTTTTTTCCTTTTTTTAGGGAGTAAAAATTGATGGTGCATATGTCTCTTAGCTGTAAGGCTGGCGGTATCGCTACCCACAGGAGAATGTAATGTGGATAGTAAGCATAGGTACAGGAATGTTTGATCTTCATATTCTGAAGGGCAGTTATTCTGGTGCAATTATCATCCCTACACAAATTATTAAAAGCATGTACTTGTGCCCTTGAATTACTTCATTAAAGTGACACTTGAACTCCTATCAGCATGCTTTTTGACACATTGCTTTTAATTGCCATTAATCCATCATCAAATGTTGTATTCTTTCTGAATTTATTGACAGCCACATCAGTTATGCCAAGAGATATATGTGTTTTGTAATACACAAGGTATTTTACAGTGTCATAAAACATGCTTTTTTCTCTGCATAGAAGTACGTTTGCAAGGTACTGTGTTAGAAGTTGAAGTCTTAAACTGGTTGAGTTTTATCTATAATCACATATGACATATTTTATTTTAAAGTATTTGTTTGGAAAAAGTGTTGTAAGATTTGTAAAGAATTGCAGTGGCTGGGAAGAGGAAATTCCTTTCCAAACTCTCTTCTGCAATGGTAGCTCACAGTGGCTTACCTCATTAGTCAGTTGCGCAATTGAAAAATAATGTGCGCACAACAACCAACCAGTTCCGCACGTAGAGAAAAATAATTAGAGGGAACCTTGCAGGGGACCCATGGCGTTTTGCAATTTTTATGAACCAATGTAATTTACACTTTCTATGTAGACCTGGGGTCTTTCCTTTAGATCAGGCCAACGTGCATTTGTGTTGTCATATTTGGGGGGAGATGGTGCGGACTTGTCCATACCCTTAGTGAATAGAGATGATCCATTACAGAGGAATTTTCCTGGTTTTCGTCCGGAGTTAGAGAGACCTTTTGCTCATCCTGGTCATGGTCAGGCCTTAGACAACAAGCTGCTCTCTTTATGCCAAAAGTAACCATGAATTGTAGGCTTATATAGCCACTTTCAATCGCTTAGTAGCGGCAACAAATTGGCCTGAGGAGAAGAGAACCACACTCTTTCATTGAGGATTGAGGGGAGAAGTCAAGGATATTTTAGCGTAAGTCGTGAATCCTCCTACAGGTTGTGCGAATTCATAGATCAGACCATACAACTGGATCACAGATTGCAGAACCTGTGCTCTGATAGGGCCAGATCAGAGGCTAAATCATTTTATGTCCATTCCAAAGACTTTGGAACTCGTCCAATGACTGAAAGTCACCCTGAGCCCATGCAGTTAGGAGGTGTTCGAGGTCCCATCTCTAAAGAAGAACGAGACAAGAGAAGACAGCAGAACTTATGTCTCTATTCTGGTTCAGCGGGTAATCAATTACGATACTGTCCCGTGAAAGCACCATGGAAACCAGTTGGAGCAGTAGACAAGGTGGACAGACAAATCACAGAAAATGAACAGCCGGAAAACTCCAACGCCTGACAAGTGTAGAGGTCGACATGTCGAGCCAAAAGAAGGAAATTCAGATCGCTCATTTTGTTGTTCGAGTCATTCTAAGTAGCGACCTTCAACCTTCCAAGATGTATGCTCTGGAAGCATATGAGGACAGTGGCGCGATTGGAAACTACATGGACTACGAACTAGCAGGCAAGATGGGTATTTGTATACATCCAAAGGCTGTGGTAGAATATGTCACTGCGGTAGGTGGAACTCAACTAATGTCTGGACCAGTGACGAAGTGTACTGAAGTTTGCACCTTGCTTTGCCAGGAAGGACATTGGGAAAAGATATCGTTTGACCTAATTAGTGCTCCACAGTTTAAAGTGATTTTAGGAATTCCATGGCTAGAGAAACATAATCCACAGACTGATTGGTGTGCCAAAATCATAGTTTTTACTGAGGAATGCAGGACTTCCTGCTATGTTCAAGGCGGAACCCTGAGGAAAGAGTTTCCAGAAATTTCATGTAAAAAACCCACCTTAGGGTTGATAGGAACCATTCCATCCGTGTATCGAGACTTTCAAGAAGTATTTGAAAAAGAACAGGCTAACTTGCTGCCACTTCATCTTCCATATGATTGCCAAATCGATTTGATCCCAGGCTCAAAAACCCCATGCAGCAGAATTTACGTCCTAACTGAACAAGAAAATATTAATTTAAAGACCGGCTTAGATAATTACCTGGCTAATTGGTTCATTTTGGCCCTATAAGTCCCCCATGGCATGTCCTCTGTTTTTCGTGCCCAAGAAAGAAGGGGAACTTCGTACCTGCATAGACTACCATGCCCTCAACCAGATCACAGTGAAGAACCAGTACCCCCTTCCACTCATCCCAGTGTTTATGGATCAAGTTAAGGATGACAAGATTTTTTTACTAAACTAGACCTTAGAGGAGCTTACCACTTGGTGAGCATCAAAGAAGGAGATGAATAGAAGATTGCTTTCTAACCAAAGTATGGACTGTATGAAAATCAAGTCATGCCCTTTGGCTTATGTAACGCCCCAGCAGCTTTCCAGAATTTTATGAATTATATTTTATGTGAATTGCTTGATGTCTGCACCGTAGTGTACCTTGACGACATTCTTATTTACTCAAACTCCGTCCAGGAACACATAACCCATGTAAGAGCAGTACTCCAGAAACTGCGACAACACAAGCTCTTTGTTAAACTAGAAAAATGATCCTTTCATACGACTTCAGTGGAGTTTCTGAGATTCATATTGTCGCCTATGGGACTCCAAATGGATAACCAAAAAGTCGATGCAGTTCTAAATTGGTCTTCCCCTACATCAGTGAAAGGAGTCCAAAGTTTTTTTGGATTTGCGAATTTCTACAGAAGTTTTATTGCAGGATTTTCACAACTGCGCTACCCAAATGGGGGCCTGCTGGCAGGTGCCCCTGACTGCTGGGGGGTGGGGGTGCTGGGGGACATGTGTGGGGGCCTGCTGGCAGGTGCCCCTGACTGCTGGGGCGTGGGAGGGCTGGGGGACATGAGTGGGGCATGAGTTGGGGCCTGCTGGCAGGTGCCCTGCACTGCTGGGGGGTGGGGGTGCTGGGCACCCAAATAACTTTGTTGCCTCGAAAGCACAGGACCTTCTCCTGGACCAAAGAAGCAGAAGAGGCTCCCAGACATTAAAGAAAAAAATCACCATCGCTCCCGTTTTGAGGCACACACAACCCGAGCTACCATTTGTAGCGGAAACCAATGCGTCCAGTGCAGCAATGGGAGCAGTACTATCTCAGAAAGAAACTGAAACTGGACAGCTGCATCCAGTGGCCTTCTGGTCCAAGAAGTTCTCAACAGTCGAATTAAACTACAGCCTCACAGACAAGGAATTACTAGCAATCAAACACGCATTCAAAGAATGGAGGCACCATTTGTTAGGGAACTGGCATACTGTTACCATTTTTACAGATCACCGAAACCTGCAATATTTGCACAACGACAAAACACAGTCATCCCGACAACTCTGTTTTGTCATCACTTATCTCCCAGGGGTACGTAATGGCAAGGTGGATGCCATGTCAAGGATTGGAGAAAGAGAAGAGATTCAAGGCACAACAGAACCTGTAAACATAATTCCAGAAGGCGCTGGGAGTCACTGGATCCTCCCAAGAAGACTTAAAGGCAAAAATTCTACTTAACAACACCACTTCAGAATTAGAGGCTTGAGAGTCAAGAGGACCTAAGTATTGTCTTAAAGAAGGTCTACCTTATTCCCACAGTCGACTTTACCTACCCCATCAGGAGTTACAAAAAAATGTTATGGCAGATTACCCCTCACTACTTTCACTCTAGAGAAGTTAGAGATTGAGTGATTGTGGTCACACGCAGTTTAGCATAGCACAGGCATTTCTCATAGAACAAACAAACACGGTACTAATTAGCAACCGAAGACAAAATCAACGAAGAAAAATTCATAAAAATATAATTTTAATCAAATAAATGTTAAAAATGAGATAAATTCATACATCAGTGCATTCAATTGAAACACAAAACATCTGTCTAACCACTAAGACAGAAGAACAAAAAGAAGAAATGGGTAATTCAAAAACCCTATTTTCAAAGAAGAAGATTTGTATAACTATAACGCCTATATTTAGACAGAATTTGAGACATAGGCTGCGAGAATATATTCAATTGGTAACATTAAATATGCTGATAAGGGACTGGGACTCCCTCGAATACACTGACTGAACAGTTTCGCACACTTTCGCACAGCTCCCACACACTTCTGTAATTACCTTATCTGTTCAGCATGAGTTTTCACCGGCTATTCTCTTTCTGAATTTGGCTCCCTTGAAGATTAACCCCAGTGAAAACAAGCATCTGCCGTTCTCAAACCGGGGTTATTGCCTGGAATTCTCAGCTTTTGCAGCAGGAATCCTCAACCAGGAAACAGGTCCTTCACCCAGCTCTGCAACATCTCGATTGTTCTCCCCCTCTCCTCAAGCTTCCCCAGCAAAACTCTAATCACAGCCTCTAGCATGATACTTGCTATGACGCTGCTCCAATCAGAATCAATCATGTCATCTCCTCCCTCACTACACAATGGCTCATTTCAACAGTAAAAATTGTAACAAACTGATTTCCTGTTCCTTCGAGCTCTTTGCTTCCTGTAGTTATGTGGACAGGGCAGCAGAGAAAAAAAATGAATGTGCGTTTAAAAGTTCACTTTCAGAGTAGGCCTAATTCTGCAGTGGAGACACATTTTTATTAGTGGGTTATGTTAAATGAAGTTTTATTAGTCAGGTTAGCTATTAATAAGGTTAGTTATTAATTTTCAAATCTGTCTCTTGCAACATAGGCATTTCAGGTGAAAAATAGTGTGCATTTTTGAATGTGCACATGTGTGCTTTTAACTGTAAAAATAGATTTGCATCTTATATGTAAAAATCGTTTTTGACTGAATAGCCTGTCTTTACTTATATGTCCATGTAACTCTGGCAACACATATAGCAATGCACCACACCCATGTGGTGGTGCTGCATCAAAAACAAATACTACCTGTGCAGTAGTGCTGTTCTCTGTGCTGTAACACGCCAAATATCCTTACATACCCTCCTTTTGTTTTTAGAACTTGGCTACCATCCAAGCCAATTCCTAAAAACAACTTGTTCTTTTTCTTCTTTTCACAATATAGCAATCCAACAAAATTAATATTCATGTGCATCAATGAAAAAGTTGCAATCAACACAGTATTCATCTGAGTTAATTAGTTTACAAAATGTTCTACATTTGCCTTCTCAGTGGAAGTGGCATTACTCTAAGTTTCGATTTTACAAGTCAATTAAAAACAATAAAATAAAACAACTAACTAAAACAAATAATTAATATAACAAATTAAATAATTAAAATAATAAATACGTGGAACTCCATAAGTCAGGACTCTTGTCTGCCTCTGATATGTCCCGACCAGCGATGTTATTTGGTTCATTCGAGTACACTTTCATCTTGGCAATCTTGGATCCATAGGAGTCATCTTTTTTGGCATTCTGGTTATCTTGTCTTCACCTCCACCTGGAGGCAGGCATCTTTTGGTCTTCATCCAGGGGACTCCTGATCCCGGAACCTCCGACCAAATAATGTTAATTTTCTAAATCCAATAGAAAAGAAACAAATTAAGTACATAGCACAATACTAACTTCACCCTTTTGCCAACAATAAAACATGCTTGGTAAAAACATTTCGTTTTTTTTTTTTTTCTGAAATTAAACACAAGTTAAAAAGAAAACAAGCACATATAAAACAGCATTCAATATTTAATACATTTTCTCTCTGCACATCAACCATGAGCTTCCATTATATATATTTATTTATTTATTTACTTATTTTATATTATATATTTTTACATATATTACAGTGTTTATGTGCCATTATAACAATCAACTTTTTAAACTTCTCTGTCACTGCCTCCTGATTGTACCCATTTATTTTCTCTTTTTGTGTTCAAGGGACTTTATCTGTTTCTACATGCTCAAGCTGCCTGATCTCATGTCTGGGATAGCATGGTTTGATTTTATTTACATGGACGAACTGCTCTATTGCCGTTTCACCTTCATTTTTCAAAATTTTATAAACTACAGGAGAGACCTTATCTATAATTCGAAATGGCCCCTGCCAGGCTGCTAGAAATTTTGAATTTTTCTGTTTACTTTTTCCAAAATGAAACTTGTACACCTGATCCCCTACACTGTATTCCTTTACTGATGTATTTTTGTCATAATAAGACTTTGCACTGTCAGCAGCTCTTTCCAGATTTCTCTGCACAAAAGCAAATGCATGTTGCAAATCTCTCCTCAGTTCATCAATATATTCATGAACTGTGGATGCACTCACAAGTGTCTGCTCATGTGTTCTGTATAGTAGGTGTTGTGGTAACACCATTTTCCTACCTGTCAAGACCTCATGGGGGCTAACACCTGTTGCTTTGGCAGGAGTTGATCTGATTGCCATCAAAACCAACGGTAAACGTAAATCCCAGCTGGAACCTGCTTCTGCCACAAATTTCTTTAAAATATCCACAACAGACCTATTGCTCCTTTCAACTGTACCTGAAGACGCTGCCCGATATGCGATATGTAGTTTCCTTTTCACACCTAGTATTTGCCATACCTTACTCATTAGAGTACTTGTGAAATGACTTCCTCTGTCTGACTCAATTCTTTGTGGCAACCCAAACCTTGAGAACACATGGTTCACCAGCAATGTGGCTGCTGTTTGTGCACTACAATCTGGTGCAGGAATGCATTCAATCCACTTCGACATCAAACATACCACACTTAAAATATAACGGTTTCCCCTGCTCGACCTTTTTAAAGGACCTACATAGTCTATTTGCAAATCTGACCATGGGAGAGTTAGGCCTCTTTTCATAAATGGTTCTCTATGCATTGGTGAAGCAGGTTTAAATTGGGCGCATACTAGACATCCTCTAGTATATAATTCCACATCTTGGGACATATGTGGCCAGTAAGCATAATCTTTTAGTATTTCTAATGTTTTTTTTTAACCTCTATGGCCTGCAGTTATGGCATCATGTGCATGGTGTAGCATTAGCCCTCTGAATGAAAGGGGTACCACCCACTGTATTTGTCCTGTTATGGACTCTCTAATCATGAGTCCATCCTGTAATCTAATTCGTGTTTTGTTCTTCAATAGCACCCTCAACTCTTCTTTTCCCATACAATCATTTTCTGTTAAAGGATTTTGTTCAGGATCTATCAAATGATTATAATAGATTCCCAAAATTCGATCATTCTTTTGTGCCTCAATCAAATCTTGATCTGGCGTGTCATGACTCCACTGTACCACTGGTTGATCTACCTCCTTTGGTGCTTTAGAACGTGTTACTGCATCAATTTGTATTTCACCCATTAAATAATCAATAGGTAGCAATTCTCCCATCACAGCCCCAATCTTAGCCAGGTGGTCTGCCTTATCATTTCCCTCCTTATCCTCTCCTGGTGTTTTTAAATGCCCACAAATTTTTCTCCAGTATATTGTTAAATTATTCTCTAACACCAATTTGTCTATGGCTTGTATCATTTTTCCATGTTTAAGTGGCTTTTTGTTGTATGTAACCATGCCTCTTGCTTTCCAACCAGGCAAATACTCCACAAAGATATTCCGTGCATAGTCAGAATCAGTCACCAGGACAATTTCACTGAACTTTTTATCAACTGCAGTAGCAATTACTTTATTAATGGCTGCCAATTCCGCCACCTGACTGCTCCTATCTCCAGTCCTCATCCCTATACTGGGGACGCCTTCACATTTCAACCAGACATTTCCTATTCCTGCCACTAATTGTTTATTACTGTCATTTTCAATGTGAAAAGCACAACCATCCACATATACAGTTGGCAAATCCTTGCCTGTTTTTCTATCAAAAGCTTTGTGTGGTGATTGTTCAAATTCCTGCAAACTAGTTTCCACTTCCATTTCATTTGGTATTTGTTCAGCTGCGCAGTCATGTAAGTCAGCTAACCCTTGAGCAATTGGGTTCTTTTTATTTTGTCCATATCTCACTTCTACGGGAAAACCTTGTAATGCCAGTGTCCATGAAGTGATTCTGGACTGCGCTAGATTACCTGATCTAATTCTTTTACTCTCTAAAAATTGCAAAGGTTGATGATTTGTTTCAATAATCACATTTTCTCCCTGAACAATGGGGCGGAAATGTTGTAGCGCCCACACAGTGGTTAATAGGGCCTTTTCACATTCATTAAATTTCATTTCAACTTGAGAAAATGTCTTACTTGCATAGGCAATGGTTTTGTGATTCAAATCGTGTTTTTGTGATAACACTGCTGACATACAATGTTCAGAAAAACCTATTTCTATAAAGAAATCCCTGTCCTTTATGGGGTATGCTAAACATGGTGCCTTTACAAGACATTACTTTAATTTAGCAACTGCATCAGACTGCTCTTTTTCCCATTTCCAGGGAGTATTCAGTTTAAGCAGGTTAGTCAATGGTTGAGTGATTTCTGCATAATTTTCAATGAACTTTCTGTTATAGCCTGTCATCCCTAATAAACTTTTTACTCCTTTCACATTTTTAGGATCTTTTAATCTTTGTATGGCCTCTATTTTCTTCTTTTGTGGATTTAGCCCATGTTCAGTCACTTCATGCCCTAGAAAGTTCACGTTTTTCTTGCACCATTGTGCTTTTTGCAAAGATACTTTGGCGCCTGCTTTCTGCAATTGGCCAAGTACATGTCTTATTTCATCAAAATGGCTTTTCAGGCTTTCATTTTTTATCAGGACATCGTCCACGTAAACTATTGTTCCTCTTTCCGCTGCATCCGGCATGGCCTTTCTCAAAAATATGCCAAATTTACTCCCACTATTGATGTACCCGAACGGAGCTCTAAGCCAGGCGTATTGAGTCCTGTCAAATGTAAAGGAAAATAAATGTTGTATCTCCTCTGCAAATGGCACGCACCAATATCCAGAGGTGAGATCTAATGTGGTAAATACATTTGAACCATGTACCTGAGCTAGGCCCTGAACAATGAATGGCAGTGGCCAACTTGTTACTGGTACTCTTTTATTTAACTCTCTCAAGTCTGCGCATAGCCGCCATTGACCATTTGGCTTTAACACACCTAAAATAGGTGTATTGGATGTACTATGAATGGGCCTGATGATTCCCCGCGATTCCAAATTTTTAATAATCTCTGCCAATGATTCTAAACATGCCAGCGGTAGTCTATACTGGCGTACAAACACTGGATTTCTGCTACACCCTTCTGGTAGTGTGGCCACATGTAAATCAGTTAAACCACAATCATAAGCATCTTTTGCAAATACATCCTTAAACTCCATAAATATCTCCCTCAGATTGTCCCTATCCTCATTGCTTTCACACGCATCCGCTAAGGAGATCTGCTCTTCTACCATTTTGGAAAATTCTGGAAAATCTTCTGGTAAGGGAATCTCAGCGCTTTCCTCTAACTGTGTGGCTGTGTCTTTTTGTAAAGCTGCCACTTTTAAATATTTTGGCATATCAGCTTCCACTTCAATGGGCTGATTTTCTGTTTCATTTTCATTTAAATTAAATATTATGCAATCCTCTTGATGGCAGCACACTGTCTCATTTGAATCATAAGGATACACAGAATGAATTTTAAATATTCCTTTGGGCTGAGAGTCCAGGTGTTCTGGCAACTCACCCTTGGCATCTACATACTTTTCAGGGATATTTCCAATCACCACGTTATTTAAATCTGCCGTATAATGTGATTTTTGTATGGCCATTCCTAATGGGGAGTTTTCCTCTAAATGAATATCCTGACAACCTTTATTATTTACCATAATTTTTACAGATCCTTCACCAATGTCTACCAATGGAATGTATTCATAATACATGGCCTTGCTGTTTTATGGATTCATTCAGGCATACAAATGCATCAGAGCCTTTCATCTGCTGTCCATTTTTGCATTTCAGTGTTATTGCAAACTGTTTTGTAAATGCAGGAATAATAGTATCTTTCCTCATTTGTAATTCGATTGCATAAGGAACCAGTTGTGCACAATGATAAGCCCTTCTTTTGTCTTCAAATTCAGGTGCCGGACCACCTAGGCGTGACCATATTTTTTGATTAAGGAAATCTAACACCATACACATTCTGTGCATTATGTCATTGCCCATGTAAAATTAATTTTGTGCTCCACTCACTATCCATACATTATGGTAAATTGTTTTCTGCCCAATGCTAATTTTAAGCATGCATCTGCCTGCAATTCGGTTTTCAAAGTCTGGACTGTCCAACCCAGAAACATATTGGTTTTTAATCCTAAATTTCGGGATTTCTTCCCTCTCCATTATTTTTTGCAACAATTTCTCATTAATGAAACTCCTTTCATGTCCAAGCGCTAAAGTGGCTTTTATTGTTTTAAAATAGTCATTTATACCAACATGAACCCATGGTTGCTCATCTTCCATGTGTATTTCTGCCAGAGTGGTAATCTGTTTTTCTGAATCTGTTTTAGGAGCAATATTCTGTTTGCATGTTTTCTCTTTTAAATAAAAACGTAATGTGTGCTCATCTTTGGCAGTCTGCCAATTTTTCCTTGGGTCCAAGTATATTTGTACAGGTAGTTTTTCATTGTCGCTCTGCATTTTGTCTTGACACATTAATATAACAGTGACACTAGGTATGCAGCTATTCTGGAGATATACCTCCACAGCATCATTTGTTTTGGCAACGGTGTGACATTCATTTATATTGCTGTTTTGTGATTTTAGTTTCTTAGGCCTCAATGGTTTTTTGGTTAAGGACCACAGCACTCCATTCACCCCATCTATGAGAGGAGACAATCTTTTCAGGCAATCTGTCCCCATCAGAAATGGAATTTCACAAATAGATGTGATCAATACCTCTTGTTTCATTCTGTGCTTTCCTATTTTTATGTCAACCTCAGTTACACCTATGATGGGCACCTCCTCCCCATTAAAGTTATGCACTGGACCTTGATTTTCCTTCACTGTGATCTGACTCTGTGGGGGTCTCCCTTCATTGATACTCTTTACCAGCTCCTTGGACATAATTGTGGCCTGTGCGCCAGTGTCAATCATAGCAAAGGTGTGGCATTTCTCTTCTACAGTGATGGGCGCATAATATCTGTCCTCAACTTCCTCTAATACACATAAGAAGTGTGAATTCTTACTGATTTCAGGGCTCACCTTTCTCAGGTCTTTTTCACTTTTGGCTAAACACATTGGTAAATGGAAAGACATTTTTCCCTCCTTTTTACCCATTTCTGCGCGAGAGACTTTATTCATTTCTCCATGATCAGAGGTTTTTTGGAGTGTGGCCACTGTTCTCCCATCCATCTGGGTAACATCAGAGACCACATTACAACCTTCCAACTGAACATGTGTAACAACATCATTCAGCAATTTGTCATTTTTTAATTCTGTGCATTTGTGATCATTTAGTGTGATACCAGCCCTTTCAGCCTCTTCGAAAATATGTGGCTCAAAGAATTCTTCAGGTGATTGACTTGTACCCTCCTTTTGAGTATTTCCTTTTTCTGCCTGTGTTTGGTCATTGTTTTGCTTGCCCAGGGAAGGAGCTATAGCATCCCCACTTATTCCCTGTTCACTGGTATTCCCCATGCATGAGTAATTTTTCTTAAATCTGTCCCTTTGTTCTTTTGGAATTCCTAATGTTTCTTTTTCATTTGTGCAAATCTTTACTGTTTTATTTAGCTCTAGGTTAAACCGTACCTCTTTTTTAGAAGTATTTGCAATTTCTGTCACAAGTTCATTTACTGGCACATTCATTTTTAATCCATTAGGCATCTCAGAGTCGTTATGCAAAATTATATCAGAGCAATCTGTCATTTTGGCACTGCAGTTATCATGAGTACTTAGTCACTTTTCGGAAGCCCCCCGATCATTGCTATGGCCATCAGCCCCCTCTTTGGAAGGTTGTTTTTGCGCTGTATAGAGCTTTCCTATTTGCTCAGCTAACATTTTCACTTGGGCCTCAAGGCACTGGAACCTTTCCATCTCTCTAGAATCCTCTTTCTGTGACCTAGGTCGATATTGGTTGTTTTCCCCCTGATTGGATCTATTCTGATACCTCTCAGGTGATTGATGTCAGTTGGGATGGTTTCTGAACTCTTGATTCATTTATGGAGGGGAGCGGGTTGCACCCATCCTTTGATTATAGTCCCCTGGTGGGGAATCATTGTACTGACATGGATTGTAGTTCATGTTTTGTCTCATGTCCTGTCTCTCAGATTGTGGGTACTGGCCCCTATGTTGATTTCCATTATCAGTAAATCGATCCACATATCGGGGTCTATCCTGATTACCATATATCATGGTGTTGGGATCAAATCTGCTCTGTGTCCCCAATGACTGGTAGGGACCATCATTTCTTTGATCTTGATTTTGTCTCTGGTTATTGTTCATACCTGCCATATCAGGCCGATATCCTACCCGGGGTCTGTCCCCTAAATACCTAGGGCTGATGTAACTCTCTCTATTACTAGGATCATGTGATTGGAACATTGGTACAGGAAATGGCGATCTTTGTTGATTACCCCTTTGTTCAGGTGTCACATTATTTTTACCTTGGCTTTGAGCAGACTCAAGGGACATTTTGGCTGACCTGATTTCCATTACTGTGGCTGAGGGTTCTTTAGATTTAGGTCTAGTATCTTTCATTTTATCACTTTCTCTACCCTGACAATAGAGTACCTCATATAGTTGTGTGCTTTGATGTACAATCCATTCAAGGGACTTGTCACGGTCAAATTCACAGACCAATTGGGATATGATGTCTTTCTGTAGCCCATAGAAGTATGCAGTTTTAAACTCATTGGAATTTGGGTCAAAAGATACATCAAAGCGAGAAAATGCTCTTTTTAAGTCTTGTAAAAATTGGCGAGGGGATGTATTAGGTCCAGCAGTAATTGTGTAAGTGACTTTCTTTGCCTCCTGCAATGACTGAAAAGGAGAAAAATTACGCCTAATTTCTTTTTCAAACTCCAACCAGGTCATATTCTGCTGTTCATTTAATCCCCTTATGATGCTGGCCGTCGGGGCATCTAAAGTTAAATGAAAATATTGTCTGTACTGTTCCTTAGGTATCTGGAGTGCTTTAAAAATGTCATGCACCGCTTCTAAGTGATCCTCAATGCAGCATTCACCTCCCTTTTTAAATGGTTTGATCAGGGCGTTAATGGATTTCATTATTTTTATGGGGCTACTTGTTGCAATGCATGGAATTGCACTATTTTGTGATTCAATCCTGTTTTCAGATGTATGAGATTGGTGGCTGCCCCCAATGGGAGTATCAAATCCCCCAAGGGCGCTGCAACCAAGTTCAGTCACCGGCCCAGTCACTGGAGCACTAGCTCTTTGGGCAGAGCTAGAATTCACCTCCACTCCATTGAATGTGGTATCCTGCCGCCTCTCCTGGGACCTGGGAATGCACATTTGCTGTTCTAAGTCCTTACACTTTTTAAGGAGTCTGCTTCATTTTGCAAATAGTTGTTTTCATCACTCATCTTATTAATCACCTCCTGCATGTCGCACATTTGCATTTGGCATTCATTGAACTCTTTATTTCTCTTGTCTCTTTCTTGAATCATTTTAATCATTTCTTGTTCTGCACTCTGGAGATCACATTCTTTTTCAAAATGTTCTTTTTGTAAAATCTGCATTTCTGAAACAACCTCATCTTTATCCTGTCTAATGTGGTCCACTAAGGCTTTTAAGTGTACCAATTCTTGCTCACTATCCTCAAATTGTTTCTTGCTTTTGGATAACTGAGCATCAAAGTCTCTGCATTTTAAATCCATGTCTTTTTGGCATACATTCAATTCTGCTCTTAACATTTCCTGATTTTTACTTGCCCCATCTAATTCAGTTTTTAACCTGTTAATTAGCTGGGTATCATTCTCCTGCATTCGCAGGGACTTATTCAAAATAAACCATATTTTGCCGCATAGCCGTATTAAACAGTCTTTCTCTGCACTTTTATCGGCTGCATTCAATAATCTTGTAAGGCAGACCTGAATTATGCTGCCTTCTGCAAAAATATTGTCTAGTTTTTCTTTATGCATCTCACCCTGAATGCGGTCACGCCATTCTAAGGTGCTGTTCGACGACCACGTCCCATGTGCAAACAACTTTGCCTCTAAATATTGCACTAGCTCTGAAAATGTGGTTTCCCTTTGTGACATTCTGAAATTCCTTTTTAGTGGCACAGTGCTATTATAAAATGGGTTCCCTTTAATGTGCAAATGGCAGTGTGAGACACGCTTGCCACGCCCAGTAGGTACTCTATGATCACATTCCCAGCCTGCAACACACCATAAATATGTTGGGTATTTTGTGGATATTTGGGGCTTTGCGGTATTTTCTTACCGCCAAAATACCTTTAGCAATAATCACTCTCTGTATTCATATTGGGTCACACATAACAATAATACATTGCATTATTTCAGAATTCAGACCTATTTAGATAATGTGCGCGATAATTTGCGTGGTTGGTTGGTATAGTGGTTGGTTTATTTGTGGCCCCAATATCCAACATCCCTTGTTTTTTATCTAGATTGTTCTTGATCACTAGAGAGACCTCAGGCCTACATTTTAGGGATACCACATTTTCAGTGTTAGTGTTGTGTGCCACCATGGGCTATTGTGGTATTTTTGTGGTAATTTCCACTACCTTATATACGGTATGGAACTATGTCCAGAGAGTCTCTCTTCCCGTTGGCTCATGTACCTCCAACAGGCTATGCTACAAACAGTCACTCACAACTGTCCATACTGAATATAATCATGCACACATCTGTTTTAAAATGACAATTGCACTGTTTAAAAATCTACCCATGTTTAAACCTTTTCCCATGCAAATGAAAGAGAGAAATAATACACACTAGCTATCTGTTTTCAGATATTTTTCTATTATAGAAATTTCTTTTAAACACAGTTTAACTTTTTTTTACAGAAATAAATGAAATGGTACAACATTATTTGTGATAAAATGAACAGGGAGCTGCGAGAATATGTTCAATTGGTAACATTAAATATGCTAATAAGGGACTGGGACTCCCTCGAATACACTGACTGAACAGTTTCGGACACTTTCGCACTGCTCCCACACGCTTCTGTAATTACCTTATCTGTTCAGCATGAGTTTTCTCCGGCTATTCTCTTTCTGAATTTGGCTCCCTTGAAGATTAACCCCAGTGAAAACAAGCGTCTGCGTTCTCAAACCGGGGTTATTGCCTGGAATTCTCAGCTTTTGCAGCAGGAATGCTTCAGCCAGGAAACAGGTCCTTCTCCCAGCTCTGCAAGATCTCGATTCCTCTTCCCCTCTCTTCAAGCTTCCCCAGCAAAACTCTAATCACAGCCTCTAGCATGATACTTGCTATGACGCTGCTCCAATCAGAATCAATCATGTCATCTCCTCCCTCACTACACAATGGCTCATTTCTACAGTAAAAATTGTAACAAACTGATTTCCTGTTCCTTCAAGCTCTTTGCTTCCTGTAGTTATGTGGACAGAGCAGCAGAGAAAAAGAAAAAATGAATGTGCGTTTAAAAGTTCACTTTCAGAATAGGCCTAATTCTGCAGTGGAGACACATTTTTATCAGTGGGTTATGTTAAATGAAGTTTTATTAGTCAGGTTAGTTATTAATAAGGTTAGTTATTAATTTTCAAATGTGTCTCTTGCAACATAGGCATTTCAGGTGAAAAATAGTGTGCATTTTGAATGTGCACATGTGTGCTTTTAACTGTAAAAATAAATTTGCATCTTACATGTAAAAATAGTTTTTGACTGAATAGCCTGTCTTTACTTATATGTCCATGTTACTCTGGCAACACATATAGCAATGCACCACACCCATGTGGTGGTGCTGCATCAAAAAAAAAATGTTACCTGTGCAGTAGTGCTGTAATCTGTGCTGTAACACGCCAAATATCCTTACAGTGTCGACATGTTTCAGCCCAAAGGTGAATTGGACATTTTCTCAAGTGTCCATTCAGAAGTGAGTGTTGTGGCCATCTTCAGGACAAATGATTTCTTCATAATTGGTCTTGTGTATAATGTAGAGGAAACATTGTGGATCTAAAAAGATCTAAAAATATGTATGCATAATTAGTTTACTGGTGAGAAGCAAGAGCTGCAAGCTGTTTCATAGTCTAATTTATACAGAGGCTATACCTACTGCTAGTGTCAACACATGTTACACTATGACATTAGACTAAACAATACATAAACTGTGCTAATTCTATACAATATTGATTGTACAGACAATCTAAAACATTTTTTAAAAAAAATATATACAAAGAGAAAAGACAATCAAATAACCTAATAGCATTGTGTGACACATAATTCAAAATCAATCTCTTACTTGATTACTCTAGAGAGAGTGTGACAAAGTCGGTGAAACCTCATCCGTCTTACTAATTGTTTTTTTTTAACGTCTGGGAGCACGTTGGCTGTTGGGATCATCATCTCAGTGGCAAGGATCACCTTGTCCTATATGTTAAAGAATATTTAATCAATTGTTTTATTAATCTATTACTGAACAACGATCCACTAATTTCGAAAAGGATAGTTCAGGTCTGTTATGCTCTCCCTTGGAAACGGAAGGCACAAAGGAATATGTTGATGGTGATTGTTGAGTCACTCTAGAAAAGATTGTAAAAGAATGGAGTCGCCTTTCCAAATAAGAAACACGTCATCAATATAACGGAACCATTTTGCGACGTTGTTCTTAAAATTATTTTCTGGATCAAAGATGGAAGTAGATTCGAAATGATCCATGAATAAGTTTGCTAAGTCTGGGGCAAATGTTGCCCCCATACTTGTGCCATGTATTTGTTTGTAAAAGTTACCCTCATACAAAAAGAAATTTTCAGTGAGGGCAATCTTGATATGCTCCATAATGAATGAAGTGGGGACTTTGCTGAGAGTGTCAGTACGTTTATTGAGGTATACCTCCATGATGGTCAAACATTCTTCCTGGGGAATGATCGTGTAAAGAGAGATAACATCTAAAGTCACCAGGAGATCTGTAGCTTCTAAATGGATAGAGTCAATTAAATTTATCATGCTCGTGGTGTCCTTGACAAAAGAATTCATTGATTTTAGAAAGGGTCTAAGGAACCAATCGGCATATATGGACAGAGGCTCAAGAATGGAATTAATAGCCGACACAATCGGTCTACCTGGAGGGTTGTGAGAATTTGTATGCACCTTCGGAAGGAGATAAAAGGCAGGGATGGTGGGCGAGTTTTTTATCAAAAAATGGTGTTCATCTTGATCAATCCATTCCTGCGATAAAGAGTGTTCTATCATGATTTTAATTTCCTCTGGTAGATGTTCAGTGGGATCTCTATTCAGTTTTCGATAAAACAGGGGATTGTCTAGCTGGAGAAGAGCCTCTGTTTTATATAATGCAGTATCCCAATGGACAATACCTCCGCCTTTGTCGACTGGTTTTATCAAAAAAGCCGGATTGCTTTGTAGTGTAGTGAGGGCCGTTCTTTCAACCTCATGCATTCTAATGGACTACTTGTTTCATTATGTCACAGAACAGGTTTTGACATGCTTCTCTAATGAGCCTGGTCTGCATATCTACTCTGCACGACTATGAACCATTTCACCGTTGTTTTCTGCCATCCAGAGTTTTTGCTTGCTAATACTTGGCAAGTTTTAAGATCCGTCTACCGGATATTACAGCCAACTAAGGTACTTACACCGGCCTTTGCAGTGTTTTCTTTGTACCCCCAATCTTCCGTATATTGGGTATTACGGCCTGAATTTTTTTCAGCTTGCGCCTTTCTTTTCTTTTCTTTGTTTCTATTCAGTAAACAAGCTTTCAACCTAAGTTAGGAGTCCTGTGGCTTCCCACTTGATTTTCCGGGGATGATAGATGCATACACAGCAGGTCACTATTAGCACATATCCAGTAGTGCGGATACCATAAAACTAATAGTAGGTTTTCCACGTATTTATCACTTAGTATGCTAGTCTTTATGTGATTGATACTCTTTTAGCATACAGGGTCCTTTGTGCCTTCCGTTTCCCAGGGAGGGCATAAGAGACCAGAACTATCCTTTTTGAAATTAGTGGATTGTTGTTCAGTAATAGATTAATAAAACAATTGATTAAATGTTCTTTAACATATAGGACAAGGTGATCCTTGCCACTGACTTGACTATCCCAACAGCCAACGTGCTCCCGGACATTAAAAAAGCAATTTTTAAGACGGATGAGGTTTCACCGACTTTGTTACACTCTCTCTAGAGTAATCAAGTAAGAGATTGATTTTGAATTATGTGTCACACAATGTTATTAGGTTATTTGTGTGTCTTTTCTCTTTGTATATATTTTTTTTAAAAAGTTTTAAGATTGTCTGTACAATCAATATTGTATAGTATTAGCGCAGTTTATGTATTGTTTAGTCTAATGTCATAGTGTAACATGTGTTGACACTAGCCATAGGTATATCCTCTATATAAATTAGACTATGAAACAGCTTGCAGCTCTCGCTTCTCACCAGTAAACTAATTATGCAAACATCTTTTTAGATCTTTTTAGATCCACTATGTTTCCTCTACATCATACACAAGACCTAGTAAGAAGACATTATTTGTCCTGAAGATGGCCACAACACTCACTTCCGAATGGACACTTGAGAAAATGTCCAATTCGCCTTTGGGCTGAAACATGTCGACACCCTATGTCTCAAATACTGTCTAAATATAGGCATTATAGTTATACAAATCTTCTTCTTTGAAAATAGGGTTTATTGAATTACCCATTTCTTCTTTTTGTTCTTCTGTCTTAGTGGTTAGACAGATGTTTTGTGTTTTAATTGAATGCACTGATATATGAATTTATCTCATTTTTAACATTTATATGATTAAAATTATATTTTTACGAATTTTTCTTCGTTGATTTCGTCTTCGGTTGCTAATTAGTACCATGTTTGTTTGTTCTGTGAGAAATGTCTGTGCTATGCTAAATTGCATGTGACCATAATCACTCAATCTCTAACTTCTCTAGAGTGACAGTAGTGAGGGGTAATCAATTCTCAGTGCCTTTCTAGGCACCTCTTTTTTGCACGTTACTTGTCCCACTTGAGAATTGCTCCCCATAAACAAAAAATTGGGACTTTGCCAACCTTTTTTTACCGAGATTGCCACAGAGCCACGTTGGATGGCCACCCTGGAATCGCTAAAACCATGGCCAAAATCAAGAGGCATTTCTGGTGACCAACCTGGCGGAAGGACATCAGAGATTACATTCAAACTTCTGGTATTTGTGCTCAGAATTAAAGCTTAAAGCAGAAAACAGCAGGACTGCTTCAACCGTCACCTATCCCACCAGCGCCATGGCATACCATTTCTATGGATTTTATTACGGAGCTACTTCCTTGTCTGGGGTATAACACAATTCTTGTTGTGGTAGACTTATTTTCCAAGATGGTGCATTACATTGGCCTTAAGGGACTTCCTACTTCCTCAGTCTTAGCAAAAGTATTCCTGGAACAAATTGTACTTCTTAATGGATTTCCATCTACTGTGATCTCTGATAGGGGGAGTCAATTTGTATCCCAATTCTGGAGAAAATGTTGTGAGTTGGGTAAGATTGAAATGCGTCTATCTACCAGTCACCACCCACAGACTGACGGTCAAACCGAAAGAACCAATCAGACTCTTGAACAATACCTTCAATTTCTCCTCCACCAGATAGCTTGTTCTTGGGTGGCATATGTGAGAGATTTAGGACTAGGGGTGGCATTGAAAGAGGGATGCAGCCTGTGGATTCTCATTAGCTGAAAGCAATAGGACTATTGATGGAGCGGGCCTGTCTGCCATGGAGAAGGGCATGGGAATGATGGAGAGAATTCTCCATCCATCTTTGGCGGTTGGGGAGCGCGGGAGAGGGGGCATGGAGAAGGGAGATATATGGTGCTCGCAAAATCAGCCCATATGCTGGGCGCTGACAGCTTGGCAGCGGAATATGGCAACAATGATTTTATCTGCTACAGTAGCAATAAAACTGTCAGAGGGATGGGAGGCGAGCAGAGAAAGGGGGGATCGCAGAGTATGCTTACAATAACTCCGAACATACTCCCTTCTACATACTGAATGGTTTACATCCTCGGACCTCCACTTTTGATCCAACAGAGTCTTTAGAGATGCCAGCAGTACAGAGTCTTCATGATAACATTATCATAGTACAGGAAGAGGTTCTACAACATTTGGCCACAGCAAAAGGTTACCAAAAGAAATTCACAGATAGACTTCGAAGAAAATCTCCAGAGTATAAGGTGGAGACAGGGTTTGGTTTTTTTCTAAATACATTGCACTCAAAGGCCCACGTAAATTCCAACTTAGGTTTCTGGGCCCATTTCCGGTAGAGACAATTGTCAATCCCGCCGGCACTAAGACTAAAGTTGCCATCCCACATGCAAATCCATCCAGTATTCCACGTAACTTTGATCAAACCACTGAGTCCCGGGACCAGATTACAGTCACCACCAAAACTCCTAATCATAGAAGGTGAACAAGAATTCATAGTAAAATAAATTTTAGATTCCAAGATTGTCAAAAGAAATTGTTCTACCTTCTAGATTGGAAAGGGTTTGGTCCACAGAATAGGACTTGGGAACCTAGCTCAAACATTCATGCCCCCAGATTTCTTCAAAGGTTTCATCAAAACCACCCTACTAAGCCAGGACCGGAGGGTTTATCCTTGGGAGGGGTCTTGGCAGGAGCTTGGGGGGAACTGTCATGATCCCAGCAAAGGAGCACAATTCCCATTCAGAAATACCAGGAAAGCAAGGAACTTCATATCAGTGGCTTCAAGCCTGGCACAAATGGCATTTGTTTCATTCCTAGCATTGCACCCAAATGTTCACATAGCGCTTACATCGGTTTTTCCTAGACTCAACATGGCTGCCCCCAAGTCCATTGTAAACTTACAGCACATACTAGACCTATTGTAGAGGGAGCTACTTCAACCCTGCCTCCGCTGGAGCGCTCGATTTGCGTCTTCTCCGCTGACAGCGGGTAACAGTTCCATCTATCTCCTGGCAGAACCTGTCAAAGAAAAAACAAAGTTAAGAGATATTAGTTACCACACAAAATCAACAGAATTCCATTGTTTTAGTTGAAAGACTTACCAAACCAAAGTATTTCCGAAGCGTTTCTTCAGTCAGCTGTTTATTATGTAGTCTCTGCATCTTCTGTCAGAAGTTCCATCGCAGTCGCAGCATCATCCTCACAGCAGTCTTCATTCGCGGTCGCAGTGCCTTCATCCAGATGTTTTCCTCAGCAGTCTCTGCATCGCCTGAAGGTATTTCGTCTACAGCTTTCCAAAAACCCGCAAAAAAAAGGTATTTTTGTTAATTAATTAACTTTGTGAAATAAGAAAGAATATGTTGCTTACCTGAAGTCCCAGCAAGTTTTTCTTCACATAGTTATTACCACGCTCGTCTCTGAAGGCTGCAACTACTCAGTTAAAATGAACTCACGTTTATTAAACGTTTCCTCAAACCGAGTATAGTCGCAGCCATATCGCAGCATCTAACCTTTTCTGAGAACCAAGAACCTGCAAAATAAAAAGGACACTTTAGAAAGAGAGATCTCTCCAACGTAGGGATTGCTCAGAATCTGACGAACTATATATTTTCACCCAAAAACGAACCCAAGATAACTCTAAAGAAAGGCAAGGACATTATTCTGACAAGAATCTTGTGAATACCGCAGCCTCTCAAGTAAATGTTTCAAACCAATGCGCCCCTTTAGAATACAGGTTGGAGAGCTCCACACAACATAAGCACAGGTGAGAAGGGAGGGATTTATCAAAGGCACACTGCAATGCAGTTTTTTCCCTGCAATTAGAAATTACAGTAGTTCTAGTGTTATTATTGTTGTTTTCACAGAATAAGAGCCCAGATAACAGATCCTCTAGCTGAGAACGCATTACGCTCCTGCGGAGTCCCAGGTAAGCGTGACAGTTGATTGCACAGTTGTTGCGGGATTGGGACGTGGGGAGAGAAGGGGTGCTCATCAGAGGAGGTGGCAATGGTTGTAGACGTTTTACTACTGGGCAGTCTAGGGAAAGGCAAATGGAAGTTTGGCGATGACTTTTAATCTTATAGCATATAATGTATGGGGGATGAACA
The DNA here is from genome assembly GCF_040938575.1 of Ambystoma mexicanum. Lineage (NCBI taxonomy): Eukaryota > Metazoa > Chordata > Amphibia > Caudata > Ambystomatidae > Ambystoma > Ambystoma mexicanum. Next base: position 234,626,531 of record NC_090929.1, read on the forward strand.
CCCCTACCAAAAGGAAAACATTTGAAGTGTTTCTCAAAAGGGAAAAGTAGATCTAATGCTATTTTGGGAGACACATATTAGGAATACCATGCATGTGATAAGGTTTGGAGGGGATATGCATAAAATGATGGCTTATGCAGTTGATATGCTGCTGACATTAACAGAGTTAAATGCGCTGGGGGTGGAGCTGGAGAATTTTGGCAAGGTGGCAGCACTGAAAGTTAACAAACAGAAATCTGACATACTGAATCTATCTTTGGAACTTGAGTGGAAGGAGTGCATTCAAAGCCACTTACCGTTCAGATGGGGCAAAGGGGGAATTAAATACTTGGGGGTAACTATCACTAAGTCATTAGATCAATTATATGAGGCAAATTTCCCAGATCCCTTAAAAGAAGTAAAGACAGACATGCTAAGATGGAATCCACTCTCTATATCATGGTTAGGTCAAATAGCTTCCATAAAAATGGTAATCCTGCCCAGGGTGTAATATTATTTTCAGGTACTTCCCATTCCTGTCCCCAATTCTTTCTTCAGGTCCCTAAATAGAATCATCTTGGCATTCATTTGGCAGAATAAGTGCCCCAGAGTAGCAATTAGAACCTTGATGGCTGCGAGAGGTGATGGGGCACCTAACTTTTAAAAATATTACGAGCTAGCCCAATTGAGGGTGATTAGTGAATGGCTCACGGGGGGCATGTCCAAATTCTGGGATACGCACGGATAGGGCGGTGCTGTGACCCCACTGCAGGGTGTCTTATGGCTGAACAGGGTAGAGAGACTATCCAATATGCACATAAGTCGTATTTTATGAACTGTGGTTGATGTTAGGGACTCTTTGGTGGCACGAGGAGCACTGTTGACCAATCCATCTGCTTTTATCCCATTATTTTGGAACCCACAGTTTTCCCCAGGAATTGAGTCAGGTGAGCTCCAACAGTAGAAGGGAGTGGGGTGTTTAAAACTGGGAGATATGTTCCTAGGATCGGACATAATAACATTCAAACAAAGCAAAAAACATTTCGAATTAACAGAGGGTGATAGACATAGGTACTTTCAATTGCGACATTGGTTATCTAATCTGGCACTTATGGCGACTGCTATCAGATCATTTACACCTTTCGAGAAATGTAGAACTACCCAGAATGGATCAAAAAAACTAATCTCCTCCCGTTATAAACTGGTGTTAGATGACCCTACACATCAACAGTGGTCCTATATGACCAACTTTTAAGCAGCATTGGGAGGCGAGATCCTGGGAGGGCACTGGAAAAGTGGCTGGTGCAACATACCCAAGTTAACTAGTTTGATTTAACTAATAAAGGCTTGGTGAAGAGTTATGTTGCAGTGGCATTATACGCCGGAGGTGCTGTATAGAATGTTTCCTAGCACCCCATCCAGTTGCTGACAAGGATGTAAGGATAGGGGGTTGTGGTATGTATTGACCCACTCTGCTATGCTAAGCTGCATCACCCTGCCAGTTATGGGGAAAGAAACAGCAACAAATGCGGCAAAAACCTTGCACGCACCAAAAACCTACAAAAACGTACAAAAACCGTGTGCTTCAGCAGACAAAAAGAGGGATGCACAACCTGCCACCCATGATGCATGTGCGGTGGTATAGAGCACACCTTGCAAAAATGTGCCATTGGACTCCATGACCAGCAAACAGAGAAGCAGCACTTTGCAAGTGAAACCCCGATATGTGCCTACAAATGACATTTGCTTTGTTGCCAAAAACTCCAAAATGCCCATAACACAACACTTTTCAACATTCACAATCTTGCCTGGTGCTAAAATTCATGTATCAAATGAAGCATTGTGAAACATACAAAGTCTGAAAACTGACAGCATATGCCAAAATCTGGGTGCAGTAACCGGATCTACCTGAATGACAGCTGTCAGAGGAATACTGATGAAATTTTAAAAAGGACCTAAAACTAAAAAGTCTGCTGGATTAGCAAACATAAAAAGGATTGCTGCCAACAAGGAAAATAGATTTTAGTTGTGTTTTTTTTCCCACAGATTTTAACACCAAGAAAGAAATGTATTTATGTTTAATGTAACAAACTTGGGTTTTTGCTGGATTTAAGAAGTAAATTAGCCTGGCCGAAGCTGCAAGAACTGGAAAAGCAGGTTTTTCTCCCAGAAGGAAGGCCTTCCTCCCAGCAGAAACTCACTGGGAGGTGTTAATTGCGGGTTAGAACAGAATCTTGTTTACAGAAAGCGAAGGAACAATGACAATGCTTCAGTCCAGGAAACTGGAAGTGTGAAGGGGGTTGTAAATGGCCTCTGGAAGGAACAAGCAAGGAGGGGGATGCCCTGGACTGCAGGGAGACATTCAAAATGGTGAAAAATATAAAAAGGACAGAGTTGTTAATTTAATTTCTGACTGCACGTGTGAAGAGGCGGTAGACTGTGTGACATGTTCTGGACAGGAATGGCAATATATGTGATTTCATGCAAAATGTATTACTGTTAGAATTGTGAAAATGTACATGCATATCCCTATGTTAAACACGCACATTTGTGGAAATTTGCATAAAATTTGGAAATTGTGTTCATAGCGAAAAGGGCACAATTCTGTAGAAAGTTGAGACAAGATCCCACCAATGCAGGGTTTTGAGGAATAGCTGCTACGTAAAATATGACATCTTTGTGTGTGATTTGTATAAAGGTGACCAATGTAGAAGTGTACATTTAGTATCAAATCAGATTTTCAGACCAGTGGCTAAAGGGAGGTCTCTGAGGGTTGTAAAGCAAATCATAAAATGTGACATCATCTGGCCTTGAACCAATCACTCAAATTTCAAGGGGGAAATGAAGTGTGGTCCTATCCCAGCTCACAGGGGCAGGCTTAGCTAAGCCAGCCCATGCACCCCCTTTGTGATGTCATTTTAAAGGATAGAGACAGCTGACAACACATAGGACACTCACTGATCCAGCCACTTTCCTGATTCTGGTGAAGCACTCTGATCCAGCATCCTACATCCAGCTTTAATATTCCTCCAGATCCAGATGCCAAATCTCTTGCCAGCAATAGAGACTATTGATTTCCAGCAAAGCCCAAATCCTCAAATGTATTCTTCCTACCCAGTAAAGCGCTGGGTGGTGGGAGAAGGCCTTTTGAACCAGTATCCTGAAATTCTCTGGGTTGCAACCACTAGGCTTGCCTGAGGAACTCGCCATCCAGCTGATTCAAATACTCACAGACTAGGAGGGCAGATCCTGTGCAAATCCTGACACCGGCATAGCTGATCCAGTACCGTGCCTAAAGGGCTGTTCTTCCTAGACCAGATCCAATCCCTGACCAGAACTGACGGTCCAATCTAATAACTTATTTTGTGAGTATTAATAGGAAGAAAAGTGACCCTAATATCTCTGCATAGTCTTGTCCCAATCTCAATTCATCCTATCGGAAAATTCCGAATCATAGTATTGTCAGTACCTTTCCTGCACTGATTTTTCTCATTTGTTTGATAAAATCATAAGTCATTAGTGATTTTGAGTAAGAAAAGTAGATCCCAGAACGGAAACTAGAGTATGTAACGCTCACCTGGTATCCACGGGGACGTCACTCAGCCTGTTCTGACCTCTTACGACCTCGAACCCTTCCCTGGAGGCTATTCGACTGGAGACTGGGCCTGAAACACAGGATTGGTAGAGTTTAACTCCCTATTGTCTCTGTGTGCTTGAACCCCTTCTTCCCCGGGGTCCAACCCTTCCCTTTGATCCACAGCTCACCTTGTTTTCTTGGATAGTGTGCTCTCCATCCTTCCTTCAGCTCCGGGGCGCATTGATTGATGCAGGCTCGTTGCTGCCTAGTTACTTCACTGGCAAGAGTCCATCAGGTAAGTATCATGAGTCTTTTGAACAGTTCTCTAACTTCGTTCCTTTCCTTCTTTAGATGATGGGCGGCGTCCGGGGATGGCGGCGTGCTGATGAGTTGAGTAGCGCTGAAGGTGAGTGAGAGCATGATGCGCGATGCACCCCTTTCGTATTTGCATTGAACTGAGTTATTTTTCTGTGTCTTTTAGGTGCCGCAACGTTTTCAGCGTGAATGCCGGTTATGATGAACAAATGCGATAGGTAAGCACAATATGCCGCGCCTCTAGATGTTTCCACACTAATCTGGAATGTCTTTTCCCTCTTGCAGATGGATGAGAAGTTCCGGAGACAGAGTTCCCCCAGAGTGGCGTGGATTCAGGTAAGCGTTTGAAGCTCGTACAGTATTTAAAAATAAGTGAAGATTTGCAGAATGCTTACTAATGCCTTTGTTCTGTTCTTTTCCCTTTTCCTTAGACAGCGGCGTGCCGTGATGGGAATGACACCGCCGAAGATGCCCGCAGAACAGAAGGAGCGATGACTGATGGGCAGAAGCGCCGCAAGGTAAGGCTGTTCTTAACGGTGTTCTTGTTCTTGCAGGAGCTGAGCGCAGAAGAAAGGTGCAGGCCTACTGGAGACCGATCCGAACACGGTGAGTGTCACGCTGCAGGTGCAGAAAACACAAAGGATGTTTCTCAGCCTGGGTGTGGCTTAAATAGTCTCTGGGTATCCCAGGTACCTCTGGGCTGAACCACACCCAAAGGACTAGACCGCACATGCAGTTCTGGGAACCGAAATATGTGGGGGCATCCATCTTGTCCCCATCAATGCACTACAAGTCCAATCCCCAATGTTATCGTATGGGAGTGAGTGAGTCTGGTGCCACAAGCGCCAAGTCTGACTCCAAGTGAGTCTTTGGAGGGATGGAGAGGCCCTTGAGGAACATGTAGGTGATCATGGCCTGGCTCCAGCCTGACATCTTGGAGGGCTGGGGACATGAGGGGCAGGAATCATGACAAGTATCACATAGGAAAGGTTACGCTGGCCACATAACTGGGATCGAAGTGGATCGAAATTCCCATGTGACCTTCTCTTTTTCATAGCCATAATCTAGTATAAGCAAACCCATCTTTCATTTTCAAAAGTGCATTTCTGTGTTCCATACTCATGCCTATTTTACAAAAACAACCTTTACTATTTCAACTCCTACATGTACCTAACATCCATAGCTATCCATAGAACCAAAAACAAGTGTGATTCTCCCGTTATCGTACAATGATAAGTTTGCATGTGTGAAATAGCTCTAAACTGCTTCCAACTTGGACTTTAAGATTTCAAATGTTTTCTTTGGACTAAATCCTTGCTTGTGATTCTTTGCACCTATTCAAAGCAGCTCCCATAGGAGTTTATAACAATTTCTTTATTTTTGACCATATTTGGTGTTTTGCCCAGTCAATTCTAAAGACAATTGTAAAAGCTATACTGACAGCTGAAAAGTCAATTTCTTTTTTCTCTTGTGTTTTATGGGGTGAAGGTGGAACTGATATTCTGTTTGATTTGTGCTATTCCTGAATACCTGCTCTCTCCTCCTTTCTCTTTACATTGCCTATTGGGGGTTGAGGGGTGTTGCAGGGGGAACCTCTAACCATAGTGCTATCTGATCTGAACCAACACAAAAGTATTATTTTATGTGCTGCATTTGTTTTGCTTATTACCTATTCCTAGTGTACTAAAGATATGATTCCGTGTTCTGTCACCCTATTGATGATTTTTGTTTATTTAGCAAAACATATTGTGATAAAATTTTAAATACATAAATAAATATTTACCTTTTCAAACTAGCCTGATTCCTGGTTCAGTGTGACCGGGGGGGTTGAGGAGAAGGGTGCGATATGAGTGGTATATTGTTCAGAATATTGAACTTATAGACAAAAATAAATAAGGGTTTCAGTTGTGCACTACATGCTGGGCTTTGACTTGGGTGTGTGCTGGATTGAAATCACTTACAGGGTCATGGGCTCCCATTTCGTAGGTTCGTCCAGTAATCCAACCATGCTGGCAGGAAGTCATTAACCATAGGGGAGCAATTTCTGAGTTAGACAAAGGAATCGGACCCAGGGAATGGTTGATGGTTTTAGATGATCCTGCTGACTACTCATTGAGTAGCGAGCAAAGGAAGCATGTATGGTCTTGTTAATAGTTGCTTTGCTGGCCCTGGTGCAAAACTGGAAGCAAAGTAAACCTCTGGCGGACTATAAATGGCTTCATATGGTCTAGATGTTCCTGGCTATGGAACAGGTCACGTACAGGCTCCAGGTCGCAAATGAGGCTTTTAGGCTGGACTGGAGGTTGATTTTGGTGTGCTTGCAAAGTGATACCAAAATTCAGTGGTACCCAGCCGGGGTAAGACGGCTTCTCCTCTGATGATGAACGGATGGGCGGTTGGGGAGAAAGTTTTGTTGTATTTTGTTCTACACAAACTGGAAAACCCAATAAATACAATTTAAAGAAAAAATAATAGTACCATGTCATGTCTGTTTTTTGTAAAACTTATGATGTAGTTAGGTTATATGTCTCGGTTTCCTGGTTAAGGTTACATAAACTTCTCTGTACATTTCAGGTGTTTTAACCGTGGACTTAGGCATGTAAATTATTCTGAAACTTGTACTTCTCTGAAACTTGTAACATAGACTATCCCCCTGCGTGATTTGCTGTACATTTGCACTGTAATTACTGTTATAATATGTATGTATTCACTGTAGGTAACCAAGCTTAAGAATTCTTCTACAGCTGCGCCAGGCTACCGAGGGTTTTGGTGCGCATTATCAAATAATAAACTAAACTAAACTAAACTTAAAATAAAACAAAGTTTGTAGAGAATTAAACATAGGCTTTATGATATATATTTTTTATGATACTTTTATTGTATTTTATTTTTGTATTTTCTTTGTAAATAGATTGGGCCTCATCACAAGTTGGGCAGTAACGCCGGCGCTAATAGCGGTGGTGCTATCTGCCCTACCGCCAAACCCCCTGGCACTATTAGCGCCGGATCACGGGTTTGGCGGTAATGGAAGTCCCCATTCCCCACTGAGTCCATTCGGGAATGCCCCATTCCCCATTGGGCTCAATGGGGAATTTTCGCGCTCATACCGCCGGCGGATTTCCCGCCAGCGGTATGAGTGCGAATATTCGGCGGATTTCCCCCCAGCTCAGAGCTGGGGAGAAATCTGCCGAAGCCCCGAGTTGGCAGACCCTTAAATCCGGCAGTAATAGCGCTACCGCCGGATTTAAGGGTTACCGCCAAACTCGTGATGAGGCCCATTGCAGAGAAGTACCTTTGCAGGTGCACAAACCTTTGATGTTGCTGCAAATCCATTTAGAATTTCCTGATGCAAAACCAGGTTCATAGTTACCTGAGTGCTTAGTGTAGCTGCTGTACCATTGCAATGTTGTTTATCATGTTTTACTGACTCTTATCCCGAAAGCAGCCCCTTCACAGTCCTTCCTTTTACAAGTGTAATCTTATTAACCTCCACTATTGTTAAATGTAGGAAGCATAGTTTTCTTGTTCATTGCTTAAAAAATGGAAGTGGAGGTATTATGTTTGTTTCCATTTCCAACTCTTGGATAGGAGTATTATACTTTTTCGAGTTTGGTTTTGGATGTTAATATCAATAATTATGCATTCTATATGCTACATTGATGCAGAAATAGTACAAAGAAGTGAAATTAGGATCCTTCTTTCCTTAGAATTGTAATTTGTCGCTCATGTTGTTAATGGCCAATGTAGCCATAAAATATGCATTTGTTGGAATGTTAACATCCTCAGTAAGTCTGTCATATGGAGATGTTTGTGCAAAGTGAAAATAATTTAATTTGTGTGTAAACATTTATTTTACTACAGAGATTTGCACAAGGGTAAGGGCGCTCAGCCAATCAGGTGGCTTAAGCAGCAGGTGAGAATACACATTCCCTGCCTGCATTCCCAGTGGCACCCTTTTTTTATAATATGGGGAGCCAACAAGGAGCCTCTCTCTGTTGCCTCCTCTCGCCACCCCACCGTTCCGCCAAAATCCCCTGATCCCCTCTCCCACCTACCTCCACCCCTCCATCCCCACTTACCTGCAGGTCTGGAGCTCTATGCTCTGGTCCCAGTGCACCTCCAGTCTCCTGGCCGCTGCCATGGACATGGAAAAGGGACTTAGTCCCTTTTCCATATGGAAGTGGGCATCTTTTTTTTCCCCTCCTGAGATTGGATGAATCTCCCAAGGGAAAAAAGTAATTCACACCCCGTATAAACCCTGGGGTGTGAATGGTTTTCCACCGCTTTGCGGGAGGCTGACATGGCCGGTAACAGCCCACAGCCCTCACTGAGTTGAGGCCCTTAGTGCGATTGGGCATACCTTGGCGAAGTCTGGCAGGCCGTTAGTGGCCATGTCAGCCCCCGGCCGTGGGGGTGAAAGCTACAATCATGTATAGAAAATGAATGTTTAAGCAATAGTTACTGTACATAGTACTGATGTTTTTTAGGAAATATCATAAACTGAAGTAATTGCTTTTAATAATATTGTTTTAGATTATTAGTATTTTATAAATAGAAAAGGTTTAGATGTAAAAGTAAGATTTACGCATAGAATTTAGTTTAGCAAGTAGAGTTTTTTTTCTCTCCAATTGTAATGTTTTTCCTCTTCTAAATGATTCATTTTTACAACCTGAATTGGTTGAATACTTGGAATACATTCAGTATTTATGAAGTACTATTATGAAAGAAAACGTCACTGCCCCCGTCTTTGTAGTTCTATTATGAAATATATTGCATTGTCTTTCACAGATGTGATGGTGACCTAGCAAACAAAATTAGGCACCCATTAAAGAACTTAGGTATGTAATTTTGAATAACAAATCTTTCTATTTATATTGTTTTGAAAATATAATTTTTTTAAATAAATAAGTTATCATATTTCTTTAAAGAATTGTACTAGTAATATTGACAAAGAAAATGTAAGGTGAGCAAAACATTGCAGGGACATTTAAGGGCCTCATCACGAGTTGGGCGGTAACGCCGGCGCTATTAGCCCTACCGGCAAACCCCCCGGCACTATTAGCGCCGGATCACGGGTTTAGGGGAACAGTTAGTGCCCATTCCCCATTGAGCCCATTCGGGAATTCCTCATTCCCCATTGGGCCCAATGCGGAAAATTTGCGCTATTACCGCCAGCGGATTTCCCGCCGGCGGTAATAGCGCCAAAAATCAGCAAATTTGCTGCAGATTTCCCCCCAGCTTAGAGCTGGGGGGAAATCCGCCAAGGCCATGATCTGGCAGACCCTTAAATGCGGCGGTAATAGCGGTACCACCGCATTTAAGGGTTACCAGCAGACTCGTGATGAAGCCCTGAGGTAAGAATTTAATGCAACAAAACCCCTGGAATTCAGCTAAAGCTACCTTAACTTCGCACCCCCTGTTGCGCAGCCTATGACCACAATGATGGCATCACAGATGACAACCCTGATGACATCACTGGTGGCATCATTAATTATATCATCTATGACATCATTGATGACATCACTGATGAATTCACTGAATGTATCACTAGTGACAACACTAATTACACCATACATCATACCACTGTTGGAAACTTGGAACCTTGAATTTCAAAGGTTTTTTACAATGTATTGCTCACCTTAACATCCCTGCAACTAACGTTTTCTCCTTGAATTTCAAACATTTTTTACAATGCATTTCTCACCTTAACGTACCTGAAACTAAATCTTTTTTCTTGAAAATATATATATAAATATACTTGAGGCCTTCTTCAAATTGCTCAGATTGAAATAATTATTTCCATAACAAACCACACGAAGGCAAGGACAGCAATGGCGAGGACAGCAATGTAATTGTCAACGGGGGACAGCAATGTAATTGTCAACGGGGACCCAAATAAAGGCAGGAAACAAGTTCCAACAGGGCGCAACCCAAAACTGGACTGATACATTGAAAGCTGCAGGCATAGAGCAATATCCGCCATACTAGACAAACGCATCAAACACTCCTATAGCCTGACACCTCCAGAAAAAAGGGATATAAAATCTCTGTATAGCATCAAGAGTATTACAATCAAACCAGCAGACAAAGAAGGAGCAGTTGTCATAATGAACACCTGTGTCTATGTGCAGGAGGCACACATGCAACTTTCTGACACAAGATATTACAAAAAGCTGCAGGAAATCCCAACAGACCAATATAAAAGAGAACTCAACAAGATCATCAAGAAACTTCCAAATGACTTCCAGGATCACATACAGGGCCTAGTAGGAGATAACCCAAAACCTGGTCTTTTTTACATGCTCCCCAAAATACACAACGAAAACCACTGTTGATGCCCAATCATCTCTGGATCAGGCACGCTGACTGAGAACATGGCTAGACCGAGAACATCTTGAAGCAACAGGCAAGACAGACACACAGCTACATCCGGGACACTATTATTTATTTTTGAATTTTCTTGTTTAAAGCACAGACCTAGTTCGAGAGTAGCGGAGCGCTGGACAAAGTGTGGGTAGCCAGCATTTGGGCTTGCATATTTTAATAGTAGCGCAGTACTGTGGGGTCTGTGCATCGTTATGTGCATCCATTGGAATTAGTCCTTGGTCAGTCAGGTGTTGTTGAAAGAGCCTTGTTTTGAGAGATTTGCAAAATTGGAGATTTGTGGGAGCATTCTGAGCCGACATCGGGATCGAGTTCCAGGGGGAGGGTGCATGACAAGAGAGGATTGTTTGCAGTTCTTCTTTTTTAAAACAAGTTGCGATTCAAGCTGGTTGGACAATATGCTGTGCGAGGAGCATGTGTCACCAGATATGGGAAGCTTATCCGCCAGGTACAGTGGTGTGCTATTTGTGAATGCTTTGTAGATGACTACTTACAAGGAAAGGAAACCCGGTATACAACTGTCTAATCACAATTAGCAGTGTATACTTTGTCTATATCCGGGAGGATAGTGATAGGGGTACAAGGAGACAAAGTTGTGAAGCAGGTACTAGAGGTGTATGGTATAAACACTCTTAGTAAAACATTAGGAGGGACCAAAAAAGGTTAAAAAGGTCAGTATCAACTTTTAATAGTAAACAGTCCGTCAGAATTAAAACATCCAATTAAATAGATAGGTCCGTAATACAGAAATTGTCACATCTCATATAGACAACAACAATAGGGAATACATAGCAGGCTCCAATGGCCAGTTGCAAGTAATGTTATAGCACAAAATACAACCACTGAGGGTACTTATCAACCTAGATAGTAAGGTACCCACCCAAATATGGTTAAATGTGTCATAAATGTAACTCTCTGTTTAAAGTTCAGAGATATGTCTCGACATGTTTCTGTTCCTCTAAAACAAAGTGTGGAACATTCATCAGGAGGGAATAAATTACAGTATAGCCTATTTGACAATTGCGGTGGTAAACAGTACCACTACAATATCCTAGCACCTGCAAAAGATAAAAACAACAGACATCAAAGATTAGCTATTCAATAGTTAGATACTTTGGAAGGTTCAAAAATGAATGAATGAACTGGGCAACCTATCAAGGGAAATAAATACCTGATAGGGTGCTTGTGGGGGCTCTCTACTAGTAAAAGTAGGTCTAGGGTGGTGAACATCACGGCCCTATAAAGGAAAAGAAAATAATCTATAGCCAATAATTCAACTATCAAGAAGCCTAGTAGTACACACAATACAATACAACAGCGAAGATGGGAAAAGAGGACATCATGTGTCTACGCGACAAAGCATCTAATCATGGGAAAGAAGAACCGTAACTGGTGAGTCCCGCATACCAAAAAGGGAGGTGAAACACCAGCGAAAAGACAGTGGATGGGCGAGACATGCTGAGCAACAATGTGTCCACGTCCACAGGGTGCAGGGCCACCCGAATCAGGCAAATTGGAAGTAACATACCCCTATGTAACTGTGCAATAAGGGGAGTGGAGTAAAACCGGTGTTATGCTGGAGTGCTTAGCGGTCAACTCAACGGGAAAGAGTAACTCCGCGGTGAGCAGCGTACTCTGATCACAATCGGGTGAACAAGATAACCAAGAAGTTCCCAGAGAAATCCTACCTTGGTAAGCCCGTAGGGGTGTACTCGAGAGCAGATCAAAGCAAAACGCACTGCAGATAAAGTAAATAATGCACAAAAGTACGATCAATGTAAAAACGAGCAGCAAAAGGCTGTTCGTCTGTATGTAACATAACTTACCAAGTGCGGGAGAGTGTGCGGCAAGCAGGTATCTCGCCTACGAGGATCTACACGAAGTATCCAGAAACAGCGCGATGCAGCCGATGCAGGTAGGTTGTCAAGGGAACCCCATGGTAGTCCTACTACTATGTTCGTGTATCCTAAGAGGATGCCATGAGTGAATGAAACCCGGCGGCCATCTTACAAGGGAGTGAAGGAAAAGAGGTAGGGTAATTTCAACGTCTAGAAATAGAGCCCAAATCGGGTGGTGAAGCAAAGGAGGCTTAGTGGGAGGTGTCTCGAAAATTCGGAGGGAACAGGGTGGTCGGAAAAACTAAAAAACTCAATGTATTAAAACCATAAAGCTCCAGAGTGGAGTTTCCAACTGTAACATCATCATCAAGTAATTACATGTAGCAATGTAAACACAGATAATTAAGAGGCTGCTAGATGTTGTGCCAATCAATCGACTCGTTGAGCCCCGTGACATCACTATGTAGGGTGAAAATCATCTTTTGTTCCAACAGTTTCTTTTCGCATGCTCTGTTATTAGCTCCTTTCAGAGCCAGTAGAACCGTCCAGGTGAAGTCTTCATATTTATGTTTCAGAAGGTTGAAGTGTTTCTCTAGTGGAGCATTCTCAGTCCTGTTCTTCAAACAGCTCCGATGTTCCATTATGCGAGTTTTTACTTTTCTAATAGTCTTACCGACATAATGTAATCCACATCTACAAGTGATCATGTATACTACAAAGTCAGTGTTACAATTAGTAAGGTTCTTTTGGGTCCAGGGTTTTGAGAGGCCAACATCAACTTCTTTAGTTCTCGTATTTAATTTGCAAACGCCACATGTGCCGCAAGGATAATGTCCAGTGGTTTCTGGTAGACCCCAAAGAGAGTTCAATCTGGGTTCCGAAATATTGACTGATTTCAATTTGCTCTTACTAATTACATTGCCAATGGTGGTACTTCTTTTATAGGCGAATATAGGCATAGGGATAGATTGAGTTGCGGTTCTAAAGATTTTCCAGTTTTTCTTTATGATGTTGGTGATTTCAAAACTCTGGTCCGTAAAGGTGTTCACACAGACAATGCGATCCTCTTTAGGTTTCATTGGTTTGGGTTCTAACAAAGCCTCTCGATTATTGTTAAATGCCCTTTTGGCTGCTTTTCTTATTAACTTTTTGGGATAGCCTCTTTGTTTGAGCTTTTTACTGAGTGTGGAAGCCTCAATTTCATAAGTTTCTTTATCAGAACTATTCCTCTTGAGACGTAGAAATTGTCCAAAGGGAAGATTGTCGCCTAGATGTTTAATATGGTGGCTAGAATAATCAAGATTGGAATTGTTATCAGTTGGTTTATGATAAGGTTTTATTTTTAAGACCCCATTAAGGGGAAAGATGGTTAAATCTAGAAAGTTAGTAGACTCACTGCTAGAAGTCATCGTGAATTGTAGATGGGGATTGAGACTATTTACCCAGGTGAAGAAATTGTTGGCATCATCCTGTGAACCCTTCCACAATACCAGGATGTCATCAATGTAACGACTCCATTTTGTGATATTGTTCCTAAAAGGATTGTTAATGTTATAGATATGTGATTTCTCGAAAGTTTCAACATAAAGGTTAGCCACGCTCGGTGCCATGGTGGCCCCCATAGCTGTGCCCTCGATTTGTTGATAACATTTTCCGTTGAACTCGAAATAGTTACGTTTCAGTGCGAGTTCCACACACCAGAGGATAAATGAGGTGGGTACTGGGTCATTGTCTTCTCGGGTAAGAAGTATTTCTTCTATGGCATCTATTGACGCCTGTTGTGGTATGTTGGTATATAGGGAAACAATATCCAAACCTATAAGTAGGTTGGATGAAGGGTCAAACTCAAGATTTTCATAGCAGTTGATAACATCTTTGGAATCTTTTAGATAGGATTGCATTTTTTGTACATATATTTTCAACTAATGGTCCGCAAAAGCAGAGAGGGGTTCTAAAACAGAATCAATACCTGCTACAATGGGGGGGCCGGGTGGATTCAGAAGGGTTTTGTGGACCTTGGGAAGGGTGTAAAACGTTGGAATGCTGGGTTTCTTATTAACAAGGAAATCTGCTTCCTGTTTAGAGATCCATTCACGATCTTTCGCTTTCCCCACTTTGTCAGCTACAAGTAGTTGGAGTTCGGGTGTAGGATCTCGAGTAAGTAAGTGATAGTAGGAGATGTTGCTCAGTTGTCTTTCACATTCATCAATATAATCGGTACGGTAGAGAATCACGATCCCTCCACCTTTGTCCGCCTTCTTTATGATGATCGATGGATTAGTAGACAAGGACTCCAGAGCTTTGCGTTCCTGATGGGATAGCTTGTGAAAGGTCCTTCGATGCTTAACTTCAAGGGCAGTGACCTCAGCAATGACTTTCTTTTCAAAGACTAATGATTCCGGAGAAAAACTTTGGGGAGGAGGGTAGAACGTAGATGGATTCCGTAGCCCTGTACAATTTCTGGGGCCCTCTTCGATGATGTCATCAGGTGAAGAGAAGAATTCTTTCAAGTGGATTTTTCTCTTCCACTTCTTGAATTCGATCTGAAATTCGAATGGGTCATGCTCTTTTGTCATGACACAGATGATACATGCAGTCTTGAATAGTATCTTGGCTTGGAGTCGAAGCCAATGTAGATTGTGTGGGATGGGGGTAATTCAGCCCAATCTCCAGGATCCCATAATAAGATGTGCTGCAGCGTGGTGGACTGCTTTTAGGGGAGCCAAGTGAGGAGCTGTGAGCCCTGTCAGGAGGGCATTTCCCCATTGATGTGTGAAACCACACGGGCCTTGCACTACGGTCTAAAAGGTATGTAGTGGGATAAAGGGTTTGATTTTTCAAAAGGTAGATATTGTGAGCCAGGCTATTTGAGCCTTCTTGGTTATGTGTTTCTGGAAGGACAGATTGCTGTCAATGGTGAAGCCTAAGAATTTTGCTGTGTCTCAGTTGTGGACCAAATCCTTCTAGGCGCATATCATTGAGCCATTGTTGGACAAGTTGTTTTTTAGCAGGTGGACCGATGAGGATGAATTCAGTCTTGGATGAGTTTAGTTTGAGGTAGGCAGTCGACATCCAGGACTTTATGATGGGTAGATAATCGCGGAGAGAAATGATGTCCTGCACGTTATTTACTCTTGTGTGCAACTAAGCATTGTCTGCATAATGGTGGATGGCTATATTGGAATCTATAAAGAGGGTGCCCATAGGCTCCATGTAAAGGTTCAAATGGACTGGTGAGGTCATGGAGGCTTGGGTAACTCCTCAGGAGACCTGGAGTCAGTTATAGTGCAACAAATTCAGCGCAGAGGTCAAGGAGTCTCCCTTATCTATGATTTGGGAAGCATAATCCATCACCTAGATGGTGTCTTTCCCGATGCTACACTTTGGGCGGAACCCTGACTGATTGTCATTTAGTAGGTGGAGTTGTTAGATTCTGGCGAGTGGTTGTGTAGCAACTACTTTTTCTAAGATATTGCCAATAAACAGGAGGGACAACATGGGCCTGTACTTGGCCAGGTTGTCTGGATGTAGGGTTGGTTTTTTCAAAAGAGCTCATATGAGACCAGTCTTCAGGGTGTCCGGGAATGATCCTTCTGCGAGAGAGGAATTGATAATGCTGCGATTGATCACATTGATCAGCAGACACGTCAATTGTTAAATGATGGAGGCCAGAATTATATTGCGTGGGTAAGAAAAAAGCACAATTTTGTGTTTGAAGCCTATTTGGACATACTAAGCCCTTGCCTTGTGTGAAGTCTCCTTTATTGAGCTCCGCATGAATACTTTGAAAGTGGGCTTGTTCACTAAAGATTGGCACGGGGTTCGTATGGTGGCTTGCCCAATGTGTGGAGCAACGGAGGAGTATATTGCCCATTTTCTGTTTTCTTCAACGGATATGATGACCTCAGAATGAAATACTTAATCCTGCTGTCCAAACAGGCCGGCGTTCAGCAGGTTCAGTTTGCCTTGGCTCTTTGCAAACATGCTGGTAATTTAGCTGTAGTTTCTATCATCACCAAGTATGCACACATACAGGCCGATTCATGGAAATAATGTGCGCGGAAAAACCGGCGCACGCGTGCGAAAACGTGCGATTCGCAGTGGCACAGAAAAAAATCGCAGAAAATCGCACAGAAAACAGCGCACATCCATTCATGGAAGCTCGCCTACAACAGGCATTCATGGAATCGAATCGGGTAAAACAGCGCACGGCCAAAGACGCGCACAGGCCCATACCCGTACGCCACAGAAAGCAGGCGGTAGTGTCCCAATACATGTGCGCCAAAATGTGCGCTTAAAAAATACTGTATACACAGCCCAGCGATTGTGCCTGGGGGAGGGTGTGCGTGCATTTCAGGGGTGCGCGCGAAGTCATACACGCGTTTTGGCTGAGTGCGTGTATGTCAGGGGTGCGCGAGAAGTTTCACACACGTTTTGGCTGGGTGCGTGTATTCCAGGGGTGCGCGAGAAGTTTCACATGCGTTTTGGCTGGGTGCGTGTATATCAGGGGTGCGCGAGAAGTTTTACACGCGTTTTGGCTGGGTGCGTGTATTCCAGGGGTGCACGAGAAGTTTTACACGCGTTTTGGCTGGGTGCGTGTATATCAGGGGTGCGCGAGAAGTTTCACCCACGATCGGGCCTGGGGGAGCAGGGTACGTGTATACCAGGGGCTCGCGGGTGTTCTTACACGCGATCGGGCCTGGGGGAGCGTGTGCGTGTATTCCAGGGGTGCGCGTGAAGTGTTTCACGCGATCGGGCCTTGGGGGGGAGCGGGGTACCACTCACCGTCTGCCTTGCTTGTAGAACGCGTAGCCAACACCCGCTGTGAAGTAATAGCGTGTGAACCCCAACAGATGGAAAACACACGCACCGCACGAAAAGCACATACAGAGAAGCCCTGCGCGAAACTCCACAGACGCGCTTACGCTGTAAGGGCCTTTGGTCCAATGAAATCGCGTACACGTGCTTACGCGCTAAGGGCCTTTCCTCGAATTACACGCAGACGTGCAGGATTTTCACGTGCCAAATCACTCCGTATCAAGCTGGCCACGCGAAAACACACGGAAGGCCACGCTCCTGCCCAGAAGGCCATATTACTGCCCCCCAGAGCCCCGAGCACGCTCCCACCTGCCATCTGCTGCTGCCTGACTGACTGCCTGCTGCCCACGTGCCCTGCCATTTGCTGCCTGCACATCAGCCAGGGGTGCAGTTGCTGTGACCACCCCTGCTGGTACCAAAGACTCCCGACTGGAGTACCATCTTGCTCTACAGCCCAGCCCCAGGACCCACTTGCCCACCCACTCCTGCCTCTGGGGTTGCCATGTCGGGCCCACCACCATCTGGCAGCACTGGCAACCCCCAGCCAAAGAGGCAGAGGGGCACCAGCTTCAGTGCCACCGAAGTTGGTGTCCTGGTGGAGCATGTCCTGGGGCATTATGATGCCCTCTTCGAACCAAGACGCGCCGACAGGGAAGGACGGGATAGGATCTGGGCGGACATCGTGACTGCCATCAACGAGGAGGGGGTGGCAGTCCGAAGATTCCATCATGTGAAGAAGCGCTGGGATGATTTGAGGTCCAGGACCCTTCTGAAGGCCCGGTGCCTCGTGGAGGGGGGCCGGGGCAGCATCAGTCCCATCCAGCTGAGGGTCCTGGAACGTATAGACCCAGTGCTCCACGCCGGATCCTTCCGAGGCAGGCCCGTCTGGAGTTGAGCGGTAAGTGGTCAGGCATTGATGTGTGAGACAGGGCATGTTGCAGTGTGCTGATTGTCTGATACTTGCCTGTATGTGTGACATAGGCCATGTACGTATGTGTGTATGCTGGGACATGATGGTCATGCATGTGAGACCAGTAATGTGTGAACCAAATGGTTGGTGCATGTGTTCAACAGCAACATGGGGAGCTCTATGCAGAATGGACACATGAAAGCATGCCAGTCTCTGTTCCTGGACATGGGTGGGGGTGAGGGATGGGTGCTGATGGCATGTACATGTATGGTGTCCATGTCTGTGTGTCTGACCTGCGTGTCTGTGACTTGTAAATGCCATGGATGCATGACACATGTCTGTGAGAATGTTCCGAATCACTGATGCAGCCTAGTTATCCTTGTATCCACTGTGTCTGGGGTGTACGAGTCCAGATGGATGGAACTACGGTGAGGTGTGTGCATGTGATAGGCATGAGCCATGATGCATGTGAGTCTCAAGACAACATTGTATGTTTCAAGAGTCCCTCGGACATGTATGCTAATGTCCATAGCATGCGCCATTCCTGTTCCTGCATGTGTTTTGCCTGCACTGACCCATGTGTTGTGGAGGGACATGTTGGGAGTGATGTATGACAGTGCCACTCATCTGCTATTGCTTCCGGTCTAGGGAACCATTGTACAGTACCCTGATGCTTGTGTTCTATGTCTCCCTCTACACAGCGCAAGGTGAAGAAGAGGGCGGAGACGGCGCTGTGGAGGCAAGTGGCGGGGATGCCCCCACGGCTGCAGCGGAAGGGGTGGGTGAGCTCCCACAGGGGCTTGCAACGGCGGTACACAGCGTGGAGACATCCAGGTTGGTGGTTTCCACGGAGGAGGAGGAGGCCGTCACTGAGCCGCACATGGGGCCTGGTGGGGGCATCCCTGCTGGTGCAAGTGGTGCAGTCCAGGGCCAGGGGCAGGAGGCAGCACAGGTCGCCGTGGAAGTGCACATCGTCATGTGCTGGGGGAAGGGGCACATGAGTGGGACATGTGTGGGGGCCTGCTGGCAGGTGCCCCACACTGCCGGGGGGTGGGGGTGCTGGTGGACATGAGTGGGGGCCTGCTGGCAGGTGCCCCACACTGCTGGGGGGTGGGGGTGCTGGTGGACATGAGTGGGGGCCTGCTGGCAGGTGCCCCACACTGCTGGGGGTGGGGGTGCTGGTGGACATGGGTGGGGGCCTGCTGGCAGGTGCCCCACAGTGCTAGGGGGTGGGGGTGGTGGGGAACATGAGTTGGACATGGGTGGGGGCCTGCTGGCAGGTGCCCCATAGTGCTGGGGGTGGGGGTGGTGGGAGACATGGGTGGGGGCCTGGTGGAGGGTGCCCCTGCACTGCTGGGGGGTGGGGGTGGTGGGGAACATGAGTTGGACATGGGTGGGGGCCTGCTGGCAGGTGCCCCACAGTGCTGGGGGTGGGGTGGTGGGAGACATGGGTGGGGGCCTGGTGGAGGGTGCCCCTGCACTGCTGGGGGGTGGGGGTGGTGGGGAACATGCGTTGGACATGGGTGGGGGCCTGCTGGCAGGTGCCCCACAGTGCTGGGGGTGGGGTGGTGGGAGACATGGGTGGGGGCCTGGTGGAGGGTGCCCCTGCACTGCTGGGGGGTGGGGGTGGTGGGGAACATGTGTTGGACATGGGTGGGGGCCTGCTGGCAGGTGCCCCACAGTGCTGGGGGTGGGGGTGGTGGGAGACATGGGTGGGGGCCTGGTGGAGGGTGCCCCTGCACTGCTGGGGGGTGGGGGTGGTAGGGAACATGAGTTGGACATGGGTGGGGGCCTGGTGGAGGGTGCCCCTGCACTGCTGTGGGGTGGGGTGGTGGGGAACATGAGTTGGACATGGGTGGGGGCCTGGTGGAGGGTGCCCCTGCACTGCTGGGGGTGGGGGTGGTGGGGAACATGAGTTGGACATGGGTGGGGGCCTGGAGGAGGGTGCCCCTGCACTGCTGGGGGGTGGGGGTGGTGGGGAACATGAGTTGGACATGGGTGGGGGCCTGCTGGCAGGTGCCCCACAGTGCTGGGGGGTGGGGGTGGTGGGGAACATGAGTTGGTGATTATTTGTGCAAGGAGACATGTGCCTTTGCTGGGGGCATGCCCATGTTGGGTGGGCAGCCTGCGGGACATGACCAGGGATGCAGGGTAGTCCCCTGTGGTGTGGGCTGCCTGCAGGGGCCGTGGAGGGTGTACAGGGAACACCTGGGAGGACCCACACTGGAAAATCACATGTAGGACTCCCCGGCACCCCTGCAATACACGTACCCTGCTGAAATTGCATGTAAAACTTTCTGCGCACCCCTGGTATACACGCGCGCAGCCCAATCGCGTGTGAAACCACCCATGAGCCCCTGAAATACACGTGCCCAGGCCAATCGCGTGTGGAACTTCTCGCGCACCCCTGACATACACGCGCCCAGGCCAATCGCGTGTGGAACTTCTCGCGCACCCCAGAATTACACGCACACGCTCCCCCAGGCCCGATCGCGTGTGGAAGCACCCGCGAGCCCCTGAAATACACGCGCCCAGGCCAATCGCGTGTGGAACTTCTCGCGCACCCCTGAATTACACGCACACGCTCCCCCAGGCCTGATCGCGTGTGTAACCACCCGTGAGCCCCTGAAATACACGCGCCCAGGCCAATCGCATGTGGAACTTCTCGCGCACCCCTGTAATACACGCACGCAGCCCAATCGCGTGTGAAACCACCCGCGAGCCCCTGAAATACATGCGCCCAGGCCAATCGCATGTGGAACTTCTCACGCACCTCTGATATACACGCGCCCAGGCCAATCGTGTGTGGAACTTCTCGCGCACCCCTGAAATACATGCGCCCAGGCCAATCGCGTGTGAAACCACCCGCGAGCCCCTGAAATACACGCGCCCAGGCCAATCGCGTGTGGAACTTCTCGCGCACCCCTGAAATACACGCACGCAGCCCAATCGTGTGGAACTTCCAGCGCACCCCTGAAATACACGCAGCAGCCCAATCGTGTGTGGAACTTCCCGTGCACCCCTGAAATACACGCACGCAGCCCAATCGCGTGTGGATCTTCCCATGCACCCCTGAAATACACGCACACAGCCCAATTGCGTGTGGAACTTCTCACGCACACCTGAAATACACGCACACGCTCCCCCAGGCCCGATCGCGTGTGAAACCACCCGCGAGCCCCTGAAATACACGCGCCCAGGCCAATCGCGTGTGGAACTTCTCTCGCACCTCTGAAATACACGCACCCAGGCCAATCGCGTGTGGAACTTCTCGCGCACCCCTGACATACACGCGCCCAGGCCAGTCGCGTGTGAAACCACCCGCGAGCCCCTGTAATCCACGCGCCCAGGCCAATCGCGTGTGGAACTTCTCGCGCACCCCTGAATTACACTCACACGCTCTCGCAGGCCCGATCGCGTGTGGAAGCACCCGCGAGCCCCTGAAATACACGCGCCCAGGCCAATCGCGTGTGGAACTTCTCGCGCACCCCTGAATTACACGCACACGCTCCCCCAGGCCCGATCGCTTGTGTAACCACCCGCGAGCCCCTGAAATACACGCGCCCAGGCCAATCGCGTGTGGTACTTCTCGCGCACCCCTGTATTACACGCACACGCTCCCCCAGGCCCGATCACGTGTGAAACCACACGCGAGCCCCTGAAATACACGTGCCCAGGCCAATCGCGTGTGGAACTTCTCGCGCACCCCTGAATTACACGCACATGCTCCCTCAGGTCGCGTGTGTTACTTCTCGCACTGGTACAGGGTTGGCACAGCCCTTTGCGATCGTTTTGCTATCTTAATGGCTTTTCCTTGCGCGAGGGCATTCTTGGGGGCGTAACTGGCGCTGCTGCAGGGTCGCTGCGATACTCTGCGCCACGGCTTGTTTTGGAGGATTAATCCATGAATACGATGTGCGCTGAAATGGATTTTATCGCACGCGGCTGGCGCAGACATTCGCACGGGAACACTCTGCGCCAGCCGCGTGCGATACTTTTGACTGTATTTCCATGAATCGGCCTGATAGTGTGGGTGAGGACACTTAAAAAGAACAATGCACTTGCCTTAATTATTGGTTGATTTGCCTTTATGCCGTAATGGTAATGTAGAACAGGAGTGTGAGATCAAAATAATTGCACTGTATTGCACTACACTTTAACCATTGAAAACTATGAGATGCTGAAACAGGTTTTAAAAGGTTTTAAGCTGTATGGTATGTCTATTATTATATCTTACATTACTAGGAATGGTTTTATGTAATTGTACAACTTTTTATGATATGATGGCCATGTGTCAGCATTGCAATGCACTTTACCAAATGTTTTGATATGTCAATATAGGTTTTAGATGGTTTTAATAGTTGTGCCTTATGTACAAATTTGATGTCTTTATAAACTGTAATGGTTTTTTTATCCAATTGTATGAATTTGAAAGCTGTTATGGTCTAGTTCCGAAATAAAGCAATTCTGACTGACTCACTGAGAGTAAGAAGTAGGTTTGAGGGAGGCAATCATTTTTAGGAGATCTTGGGGAAAGACATGAGAGAAATTGGTCCAAAGGGTCAGTGTGAATGCCGGGGTGCAGGGGATGCTAATGCTGTGAGAGGTTGATTCAATGGTCTCTCAGATTTTGTCTATTTTTTCAATACAAAATGTGTTGATTCTGTTGCATTTTTCTTGAGTGGCTGGTACCTCGTGGTCTGGTGAGGGTTTGGACAATGCTTTACTACTTCAAAGAGGGCTTTGCTCCTGTTAAAGGCTGCAACAATGGTGGTGGAGTAGTAAGCCGCTTTGGCCTAGGTAATCAGAATCCTACGGTTTGCACACAGAGATTTGAGGTTGTTGAGGTCTCCCGAGTTATAGTTTTTGCTCCACCATTTCCCTAAGGCTCTGAATGAGCATTTGTTAGAGGCTAGGTCAGAAGTGTACTATGAGGCTGATGGTGTGGTCCCAGCCCAGCTGGATTTTAGGTGGGCATGAGTGTCCACCAGTTTCATAGCAGAGTTGCTGAATAATTCCAGGGTGGATAGAGGAAACCAGCAGGCGAGTGATTCAAATGAGCATGTTCTGGGAAAGGGGATGATGGAGCATGGACAATTGCTCCTGTGGATGATTGCCAATCCTCCTCCTGCCCTTCCTGGCTGGTCAGTATGTTGGCTGCAGTATCCTTGGTGTAAGAGACTGTCGAAAACATGTGGGGAGGATGGGGTAAACTATGCTGAGCATTGATCAACATCATAGGCCGGGTGCATGTGGTATGTGAGTTTTACATGAGGCCAAGGGCAATATTAATGAGGTTTGCTGGAGTAGCTTGCCGGGGCTGCCCAGGGCACTTAGCCATTCGAACCATAATGAGAGTGGGGATGGGCTGTGGAGGGTGGAGACCCATGGTGATGTATTTTGGTGAATAGTAGTAGTAGCAATTTGTTTTCAGGTGAAATGCAGAATTGCAGGTCTGGCCCGAACAGGCACAAACAGGTGCGGTCCTTGTCTTCGCACGTCCATTGCTGAAGATGCTGGCGATGAGAACACTAATGATCTACTTCACAAACTAGGCGATATAGCCGCATTCCAAAGGTGCACATTACTGGCAACCATGGATGTGGAGTCACTCCACACAAATGTTCCCCACCACATCAATGGCGTTGAGGTCTGTTAGAACACTTGTGGCGATCATAACAGACTTGCTGACACTAGAGGCAAGTGCATAGAATTCATCGTGACCCACAACTATTTCACATTTGGTACTGATACATATCTCCAAATGATGGGAACTTCCATGGGTACTCGAATGGTGCAGCAGTATGCATATTTATTCATGGCACAATTAGAGACAGATTTCCTTGGCACCTGTGACTGCAGACCTTTGAGATACCTGTGCAACATCAATGACAACCTCCTGTTTTGGACTGCTGGGGAACAGGACCTCCTAAATTTCCACTGAAGATTTTATGAATTCCTGAAAAAGTAAATTTCCTCAACACCACCATAACAATAAAAGATGACCATCTGCAGACCACAAGATGTTACAAACCAACTGAAAAGGCCAGCTATTTGAAGAGTGACAGCTTCCACCCAGAACACACAAAACATGGCTCAATATTCAGCTAAGCATTAAGATACAATCAGAAAATGCTCAGGCACCAGGAACTGGGATAAAAACACACAAACTTTGAGATCGGACATCATAAACCGTAGATTCAACCACAGAATTGTGGACGGCCAGATTCACAGACAACACAAACACCCAGGAGCAACCTCTTAGAATACAGAGTGAAAGAGGCGCAAACCCGGATGCCACTGGTAGTCACATAAAAACCAGAGTTCGAAGCCCTCATTGCTAAGGAACTCCAACCCATACTGCACTTAGAGAGGTTTTCCCTGAGATTTGTGTGTTTCTTGTTTGGTTTTTAGGTGCTTATACAGTAAGTAAAATACCGTTTCGAAGTGCCCACAGGGCAAGTGGCGGAACAAGGGAGTGAAATACAATTACATAACACAATTATTAATGAGAGCAGTGAAGGGAAAAGGAGGAACAACCACAGATGAGGTTCTTGCGTTGTTGAGTGCTACATGGTCAAGGGCGCGTTAGGAGTAAGTGTGATCTGCCAGGGCACGGGTTGTGCCAAGGCAAGTGCTGTGGGAAGAAAGGAGCTGGGCTGATTGGGTTTCGGAGGTCAGGGGCCCCGAGAATGCATATGGGCCCCAGACACCAATTGCAGACTCTGTGGGATTAGCAGAGAAGAGAAGAAGGGAAGGGGGAGGTGAAGAGGAAGGTCTTGAGGATCTTCCAGAATTTAAGAAAGTCCTGCTCAAGAGTCACAGAGGGAGGGGGAGGCTGTTCAATAGGAGGGAGCCAGCTGAGGAAAGCAATCGACCACCTACACTCTGTTTAGCAAAATGCTTTACACACAAAGAGTTGGTGCCAGAGGAACAAAGTGGTCTTGAGGGAGAGTATTTAGTCAGATAAAGTTGAAGATAGTGTGGACCCCGGGCCCAGACAGCCTTGTGGAAGATGCAGAGGGATTTAAATGTAATACATCCAGCAACCGGGAGCCAATGAAGACTTTTTAGGGCAGGAGAGATGCGGTCCCTGGGCTTAATGCAAAGGATATGTTTTGCTGCCCTATTCTGGATTTGCGGGAGGGGTTGCAGAGTGGAAGCAGGTAGATTCAGGATGAGGTTATTGCAATAGTCAAGCCTAGAGAGAACCAGGGCTCTGGTAACATTAGGCGTCTAGGAAAAGTGAGAAAAGGGAGATTCCTTTGAGAAGGAAGAGCTGAAAGTGGGACTTCTTGGCAATATCCTGAGTGTGAGGGAGGAAGGAGAGAGAGGAGTCAAAGATGACTCCAAGGTTTCTGGCTTCATAAGAAGGAGCAGGGGGAGAGCCTGAGGAGGATGGCCAGATTGAAGGGAAGAAGAAGGGAGCAGGGGTTCTGATGGGAATGTGGGATGTTTTTACCCATGCATCCGAGCCCTACCTCAAAAACTGTGCAGTACTGGCATTGAAAACATCATGATGGCCAGAGCTTCCCAGAAAATGCCCAGGGAAATGCATGAAGAATAGGCTGCCACCCATTTTGC
This sequence comes from Ambystoma mexicanum, assembly GCF_040938575.1. Taxonomy (NCBI): domain Eukaryota; kingdom Metazoa; phylum Chordata; class Amphibia; order Caudata; family Ambystomatidae; genus Ambystoma; species Ambystoma mexicanum. Next base: position 234,651,936 of record NC_090929.1, read on the forward strand.
CGATGTTATGGGCACAGAAGGGCACAGCCTAAAACCACCATTGGACTACCCACACAGTAGCCTGAAACCATTGGGAATGGCAATGCTGATTGCCAAAAGCAACCTAGAATTGTGGGGAATTCATTTTCTTAAATCCCAAAAATGGGTGCATTACCAGTACTCACCACTATCAGAAAGCCGGCGTTTTAAAACAACACCAGGCATTTGTGTAAAACTGAATAAATGAACCCAAAGCAGGCCAAAGAAAGACTTACTGAGAGGTGGATACAATGTAAAGTTATTTTCTGAAGTGACTTGAAGGTTTATAACAAGACTGGCTGAGCTGTGGATTTCAGCAGTTTAAGTAAACTTGGACTGAAAGACACTAAAAATCTAAATGTTTAAAAGAAATGAGTGACCTACTTTGAGTGTCACATAGGTTGCAATTGTTTAAATGTCATAGTTTTAAACTTAGAATCAGCATTCTAGCTGCATATGTAAAAATTGTTCGTTTTATTTGAATGCAGAAAACTGGGTAACTAAAAGTGACATTAGCTGGAGCCTGGCTTAAGGCACTGGATTCTGCTTGACAACTTCCCCCCAATTGGAGTGAAACTGGATCCACAGCAGTTCCCAGGCCTAGATGCCTTTTGCTGTTCCCACCAAAAGGGATATGACACTTCTCTGATTGAATTACCTGGGCTCTGCAGGAAATTGAACAAAGCCCTGTCCTGACTCAGGCAAATGTTTTATTGGTGGGAGTCATAAATGTGGCTTCCTCCTGGAAGGAAAGGGGAGGAGCACTGCCTGTGAGAGCAAGCTGGCTTGGCAGAACTGGAAAAACCAGAAATTCAACCTTGTGCTGGGGGGAAACCACACCCCTTTGGGGCCAGAACATAAATCTAAAAAGATGGATCATTCATAGAGCGGACTTGTGAAAATTGTATAAGTGGTATCATTATTCTTGTGATTTTTCTGTGCACATTTGAAGACGTGTTAGGACCCGGTGGTATGTTCAGGGGGGTTTTTAGCGGAAAAGAGGATATTACTCTAAATGTATGTATGTTAAAAATCTGACACTCCACCACCTAATGCCCACATGCTTTGCGAACATTTGTGTAAATGCGGGGACAAATCCAATATTGGTAACCCGACCAAAAAGTGAAATATGTGCCATTTTTGAACCCAAGCCCCCAGGAAGAGCAGAGTTTGAACAGGGGATACCTCATGTGATATGTGATGGGTGCATGTAATTTTAAACAAATGTGTACCTGTGCAAATATGCATTTGGGTCAAATATAGATTGTGTGTAATTTGACAGGGTAGTGTCCTCTCTGCAAGCCATTAAATGACATCGCTCTGACACTCCACTTCTTTTCCCCAATCAAGAGAGAAAGGAAAGCTTGACCAATGGGTAGTGGAGAGAGGGGCTGGCTAGTGATGCTGCACACACACCCACTTTCAAAACACATAAAAGCAGACAGTCATGACAGATAGGGAGATTCTATTCCATCTGCTGCGGGACGCTCTGCCGGGAAAATCCATACTTTACCTCCATCAACCTCCAGAGAGCCAACATAGAGACTTCAATCTATCCACCTTCAGAGACCAAGACTTTACTTCAGAATTTGTAGCAGAGAGGTCAACTACAAGCTAAATCCCTCTTTAGCAGGCCTCAAATCATTGCCACTATTCACAGCCAGGCGAGTTGTTTGAATTCTTTGCAAGAACTCTTGCCATTTGCCAGAGAGCAGTGTTGTATCCAGAGAGACCAGCTGAACCGGAGACCGCTGTATCCGGACCCACAGACCTGATCAGAACCAGAGACCCAGACCAGACCAGCAGAGTAGAGCTGACCCAGATCACTGTGAAGTGCCGAGACCAAAACCAGAGTCCAGTCCAAAACCTGACCAGATCCGTGGCGTGGCCTATTTCTAAATATATTGTGAGTACCTAGCAGAACTGTGCAGAACCCAATCTCTTAGTAAAAATAATCTAATCCAAACTATTTTAATCTAAGTAGAACTGCCTCCTAACTGTCACCTGTCATTTGCAAAGCTGTCACCTGTCATTTTCTAGCTGCCAGCTGTAACCTGTCGCTTTGAACTTTTAAGATTTCAAATCCAAAAAAACAACCTTCACATAATCGTTCATATCTCTGGAACCGTTTGGGCTAGGAACTTGGTTTCACTTTCCTCTGAAAGCTTAGGATCTTACCTTTCCAACAAGCCTAGAACCGACTCCTTATACTTTCTCTGTAATCACGATTCTCGTACCCGCGAATTTTGCCGCGATTTGCGATTTGGCCTGATTTCTTTACTTGTAAAAAGATAGCTGTTTTGCCTGAACTGCTAAATTTCGTTTGCCTCTTAAGAACCATCCCTGAATCATTGCTAGAGTGAGCCTGGACTAATATTAACTAGATACCACTCACCCTGAACCTCTAGAGGGAATTAAAAGCATGTTAGCATATTTTTCACTTCATTGCCAGCACATATAAAAGCATTTTGGGCCTGTGGTTCAAACTTCTGTAGTCTAAGCTTGCTGGGGTGAACTGAATTACATTTGATTGCATTTCTGAGAACTGTGTGCTTTCCTTCCATTTCCTTGCATTGCATAAAGGGGGGAGTGGATTGCCAGAGAAAAGTGATTACATTGTTTTGTTGAAATCATATTGAGTATTTTCTGTATTACATTTTCATTCAACATTGCATCCATCTGAACTTATATAAAGCATTCTCTACCACCTTATTCTTCTGTTCCTATTCACAAGTGTGCTAGTGCCAGACTATCCATTATTGATTACTGCTCAGATTAAATGTGATATTCAATTATTAATTTATTATAACGTGTGATATATATCTCTATTGTTTAAATTATCAAATAAACCTTTTAAACTTGCAAAACAGAACTACTTCGTGGCTCAGTGGGGTCAGGGGGATTCCAAGAGAGGCGTGTTATATAGGGGTAGTCATCCAGAACGCATGAACTGGACATAAATATATATCAATAAGGGTTTTCATTCAGTATTCTAGACTAGGCGTTGACTTAGCTGTAGTTTTGAATTGAATCCTCTTACAAATTGGGGGCTCGAGCGGGACGTTTGGGTTAGATCTATCACTTGTGCAGATTAATACAGTGTGCCAGCTGACCAGATACACATATCCGGTCGGATTACCACGCTGTGTTACGCTGTAAAGCACTCCTCAAAGGAACGCTCTAAGGAAAAGGTCTGTTTTGCAAAAATAAAATACAAACTTCTGTAAGTCAGGACAGAGACCAATCTCTAGAATGACGACCTTAGTAGACATGAAAATAGCCAGGGAGCACTTCTTACATAAGTTATTTGTGAGAGGTGAGTGGACTCATCAGGACCAAACGGTTTGGTTGCAGGCAATCGTGCAACAGGTCACTGAAACAGGGTCAGATATATGGGGAGATCAGGGTCCCCTATATGTGGCCCTGAGTGAACTATACATGGCCCCGAAGGCCAAGGATGAGCACCACAAGATTGCCAGGGTAGCGGCATATTTATATTTACATATGGGAGCCATGCAGGACAAATGTGCTGAAGGCCAAGATCTGGCGAGTAGGCAACTGCTGGCACTACAGAAGGCCCAATCTGATCTGGACTCTTCTGAGCAGAGGCTGCTCAGGAGCCGGGAGTCAGAAAATGACATCAGACGGTACATCACTAAAATAAAGGAGGATATGGATGTGCTGCAACAGGAAAAGGCGGTCCAGGATACCAGATTTCTGGCCTTGCAGAAGGAGTACCAAGAAGGTTTGGACTCCCTACTGCAGAGCCAGAAAAAGCTGGAGCAACAGTTAGACTTCAATAGGGCATGTGCTGAGTAGGTAGTCACCCTGCAAAGCCACCTAGATAGGGAGAAGGCAGAGAGCAATAAACTGATTTTGAAAGACCTGGATACCCAGGCAGAGTTTGACCAGGAGCGCCAGAAAACTGGTGCCTTCCAAAGGCAAAGGGACGACCTGGCGGCACAGATGCAGGCTCTTAGTCAGGAAAGGGATACCTTAGGCCAGGAAGTCTGCCACTTAAAAAGGAAAATGGAAGAAAATCACCTGGCCCACCAGGGACTGGGTGACCTCCAAAAAGAACACCAGAACTTGTTAGAGCACACCAGGAGGGTGGAGGATGCTCTAGCAAGAAAGGAGCAGGCCAATAGGGACACAGCTCAGGAGGTAACCCTCCTGCAGCAAAGACTGGCCCAGTGCTCCAGGACCAATTAGGAAACGCAGAGCGAGAATGAGGCTCTCTGCCAGCACAATTATAGGCTCCAACAACAGGTAGCGATGCAGGAGAGACTGATAGAGTCTAGTAAGGCCTTAACTGAGGAATTGAAAGCGCAGGCTCTTGCGTTGCAACAGGGAGCAGGGGCGGATAGAGACCAGGTTCACTGGGAAAGGGAAACTCCTGAGCATAACCTCAGGAGCCCTAGTACCAGAGGCTTTTATCTCTCTCAGTCCCTGGACTCTGCCACCCCCATGTCCCCTGGCGCACATGAACACCGGGCCACAGGGATGGCAGATTACTATCCAGCCAGAAGCATGGGGCTCATAGGCCAGTACCTCCCAGGAATGGATGGGCGGGCATCCGGGTATGGGCACCCAAGCACAGTGCAATTTAGTGGGGAACCCCAGGAGAGTAGGCCCATTAAGGGCATCCTGAAAACCTCTGCCCAGTTAGGTCAGTGGGGGGGGGGGTACCCATCAAATCCTGGCAGCAAGGAGGAATCTGAAGACTCCTCTGAACGGCGCAGGACACAGGAGACCAGGTCCCCACATTCTGCCAGCCATTCCCAGGCTCGCAGAATCCGGGAAAACCTGGAAGATCAGACAGGAACCTCTGGGAGCAGTGCCTCTGAGTCAGAGGATGAATGGACCAGGGTTACCCGAACCAAAAAGGCCAATAAGGCAAAAAGGGCCTTGCTTAAGGACCCATTGAAACAGATTAAGGCAATCAGGAGTGTCATCACGCCTTATCATAAGAACGCCAAGTACTCTGTTTGGGAACACTTGGAGCTTTATGAGCAAATGATGGAGACTTTTCGTTTGAAGGACAGCCAAAGCTGTATCCAATATGTAAAGTGGACATTCTCCCCAGAATACTCCAGTTTCTTTGCGGGGCTGGAGGACCAAAATCATTTAAGGTGGTCCACCTATAAGGCGGCCATCTTGAAACATTTTTCTGTTCACAGAAATCCTCAAGAGGCTCGCAAGGCAGCCTACAATTTGCAATGTGGGGAGGATCAGGCCCCACAAGAATTCGTGCAAGAACTGAAACGGGCCTTTGCGCAGACCACCAGAAGGGTGCGCACAGACAGCAGAGAATTTGTCAATACATTTTTCCATGCCTTGCCCAAATACATCATGACCCAGCTCGTGAGAGATTTTCACGAGAAAAGATCTTTAGAATGGGTCATTGAACAACCCACCCGCATCTACGAGGTGCAGAAACCGGTGGAAAACAAAAACCAGCCCAAAAACCCCAAAACCAACAGCACCCCTGCTGCTGCCAAGGTGGCAGAGGTAAAGGTTGCCCCCGTTTTGGATTTGGAGATGGGGGGGCCTAAAAACCTACCTGCACCTAACAATGCTAGGCCCAGAAGGTCCTCGGGCCAGTCACAGACAGGGAGCCAAGGAGGCAGCCCCACAAATGTGGTCCCTCGCTCTCCTGATTATGTAAGTCCCCGTTACAAGGGAAATTGACCCATCCTGGGTTATGTGTGGACTCCTCCAGCCCAATGGGGGGGATCCAGCCAAGCACCTAAGCCAGGGAACTTCCATCCCCACTTCCCACAGGAGGGCAGAAATTCTCCAAATCCTGGGCAGAACTTTTTCCCCAGGTATCCACCCAACTTCCAACCCCAAAATCATCCATCCTTCTTTCCCCAATTCCCTGAGCCCAGACAACCTAATCCGGGAGAGGGGAGGCCAAGGGTGGAGGGGTACCAAAATCTTCCCAATCCGGGGTATTACCAGAGAAGGGATAGCTACCCTTTCCGGGATCAGCCCAGGGGAGAAAACTTGGCCCTGTATCAGCCTGAGCGGGTTTCCCAGTTAGAGCGCCAGGTTCAGAACATGGCACAGGAGCTGGGTCACGTGCTAAGGGCTCAGCAGAACCCTCAGATGGGAATGCCGGCACAGAATGCCCCAAACACTGGACCTGATGCTCCAGAACAATGACGGGGGCAGCACCCCAATAACACACCGGTTCCCAGGGAGGAGGCACAAGGGGAAGGGGGGTGTAAAGCCTTGGAGGAAGCTTCCTTCCCAACTTGTAAACAACCCCTGGAAAACCAGGAACCGGAAACAAAATCTCCTGCCCCTGAAAGCCTGCCTCCCAAGGAGCAGAGGGGTGGTAGGAGAAACAAAGGACCCAAACAGACTCATTTTGTGGAAGAAATACAGATCTTCCAATTTGAAGGAGAGGGATCCCCAGACGATCCTGGGGAAAGGATCTTCTCCTTCAGAGATGGGGGAACTACTCCCAAGGAAAAATGGGTCCCAAAAGATTCCAATATAGACTGGGGAGATATGGAGACTGAGCTACCGCCGCCCATCATCTCATCCGAGAACCAACAATGCCAAAATCCCCTGGTTCCAACCCATCCTGGTGACTGCCTCCAAAAAGGGGGCGGGGCGGCCCGGAACCGGAACCAGGGGAACCCACAATGGCTCTGATCTCCAGTTGCCAAATTTTTCTTTCAGATTCCCAAGGCTCTCCACAGAATTCTGCCCAAATCTCTTCTCTTGCCATGTCCAAAACCAGAAAGTTAGCCCACCAGTTGTCCAAAAATGTGCATTATCTGTGCCCCCGTGAGGAGAAGGAGGGAAGATATTATGCCCCGGTACAAGTACAGGGGCAGGGTACGATTTCAGCGCTGGTGGACACGAGATCTCAAGCTACCCTTCTGTCCAGAAGGGCCTTTGACGAACTGAATGCAGGAAGGGGAGAGAATTACCAAATTCCTCTCACCTCCCTTCCTGGACAACTCCAGAACTTTGACGGGAAGGAAATTCCCGTCGAGGGGACGGCAGATTTGGACATTAAAATTGGGCGACACAAGTTGAAACACACGGTCATAGTTGTGACTCCAGAGGGCACCCCTTGTTTACTAGGGAATGACCTCCTGAGAAGGTTGTCACCCCTAATAGATTGCGTAAACAAGGTCCTCTGGACCCAGACTAGCCGACCCATAAAATTAAAACAGAGTGTCAACCATGTTAGTTTAAACGGCACATGCCACATGGTTGAACAAAAATCTGACCAAGTAGAATTCCACTTCCAGAATAACCAAATTCCAGACGTGACAGTAATAGCAGTAGGACAACAGACTGGTGATGGGGGGTCCTCTCTATTTCTGAAAATCAACCTTCCTTCCAGTCTAAAGTGGTATTCCACGCTGGAAGGAAACACCCTGAAATTCTTTACTAATCCACAATCAGAAACTCCCACTCCTATAGTCCAGAAAGATGTGAAATCAGCTCAGAGCCTGGCTGATATTCAGCAAATTGGAGAGCAGATGTTCATCCCTGTTCAGTTAAATGATGGGAAGGACTCTGTTCTCGCCCGAGTGTGTGTGAGCAACGGTAAGAGCTTCATCAGCGAAGCCATGTTCCACCAACTCCCAAAAGATCCAGCCATTCCCACATACAAACTGATAGACAAATGGGAAATGGACCTAATTCCAAACAGCTCCTGCCAAGCAGGTATATGCTCAAAATCTCCATTGGCAACAAGAGCATGGTCCATAATTGTTGGGTCGTGCGAGACGTCTCTGCCGCCTTTTACTTAGGCAGTGACATTCTCAATCGCTTTGCCATTAGTTTGCACATAATAAACTTCAAAGCTTGGTCCCGATTAGCGGATAATCCCATAGGCTTTGATGATCCAGAAAAAGCATTTAGGTCAGCTCAATTGCTACCTTATGCAGTTGAAATTCAGATCAAAGAGGAAGTCACCATCCCAGAAAGAACCCGACAATTCTCCCTGGAAGTGAAAGTTAAAAGAGGACAACATTTGAAAAACCCTGATGCTTACATACATCTAAACGCTTCTCTCCAACAGCAAGGGTTGGGGGTAAACCCAACTCCATTAGTCAACATAGAACATGACACCATTCTAATAGAGGTGGATAACAGCGACTTAAAGAGTATTATTCTAGCCGCAGTTGTCCTAACTGTTAGGACCAATCCCCAAGGACTGTTTTGACAGTGACAGTGAGGACAATACAACACCAGACAGGATTTTTACCCGGCATGGGGGGAAACTTCCTGGTGTAAACTTCCTGCCCCTATGGTATAGAAGACGTGACTTGAGACTTCAGGAGGGATGAGGTGATTTTCCAGGTCCATGAGGGTTGCCTTTCCCACCTGAGGCCTCCAGTCCAAATCAGCACTCTGACCAGGGACTTCTCCACCCAGCTGGAGGAGGCCACTGAGATAGCCAAACCAGAAGTCTTTCCAGGCTTCAGGCAGATGGTGGAAGAGAGAGTCAACCTAGCTGATGCCTGTGTGACTCTGGAACAAAAGCAAAAGTTGAAACAAGTTTTCTTCGATTTCCAAGATCTCTTTGCGGTAGACTCATATGACTGTGGTCGCACTGACATCCACACAACAACAATCCCCACGGACCCTGGCATGACTCCTGTGTTTGTGAAGCAATATCGCTTGCCTCTCGCATCAATGGAGTCCCTTACTGAAATAATTAAGAACCTTGAGTCCCGGGAAATAATCCGTCCAGTCCACAGCACCTTCAATAATCCGGTGCTGGGAATATTGAAGCCAAACGGCCAGTGGAGACTCTGCGCCGACCTCAGGGAGCTCAACAAACGGGTCCATACTTCCCGATGGCCTCTGCCCTACATTGACCAAGGGCTGGCCCAGATCCAGGGGTCACAGGTATTCACTGCAATAGACCTGACCAATGGATACTGGACTGTGCCTGTCAGTAGGGAGGACCAATACAAGCTGGCTTTTACCTTTGGGGGCCAGCAGTACACATGGACCCGGACTCCCTTCGGATACCTTAACTCCGGTAATGAGTTTAACATTTTCCTACATAAGGCCATGCCCGACCTGGGTGCGAGGGGTAACCTGGCTTATGTAGATGATGTCCTCATCAAATGTTCATCTGTGGAGGAACACATAGCGGAGATCCATTATGTTCTGACCCAGTTGAGGGCCGCCGGAGCAAAACTTTCCTTTCAGAAAGCACAGTGGTGTAGAACCCGTGTTAATTTCTTGGGACATGAGATTACTCCTCAGGGTCTCTGTCCCCAGGAAAAGAAAGTGGAAGCACTTCAGAAACTGAAAGACCCCACAACTCTGCGGGAACTAAGGAGCCTCCTTGGACTGACTAATTACAGCAGGAAGTTCATTGAGGGCTACGCAGAGATCACCAGACCCCTGATTCATCTCTTGAAGGGGGGGTCAAGTGGGAATGGGGTCCAGAACAAGCCGAGGCAGTAAGACAACTCAAAAGGAGCCTCTCACAAGCGCCTTGCCTAGCTTACCCTGTCATAAACAAGGAGTTCTTCATGCTTGACGGCAGTATTATACCAAAAGCATGACAAGGTCAATAAAGTAATCTCCTATGCGAGCAAAACTTTATCCTCTGTCGAGGAAAAATTCAATGATTGTGAGAAGGCACTCCTGGCAACGGTGTGGGCATTGAAGAATTACCGCCCGTTTATCCAGGGGGAACACATCATAGTGGAGACTCCACACCAGCCTCTGCAATATCTCCAAAGTGACAGATTCCGGGCCGGACATGCGAGTAATTCCCGAATTACTTCCTGGATTCTGTCAATGCAAGGCTTTCCTGTGGAGGTCAGATATGGCCAAAACAAGAAGAGTCCCCTCGCGCAAGGTCTGGCTGACTTGCATGATTGTGCCAGAGAAAACTGTCTCGGGGACGAAAGTCTAAAAATCAAGGACAACACGGAGGAATACCTTAATTCCCCACACAAAGTCTTTGAAGAGGACAAGTGTGAGGGAATGCCCACGGTCTATGTGGATAGATGCTCCTACCATGTTGACAACAACGGGGAGAAAGAACTGGTGGCCGGCGTAGGGAATGCATGGGTGAATGAGTCCCCAGAACCCTCCGCTGGATACAAAATTGGTCCCCGAAGTAGTCAGGTGGCAGAATTGATGGCTGTGCATCAGGCCATCCTCACTACTGTCCAGCATCAACTCCACAAACTGGTCATAATCACAGATTCGGATTATGTACGGAACGGGTTCGTGGAGCACCTGGTTAATTGGAAAACCAGAGGCATGTTATGTGCTAACAACAAACCCTTGAAACATGGGAAGTTGATCCAAAACATTGATGATCTGGTCACCTCGAATGAGATGACCATCTATTGGAAAAAGATCAAGGGTCATTCCAAAGTAGAGGGACCAGACAAAAATGGAAATGACTTAGCTGATCAGCTGGCCAAAAACGGGGCCACCCAAGGGGATCTAATTGAGATTGAGTCCCTGTTGGGGGAAATCCAGGTCACTTCTATCACTAGGTCCCAGACAAATGCTCACAACGACCTTTCAACTGCACAATGGAGTAAGGAGACTCCTGATGCTGATTTGATTACTGCTCATAAGGGGGATCCAATAATTGGTAAATTTTACCAACACATTGAGGACCCTGAGAACTTTCCCCTGACGGATACCGATTACATTGGGAAAGAGGACATAAGAGTGCTGATGTCACCATTCGAGTTGATGACTGGGCGCAAGATGGTGCTTCCTCAGCATTTGCTCTACAGGACCCAAGAGCAGACACTGATAAATGCCTCCACAACTCATGAGTATGTGGAGAATTTAAGGAAACACCTTCAACATGCTTTTGCTTATGCTCAGCGGAATCTAGAAAGATCAGCTGATAGCATGAAGACCCACTATGACCTGAAAACTTCCAGGAAGGAATATCAGGTGGGGGACCGGGTCTATTTATACAATTTCCAAAGGAACCAGGCCAAACAGCGAAAATGTTTGCCTACATGGAAGGGACCCTTTGAGATTATAGACAAGATCTCCCCTGTGGCCTACAAGATCCGCATCCCCAAAGGCGGTTTGGCAGAGGGGGAAGACAAGTGGGTACATATAAATGTTCCGAATCCAAGACGGTTTGCTGGTAAGGAAATCCAAAGCGGGCCACGATCAGTGGGGGGTTCCTACCTCATTCCGAAGCCTGATGTTAAGTCACGCCCATGATGCGGCCACCGCCGGTCATAGGGGGTTTCACACAACGCTGGAAATCTTAAGAGAGGTTGCATACTGGCCACACATGGGCCAGGACCTCAACCAATATTTGAAGGCTTGTCTTGTGTGTGCACAATTTCAGCCAACATCCCTCACACACCGTGCGCCTCTCCAAAAGAGGGGGATGACCCTGCCATGGTCAGATTTACAAATCGACTTTGTAGGCCCCGTGATTCGCTCTGCTAGGGGGAATAAGTACATGTTGACTGTGACATGCTTGTTTACCAAGTGGGTGGAATGTCTCCCAGCCCCAAATTGCAAGGCAGAAACTGAGCTGCCCTGATGATTAACCACATCTTTTCCCGTTTCGGTCTACCTCAAAGGATTGAGTCAGACAGGGGTAGCCACTTCACCAGTGAAGTAATGACAAAGATGTGGGAGATACTGGGGGTCAAAAGGAAGTTGCATATTGCTTAGCGGCCAGCTTCTTCTGGGGCAGTAGAGAGGTATAACCGAACCATTGTGAGCATATTAAAGAAGTTTGTGGCAGAGTCTGGGCCAAGTTGGGATATCGGATTACCTCTGGTCCTAATGGCCATCAGATCTACCCCTTCATCTGCAACCAAAATGTCACCATTCGAGTTGATGACTGGGCGCAAGATGGTGCTTCCTCAGCATTTGCTCTACAGGACCCAAGAGCAAACACTGATAAATGCCTCCAAAACTCATGAGTATGTGGAGAATTTAAGGAAACACCTTCAACATGCTTTTGCTTATGCTCAGCAGAATCTAGAAAGATCAGCTGATAGCATGAAGACCCACTATGACCTGAAAACTTCCAGGAAGGAATATCAGGTGGGGGACCGGGTCTATTTATACAATTTCCAAAGGAACCAGGCCAAACAGCGAAAATTTTTGCCTACATGGAAGGGACCCTTTGAGATTATAGACAAGATCTCCCCTGTGGCCTACAAGATCCGCATCCCCAAAGGCGGTTTGGCAGAGGGGGAAGACAAGTGGGTACATATAAATCAGCTAAAGTGTTGCCATCCCAGGCACACTCTGCAACAACTGGAGGAATCCTCTGGAATCCTAGAGGGTACTGTCTCAGATTAATTCAGTTCTAACTTAAAATATCCTACATATCGCCTATCAAATTCTGAGTTTCTCAATGTGGGTGTTTTCGTTTTTGAATGCAAAAAGAAATGTGCATGTTCATATGTTTTGACTATAAATTTATATGCCACCCCACTATATCAATGGTGGGGGAAAAATGTCTATGAATAGGTATTGCCGCTCTTCCTTTGTCGTCCTAGGAGAAAGAAAACCTTGAGACTGGCCAGGGAGGATGATCCGGAGACCGGGAGCAGAGACGCAAGGGACCCAGGGTACCGCCCAATATTCCCATCAGGACCGGCGAGGAGAACCGATCGATCAGTACCGGATGGAGGAAAAGATGCTGAACTGTGCCATCTATTGGAAGAAGATGAGGAAACATCCCAGATCTTGCGAGTTCCATCAGTGAAACAGAATGGCCATCACAAGAGGGGGGCTTGTGGGATGTTTTTACCCATGCATCCGAGCCTTACCTCAAAAACTGTGCAGTACGGGCATTGAAAACATCATGATGGCCAGAGCTTCCCAGAAAATGCCCAGGGAAATCCATGAAGAATAGGCTGCCACCTATTTTGCCGATGTTATGGGCACAGAAGGGCACTGCCTAAAACCACCATTGGACTACCCACACAGTAGCCTGAAACCATTGGGAATGGCAATGCTGATTGCCAAAAGCAACCTAGAATTGTGGGGAATTCATTTTCTTAAATCCCAAAAATGGGTGCATTACCAGTACTCACCACTATCAGAAAGCCGGTGTTTTAAAACAACACCAGGCATTTGTGTAAAACTGAATAAATGAACCCAAATCAGGCCAAAGAAAGACTTACTGATAGGTGGATACAATGTAAAGTTATATTCTGAAGTGACTTGAAGGTTTATAACAAGACTGGCTGAGCTGTGGATTTCAGCAGTTTAAGTAAATTTGGACTGAAAGACACTAAAAATCTAAATGTTTAAAAGAAATGAGTGACCTACTTTGAGTGTCACATAGGTTGCAATTGTTTAAATGTCATAGTTTTAAACTTAGAATCAGCATTCTAGCCGCATATGTAAAAATTGTTAGTTTTATTTGAATGCAGAAAACTGGGTAACTAAAAGTGACATTAGCTGGGGCCTGGCTTAAGGAACTGGATTCTGCTTGACATCTTCCCCCCAATTGGAGTGAAACTGGATCCACAGCAGTTCCCAGGCCTAGCTGCCTTTTGCTGTTCCCACCAAAAGGGATATGACACTTCTCTGATTGAATTACCTGGGCTCTGCAGGAAATTGAACAAAGCCCTGTCCTGACTCAAGCAAATGTTTTATTGGTGGGAGTCGTAAATGTGGCTTCCTCCTGGAAGGAAAGGGGAGGAGCACTGCCTGTGAGAGCAAGCTGGCTTGGCAGAACTGGAAAAACCAGAAATTCAACCTTGTGCTGGGGGGAAACCACACCCCTTTGGGGCCAGAACATAAATCTAAAAAGATGGATCATTCATAGAGCGGACTTGTGAAAATTGTATAAGTGGTATCATTATTCTTGTGATTTTTCTGTGCACATTTGAAGACGTGTTAGGACCTGGTGGTATGTTCAGGGGGGTTTTTAGCAGAAAAGAGGATATTACTCTAAATGTATGTATGTTAAAAATCTGACACTCCACCACCTAATGCCCACATGCTTTGCGAACATTTGTGTAAATGCGGGGACAAATCCAATATTGGTAACCCGACCAAAAAGTGAAATATGTGCCATTTTTGAACCCAAGCCCCCAGGAAGAGCAGAGTTTGAACAGGGGATACCTCATGTGATATGTGATGGGTGCATGTAATTTTAAACAAACGTGTACCTGTGCAAATATGCATTTGGGTCAAATATAGATTGTGTGTAATTTGACAGGGGAGTGTCCTCTCTGCAAGCCATTAAATGACATCGCTCTGACACTCCACTTCTTTTCCCCAATCAAGAGAGAAAGGAAAGCTTGACCAATGGGTAGTGGAGAGAGGGGCTGGCTAGTGTTGCTGCACACACACCCACTTTCAAAACACATAAAAGCAGACGGTCAGGACAGATAGGGAGATTCTATTCCATCTGCTGCGGGACGCTCTTCCGGGAAAATCCATACTTTACCTCCATCAACCTCCAGAGAGCCAACATAGAGACTTCAATCTATCCACCTTCAGAGACCAAGACTTTACTTCAGAATTTGTAGCAGAGAGGTCAACTACAAGCTAAATCCCTCTTTAGCAGGCCTCAAATCATTGCCACTATTCACAACCAGGTGAGTTGTTTGAATTCTTTGCAAGAACTCTTGCCATTTGCCAGAGAGCAGTGTTGTATCCAGAGAGAGACCAGCTGAACCGGAGACCGCTGTATCCGGACCCACAGACCTGATCAGAACCAGAGACCCAGATCAGACCAGCAGAGTAGAGCTGACCCAGATCACTGTGAAGTGCCGAGACCAAAACCAGAGTCCAGTCCAAAACCTGACCAGATCCGTGGCGTGGCCTATTTCTAAATATATTGTGAGTACCTAGCAGAACTGTGCAGAACCCAATCTCTTAGTTAAAATAATCTAATCCAAACTATTTTAATCTAAGTAGAACTGCCTCCTAACTGTCACCTGTCGTTTGCAAAGCTGTCACCTGTCATTTTCTAGCTACCAGCTGTAACCTGTCGCTTTGAACTTTTAAGATTTCAAATCCAAAAAAACAACCTTCACAAGATCGTTCATATCTCTGGAACTTGGTTGCACTTTCCTCTGAAAGCTTAGGATCTTACCTTTCCAACAAGCCTAGAACCGACTTCCTACTCCTTATACTTTCTCTGTAATCACGATTCTCGCACCTGCAAATTTTGCCGCGATTTGCGATTTGGCCCGATTTCTTTACTTGTAAAAAGATAGCTGTTTTGCCTGAACTGCTAAATTTCGTTTGCCTCTTAAGAACCATCCCTGAATCATTGCTAGAGTGACTAATATTAACTAGATACCACTCACCCTGAACCTCTAGAGGGAATTTAAAGCATTTTAGCATATTTTTCACTTCATTGCCAGCACATATAAAAGCATTTTGGGCCTGTGTTTCAAACTTCTGTAGTCTAAGCTTGCTGGGGTGAACTGAATTACATTTGATTGCATTTCTGAGAACTGTGTGCTTTCCTTCCATTTCCTTGCATTGCATAAAGGGGGGGAGTGGATTGCCAGAGAAAAGTGATTACATTGTTTTGTTGAAATCATATTGAGTATGTTCTGTATTGCATTTTCATTCAACATTGCATCCATCTGAACTTATATAAAGCATTCTCTACCACCTTATTCTTCTGTTCCTATTCACAAGTGTGCTAGTGCCAGACTATCCATTATTGATTACTGCTCAGATTAAGTGTGATATTCAATTATTAATTTATTATAACGTGTGATATATATCTCTATTGTTTAAATTATCAAATAAACCTTTTAAACTTGCAAAACAGAACTACTTCGTGGCTCAGTGGGGTCAGGGGGATTCCAAGAGAGGGGTGTTATATAGGGGTAGTCATCCAGAACGCATGAACTGGACATAAAGATATATCAATAAGGGTTTTCATTCAGTATTCTAGACTAGGCGTTGACTTAGCTGTAGTGTTGAATTGAATCCTCTTACAGGAAGGATATCAGTTTTACAGGAATTGAGGCAGAGATCTTGAGGCAGAGATCGTTGAAGGTGCACCACGACTGGGTGGCAGATATGAAGTCAGGGATGGTGCAGGAGGGTCAGCAGGAAGTTTGAAAAAGAGCTGTGTGTGATCTGCATAATACTGGATGTTGGAGGAGAAAGAGGAGATGAGGCGTGCAAACAGAGCATGGTATATGTTGAAGAGCCATGGGGAGAGGATAGAACCCTGTGGGACACCACAGATGGAGAAAGAAGTAGAAGAAGAGAATGAGCCCAAGGTGACTTGGGAAGAGCAATCAGTATGCAAGGATGTCAGCCAGTCCAGTGCCCATTCCGAGATACCAAGCGTACCGTGGAGCCTTTTTATGAGGATGGAATGGTTGACTGTTTCAAAGGCAGAGAAGAGATTGAGAAGGATGAGGACAGTAGGGGAGTTGGAGTGAATAGATGCGAGCAGTTCTTCACAGATGTTCAGAAGAGCAGTTTCCATGCCTCTGGATGCTCGTAATCCAGATTGATGGTCGTGGAGGCCATCAACAAGTTCAGTGTGTGAGTTGAGTTGGGGCTATGGCAACTTCTCCATCAGCTTCCCCAGGAAGGGGATGATGGAAATAGGGCGGTAGTTGGCAGGGCAGGTAAGATCTGCTGAAGGTTTTTTCAGGAGTGGGCGCACATGGGATTGTTTAAGGGAGGATGGGAAAGATCTAATGTCAGTGGGAGCAAGGGAGCCAATGTTATCCTTGATGGTTCTGGATGAGCAAGGGGAAACCTGTTTAGAAGAGACCTTCATTGGGCGGACAACTCTGGTAACTACTTCCGGTGTGACCGGGTAGAAGGAGGAGAAGGAGGAAGGAGGAGCGTGGGGTACAAGCGAGGCAAGGGGGTAAGGGATGGATTGGGAGGGTGGCTAGCAAAGGTGTTCAGGATGTCCTGAGTTTTGGTGGCAATGTGTGTGGCCAATGCATTTCAGAGGACCTTGGAAAAAGAAGGGGAGGAGGAGACTGCGGAAGGGTTGTCTAGTTCCCTGCAGATCTTGGAAAGTTCAGCCGTGTTGTTGAATGCACTGGAAACCCGGGCCTGTATGTGGGCTCTTTTCTTGGAGCGGATGGAGAGTCTGTATTGCCTTTGGAGCAGGCGGCAGGCCAGTTTTTCAGAGGGTGAGCCTGAAGTTTGTCACTTCCGTTCTGCCACCCTGCACTTTTATTTCCGGGCCCCAAGTTCGGAGTCATACCAGGTGTTATGCTTAGAGGGAAGTCTCAGGCAGATCCTCATGACTGGAGCAAGAATGTCAAGAGTATTGGTGATGGAAACGTGGAGGTTGCTGAGAGCAGATTCAGAGGTAGTATCAGAAGTAGGGGGCTGAGGGGGAATGAAGGTGGAAGTGAAGGCAGCATCTGACACTTGTTTCATTGGGCGGATGTTAGGGAATGAGGTTGGCAGGGCTTTTTGGGGGGCGCTCAGAGGGCCGAAAGGACCCAGGTGGGAGGAAAGGAGAGAATGGTCAGACCAGGAGAGGGAAGTGACTAGTGGAGTGGAGAGAGAGAGAGGTCAGAGTGTATGAGGGCGTCCAGAGTGTGTCCAGATGAGTCGGTTGGCCCACAAGGGAGAATGGAGAGGAAAGAGGTGAAGAAGCCAGTGAAGTTAGTGAATGCAGAGTCAAGGGAGTCGAGTTGGATGTTGACATCACCCAGGAAATGGAGGTTGGAGTTGGATGAAAGTAAGGAGGAGCAGAAATCGGCCGATTCAGAAAGGAACAGGGTGATGGCAAAGAGATGGGAGAGATGACCAACTTGCAAACCAGACTTTCAAAGGAAGGAGGGTAGTGCTGGGTGGGGAAAATGGAAGCAGGGACCCACTCAGGGAAGATTAAGGCAACCCCCCTGCAAGTGCGGTGAGATCAAGGCTTGGAGATGATTCTGAAACCGTCAGGGAGGAGGGAGTCAAATGCAGTGACTGAGCTTGCATTGAACCGTGACTCGGTAAGAGAAAGAATGTCGAGGTCAATGTCTTCAAGAAGGAGGCAGATCTCAGTGGAGTGTTTGTTGGCTGAGCAGGGCGTTAAGAGTCTCCAGATGGAAGAGGTCTCTGCCCTTGAAAGTTTTCTGAGGTGATGTACAGTGGTGTACCGCGGTGGTACGCCAGCCATAGGAGGGAGAGGGAAAGTGGTAGGGGGAGATGCAGGAGAAGGAAGAAAGTTAATGAGAGAAGGCAGAATCCAGTCAAAGAGGAGGGGGTTGGGTTGTGGATCCTGAACCAGGACAGTGCCTGTGTGATAGATATTAACAAAACAACGTGAGGATGAGAAGCCAGCCAAGAGAACTTCCCACTTTGTGCCACCATTAATGGTAGAATATGTGGAAGGAGAGAGAGTGGAGATGAGATGGGGGTCCAGCGATCTGGAGAGGGGACAGAGAAGAGGATATCAATGAAAACCTCTCAGGAGGAAGCGCTGATGTAGGTGTCTGCAATGGGAAGTCCAGGTTTTGCACTAAAGATGTCTTTTTTGTGCTTTTTTCTACCAGACTTCATGAGAGGGGGGGGAAGGTGATAGCGTAGCAGTTAGAGAACATAGGAGAGATGGAGGTAGCCATAGGGACAGCAGAGGATAGTTGAGGAATGAAAGAAGAGTGGTTGCAACGCACAGTTCTAGCTAAACTCACCAGGTGGCCTAGTGGAAATAGTCACAGAGGAATAAATGCAATCCAGAAAGGAATAGAATATCAAGAGATAAGAGGTGCACAATAGAATTTTTTTTTAAAAGGCACAGATGCAATGCAAGAGAGGAGCACAGATGTAAAAGGTACACAGCCTAAATCGAATTGTTTTTTAAGAAGGAACAGATGCAATGCAAGAGATGTGCACAGATGCGCCTCCTTGCTTTCAGACAACCATCCAATCTGAAGGGAATAGTGGTAAGAAGCAAACTACATATAAATAACACAGCATATGGCTTTTATGCCCCACCAGGATGGCGGTCATGTCCTTTAATGGCCTGCCAGTCCAAGCTAAGGCAGGCCTGAGCAAAGAAAGGGCCTTGGCTTGGGCTGTTGATCGTTAAAGGCCATGCCCGCCCCCCTGACAGGGCATGAAAACCATTTGCACCGCGGGGCTCGCCTGGGGTGCATATAGCTTTCTAAATTTTTCATCAGGAGATCTGCGTTGCTAGCTCAGCCAATCCCCAGATGAAAAATAGAAGAAAAAAAATGGCTGCTGCCCTGTTGCCTCCCCACAATGAAAAAAGAAGTAAGAAAAAACACCACCCGGGGAAGGGCCTGAGGTGGCTGGGACAGCGGGCGGGGATTGTGTATTCTGGTCCACTATTCCTGCCACCTGATTGGCTGAGCACCCTTCCCTGGGTGCGAATATGGAACAGTGCCTTGAAGAAACAAGAGATGTCTAACCTATCCACGTATCAAGATTTTGACAGAATCAAGATACCCCACAAGGAGCAAGACTACAAAATGATGGGGCATTGTACATGTACATCCAGCAATATTGTTTACTTGATTATGTGCATGAAATGCCAAAGTCAGGGCTACTGTGTAGGGGGTACTGGTCAACCTTTACATAAACGTCAATCATCGTTAGAGCATCAAGCGATGCACAAAAGAGAGTGCAGTTGGTGAGAATTTGTCAGAAACTAATCATACTCTTGATGATCTCAAAATTGTGGTCTCCAGGGTAATTTCAGGACTGACAATGCCAGAAAGACCTATGAATTCAAATGCATGCACATTTTCAATACACTGGCAGCTTTCATGAGTCACTACCCCAACTAATACTCTCACTTTTTCCATCCATCGAGATGCAGTGATCACAACATTCAGACCTGACACTTTCCATCATTTTCCCCAAAGCCGTTCACGGGCATCCAGCTGGCACTGCACCAGCCCCACTAGCCTCTCTAAGGCAATTAATCATTGCCAGGGTCCCTCCAACCAAGCCCTGTCGACACTCAAACCACAATCCTGACATGGTATTTGACACAAACTTACCACACTGGCCTCCACGAGTCATAGGCCTAACACATACTGGTTGTGTCTCCTCTCTTTCTGCCACCTAGAGGCACACGCCTGAGACTGCACCAGCCCCACCAACCTCTCGAAGGCAATTAATCGTTGTTAGACTCTCACCAAGCAAGCCCCATCTGCCCTCAGAAATCCAGAGCTCAAAAGCTTACCAGAGATTTGCCAGGGCCCTTGCCTCAAGTCAAACCCTTTCCTCATGATTGTGATGTAACACAACCCCAAGATGGTATTTGACACACATTTACCACACTGGTTTCCGTGAGTTATTGGCCCAACACATCACTGGATGTGCCTCCCCTCTTTTGGCCTTCTAGAAGCACAGGACTGATATGTGGATGAGTGTGCCACCACAGATATTGTAAAGGGACTGTCCGGACATAACAGGTTTCAACTAAACTATACCTATTATGACTGACACTAACCAATCCCCTCCTACCTTCTTGAGAGTAATCTCACTGGGTGTTTTTTTTTCTTTCTCTTCTGTTCATTTACACTGACCCTTGCCCTACTTAACACTGTACCTTGAAGACTACGGTGTGTGGTGGACTTCCACAGCTAATGCATGTCGCACTGAGTAAAGCAATCAATCAGGTACAAAGACAGGCACAGATAACTAGGTCATTCCAGGAGGGGCTACTTAAGCTGTAATGCAGAAATGTTTTTCAAAAGCTTCATTCCATCCCTGCCTGAGGAAGTGGTGACTTACCATGAAATCTCGCAAATAAGCTAAATAAATTAATTTGTTAGCCTAATTAATGTATCGACTAGTTGTTTTCTTTTGGGTCAACACTCTATTCAACCCATGGCTAACAGTACAAACAAACTGAACTTTATAATTTTTTCATTTACTTTTTTAATAGATCCTTGATTGGACATTCCTTTTTATTTTGGATTGTTTGTACTTTGCTGTTTGGGTTGCTACTGGATCACATGCACACCCCTTCTAAGAGTATAGCCTTCCCTCGGCCCATCTCACCACAAAAGGGTGAAAGCGGTATATCTCTTGACTGTGCCAGTTTTACCTTTATGATTAGGATCATTGTTGGTTTGTAGAAGACTGGGAGCTAAGTGGGCAGTTTATCCACTACTCATCCCTATGCCCCTGCAGAGCAGAAATCGTTTTTGTCACAGGCATGTCAGTCATTTGACGTACCTGCGGCAAAGGTCTACATGTAAGCTAAAGGTCATAAATTGGATTAATGGGTAGGAACTGCACAGCATTTGATCCCTTTGAGGATAATAAATCATTCCAGTTACGGAATGCAATTGTGAGATTTCATGTTAGACCAGCATCTGCCCCTTTTGGATAGATAACTGATAGAAACAATTCAAGACATGTGTACATTGGGATGATGTGTTTATGTTGCCCTTTCCCTGCTGGCCATCTATGAATGCTGTGAGAATGTTGGTGCTGGGAGTTATTGGCAGCTCAGTAGAATGTTGGTGAGTGTTCTCTTTTCCTCGCTGAATGTGTGTATGTTGTTATGCTTGCTTTAAATCATGTCATGTTTTGGCCAATGTCACTGGCAAATTGTTCTATAATGTACACCATTTTCTGCTAAATTACCACTTGGTTAGGGTGACCAGATTTAAAGAAAACCAGGACATGCCATAGAAATAGACGTAGGACTAAAGTAAATACAAATACAACTGTAGTCCTACTTCTATGTTGCTGGCCTGTTGCCGGGGGTGCCTCATTGGAGGAGAGCGCCAGGGAGGGGACGGGGAGGAAATGGAGGCGTGAAAAGCATTTCACGCCCCCATTCGCACAGGAAGAGTTGAGCCGGAACCCGATTTCAGCAGGGACCATACCCACCCTTGGAAATCCCAGACAGGGTTTATAAAATCAAAAAACTCCCGGGACGGAGGGTGATTTCCCTGGACTGTCCTGGGAAAACCGGGACGTCTGGTCACCCTACACTTGGTCCCCAAACATTACTTGGGCTCCACCTACACCACAGTACCCCACGTGTAGTTTTGACCTGGCTGGCACTGCAACGTCTCTGAAAGTGACTTCTCCACAAACATATGAACTGTTAGGCTTCCCAAAAAGGTTTGGGCCTAGTTGTGTCTCGGATAGGTGTTCTGCAAGCCACTGGTTGCCATTGGGGAACTACATCTGGGCTAGTCCATAATCACACAATTCTGCTGCCATCACCTTCCAGCAGTGCAGTCATCTTCACTCCACTCAGCAGTGGCGATGTGTATTGTGCAATAAGGGCTTCTGCCTTGAATATAACATAGGGCTGTTCCGAAAAAAGTAATAGCTTGGGGAGCGTCTTCATCCGCCGATTGCTCTCGCTCTGAAAATGTTGCTGGCTTCTTGCAAATGCACCGTGTGCGCAAGTTCAGTGATAGGTGAAGCAGTGCCATTTGCTCCGTCTTTATCAGCACACTGCGCGTTTCCCTCCCTCGAGTTTTGCTTTAAAGTGTTTTTTTTTTTGACGTATTGTATTTCTTCGCCAAAATGTGCTTCCTGAGTTTGGTTCGGGTTAAGCGACAGTGACCCCCACCTTCCTCTGTTTAGTCCAAAGTGCAGGCTGCCACGAGCCCTAAAACCACGCCTCGAGCGCCTCACGCTGCCTGCACATTGCCAGGGTCAGGACCGTCTGTCAGCAGCTTCCTGAAACGTGAAGCCCAAGACAGACCACACCTGGGAGAAGTAGCCTGGGAGGGGGGTCTTCGGGGTCTCGCTCTGTGCAGCGGGTCTAAGATAACTAAACCCGGCACGTTTATGAACTCTTCGTGCACCTTTCAGAACGCGCATTTTCATGGCAAATTCCAAGTGAGTGGCGCAGCTCTTGCGAGGCGCTCACTCAGTCGAGGCATGTTGCTGTCTGTGGAGGATTTGTTGAGAAATCAATGTTGATTAGTTGTTTATCTTAGGTGCGATTCATTCACGAGGACTGGGGAAAATGGAACGATTGTGGCGGCTTTACTCATTGGAACTCGGTTTCGACAGAAACGTAACGTAAATGGATGTCGTGAAAGCCTTGCGTGAGGCTTTTACGCCATTCATTCACATCACGGTTAATTTTGATTAATTTGTATTGCGGAGAGTAGGGGCGGAACGCAACTTACGTTTCCACCACCCCTTTCCTCTCCGCCATACAAGTACTTCCACCATTTGCGCCGGCATGGGTTTTCATGCAGTTGAAAAAGCAAATGTTGTGGATTCGTGTGGGGTCCACTGGCTTTATGCATCAACAACAAGCAGGAGGACCCCCAAAGGACCCCTCATAGGGATCCATTGTAAATGCTGCCCACAATGTGTACATGGCACGCAGCGTTTAATCATTTTGCACAGTGGAATGAAAAAGTGCAGGGCAAAAGGTGGTGTGCATGTATGTAGTGTATTTTCACTCAGCCATGACCATGGCAGCTAATTTTATAAGTCCCTGGAGCGGCTAAAGACAGGCGTAACACAGTTACACCTGTCTTAACTTCTCCGTTCAAGCCCTGGGAGATTTTCATTGTTTTTGAAGGTGGGGGGTTGGGGCGTAACTGGAGTTAGGTTTCCGCCTCACATTTGCCCTCTGCCTTCAAAAGCAACCAAGTTTGATGCCCGCATGACTTTTTCATGCAGGCATGAAACCAACGATTTCCTATGGAAACCACCTGCTTTTTGCACCTACAAAAAGCAGGAGATTTCTATAGGAAATCATTGTAAACACTGCCTGGCATGCGTGCATGCGTACTGCAGAGTGCTATAGAGAAGTTGAAGGAGGCTTTCACCCCCTCTTTACACTTCGCATTTGCACTCTGCAGTGCAAATGATAAAAATTGCCCAGAGGAGACCTGTTTGCGTAAGCTGTCCTCTCCAGGCAATTTACATTTGACAGAAAATGAGCTCTATAGTGCTAATTCACAGACATTTTCCTAAGTACAGTGCGTTAATTAAGCTTTGTGTAACTACTCAGCCATTTGTTAGTAATGCACAGAAACAAGCGACCTTTTGACAACAGGTCCTGAGCAGGAAAATTGCACATTGATGTTATTTAATGTTAAAGGATATTTGTACCGTGCACTATCATCAACCCAGTGGTCCCCTGGCGTTCTGACGGATCTGAAAAGGAAAGGGGGTGGGGAGGTGAAGTTAGTGATGTGCTTTTGGCAGCTTCAGTTCGGTTAACACCGTTCGCTGAGCTTGGGGGTGCTTTCTGGTCCTTATCTGTCGTGTGCTGTTGTGCAAAGCTATGTGTGGTTTGTTTTGTTGTTGCGGTCTAGTGAAGTTTGTGCGGTTTGTTGTGCTTTAGGGTTGTGGTTGTGTTTGGTTAGAGTTTGAGAGGTGTATGCAGAGGGGTGAAATTGTTAGTGGGTTGGTTTTTGGCCTGGCTAGCTAGAAGTGATATGTGCTAAATATTCATGTTCTTTCTAGATGTGGCACGTGAATATCCCTGCATTTCTGTCTAGGTCCGGCACTGGCTAACATGCACAATCCTGTCTATATATGACACATGCAAATATTTACTATTATATCCAGATGTGGCACTGCCCCTCCTTCAAAATATGAATCAAGCTAGTAATATGGCATTGGTACAAAAAGTCCCCAGAACATATAAAGTTCATTATTTACATGATGGAAATGTATCTCGTTTTAAGAAATAAACTAATTAAAAAAAAAAACATTTATGACTTAGGTCAGGAGAACGTCCGCAAAAGTGAGAAGACAAATGCCACAGCCAAAAGGTCAGGGGTCACGTTTGAGTGTGTGAACCAGCTCCCCTCACTCCTTCAAAGCTTCCTTACGACCGCTACACACTGCCACCCTTGCTCCCACTGCCGACCTACCCCACTCAACACCGCAGGGATAGTTTAGACTTTATGGGTTTGATTTACAAAAGTGTTTTTCAATGGCGCAATCCCATTGGAAAACACACTGTAAATCAGGCATCGGGCCCCTTATCTGTTTCCAGCATAGGAACGATGGAAATAGAACAAATGTTGCTCCGGCCCAGGGCCCTGTGGTTCCTGTATAACACACATTGGTCGGAAATTTTGCTTCTGGAACCGCTCACATGGCTTTAAGTGGGCGGGGTCCCCCTCGGTCCCTCATGCGCAATTCCTCCCAAACATCTGACTGCCCTACTTTCCCGTCTCCAGCGACGGCAACGGTGATCCCTGGATAAGCAGACCTGAGCTGCCAAACACCTCCTCCCCTCTTATTTGTTTTTTCTGCTGCAGTGTTGTAATGGGGCTATCTGTGCGCACTGCTTTGTCTGTTATAACGCTGCTGGTTGAGGAAACAAAGAAGAGGGTCGGTGGTGCTCAGCTGCTCAGCCCTTAATATCCGGGGCTTCAAGGGCTGCATATATTGCAGTTGAAAACATTTGCTATGGCCTTTTCGATAAACACATGCTTTTGGCAACCCAGGGCACACTTCCTGCAGCTTCTGCAGTGTCCCTCATTCCTAACGTAGGGCCACAGCGGACATCATTCAAATAACACGCATGTGACTTTCATGCTCATGTGGCTGCAGTAGAATAATATTAACATGACTTGCCTTAGAAATAAAGGAATGCAGTCAAACAGGAACTGGGGATCAGGGGAAATGTCGCTGGGATGCAGAGCAGGAGATCTCTGCAAAGCCCACGTGGCCTGGTGCTTAATGCATGTCACATTCCATTCAACGGATGATAGGTAATGCCGTTCTTTTTTGTGCGATCTAGGATTTGTAGTTCAGGATTTATAATTGTTAATCTAGGACTACAAGTCCCAGAATGCAAAGGAAACAACATGACTGGACAATGTTACTATACAGGGAGCCTCAAGTAACTTTGAATGTTCAAACATATATGCCAATATGGTCTATCTGGGAGATGGAAACCAGTACTGGCTTTAACTTTGCATTCTGGGACTTGTAGTCCTGGGTTTATAATGGCAGATTCCAGGACGTCAAGTTCCAGATGCAAAGTTAAAACCAGAGCTATACTAGTGTCTCCCGAATTTAATGGGCAGTGCTAGCATATATGCTTTATAGGAAAACTAAATAAGAACACTAAGAAATATGACTCAAACATGATGTTTTCCAGTAGGTCCTAAAATGTTTGATACCAATTTCTAAAGTTCAGATTGTAACTTTGACTGGAGGTCTTCAAGTCTTCTACTGCCCCCTAAAACCACGCCCATCACAACGGCCACACCCCCTCTTTAGACCCCCCACAATTTTCTCATCCCACTTAAAGCACTGATGGCTCAGCTCTTGCCTCCAAATTCCAGCTAGCTATATATGTCGAGCTTGTGGAAGACCCAGGTTGACTGAGCTTAAAAATGATCAAATCGCTGTAAAAAATGAATGCTCAATTTTTTTTTGTAAAGATATAAATCCAGAGTCTGCCAAGACGTGATATGAAGGAAATGACTCTAGTAAACATATTATCGAATATGGATTTCTTCTAATTCTGGTGACACAAAAAGTCTGTTAGTGTCTTTTTTCTCAATAAGCAGGAACACGTGTGGAGCGAGCTGTCGAAAAGTGAATGCATAGAAAAAAATAGATTTTATTGCTGTATTAATGATAAAATAAGTACTTTTATTGAAATGGAAAGAGAAATCTAGTGAAATAGGTACGTGCCCCAAACATTTCACAGGCATGCCTTCCGATGTAGATCTCTCTCTCTCTCTCTCTCTCTCTCTCTCTCTCTCTCTCTGTTTCTCTCGCTCTCGCTCTCTCCTTCACCCTCTCACTCTCACTCTCTGTCTCCTTCGCTCTCTTTCTCTCTGTATGTCTTTGAGGAATTCTTGGTCGCACGCCATCAAATAATTTCTTGCCTTTTCCCACTTGTATTGTCCATCATCAGCAATATGATTTAAGCGAGGAGCAGGCATAAGTTCTGAAGAAGCGGCGGGCTCAGGGAGGAGCAGGGATGTGTTCTGAAGAAGAGGTGGGCTCGGGCAAGGAGCAGGGATGGGTTCTGAAGAAGAGGCGGGCTCGGGCGAGGAACAGGGATGGGTTCTGAAGAAGAGGCGGGCGAGGAGCAGGGATGGGTTCTGAAGAAGAGGTGGGCTCGGGCGAGGAACAGGGATGGGTTCTGAAGAAGAAGTGGGCTCGGAGCAGGGATGGGTTCTGAAGAAGTGTCAGGCTCCCGTGAGGAGCAGGAATACGTTCAGGAGAAGCGGCGGGCTCGGGGAGGAGCAGGGATGGGTTCTGAAGAAGAGGCGGTCTCAGAGCAGGGATGGGTTCTGAAGAAGTGTCGGGCTCCCGTGAGGAGCAGGCATACGTTCAGGAGAAGCGGCGGGCTCGGGGAGGAGCAGGGATGGGTTCTGAAGAAAAGGCGGGCTCGGTTGAGGAGCAGGGATGGGTTCTGAAAAAGCAGCGGGCTCGGGCGGGAGCAGGGATGGGTTCTGAAGAAGAGGTGGGTTCGGGCGAGGAGTAGGGATGGGTTCTGAAGAAGAGGCGGGCTCGGGCGAGGAACAGGGATGGGTTCTGAAGAAGAGGCGGGCTCAGGCGAGGAGCAGGAATGGGTTCTGAAGAAAAGGTGGGCTCGGATGAGGAACAGGGATGGCTTCTGAAGAAGAGGCCGGCTCGGGCGAGGAGCAGGGATGGGTTCTGAAGAAGTGGCGGGCTCCGGCGAGGAGCAGGCATACGTTCAGAAGAAGCGGCGGGCTCGGGGAGGAGCAGGGATGGGTTTTGAAGAAGAGGCGGGCTCAGATGAGGAGCAAGGATGGGTTCTGAAGAAGAGGCGGGCTCGGGCGAGGAGCAGGGATGGGTTTTGAAGAAGAGGCAGGCTTGGGCGAGGGGCAGGGATGGGTTCTGAAGAAGAGGTGAGCTTGGGCGAGGAGCAGGGATGGGTTCTGAAGAAGAGGCGGGCTCGGGCGAGGATCAGTGATGGGTTCTGAAGAAGAGGCGGGCACGGGCGAGGAGCAGGGATGGGTTCTAAAGAAGAGACAAGCTCAGGCGAAAGAGCAGGGATAGGTTCTGAAGAGGTGGCGGGCTCCAGCGACGAGCAGGCATGGGTTCTGAAGAAGAAGAGGGCTCAGGCGAGGAGCAGGGATGGGTTCTGAAAAAGAGACGGGCTCAGGCGGGGAGCAGGGATGGGTTCTGAAGAAGAGGCAGGCTCGGGCAAGGAGCAGGTGCAGTTCTTTGGTGAGGGGCCTGGTCAGGCCTAAGAAGAATCTATTCTTAGGTTAACATTGGCTGGCGAGGGTTGTGAAACAGTGCCTCTCAAGTACAATGTGATGTTATCATGTACAGGGCGGGTCTTTGCATCAGGCTGTGTAGGCAGGCCAGGAGGATAGCTCAGAGGCAACATGCTCGCCATGGAAGCAAGACGATGCCGATCAACACAGGGTCGATCTCCAGGTCCGTGCTTAGAAACCTCTGGGTATTAAGCGCGTTATAAATAACCAATTACAATTACAGGCGGCTGGCTGCCTGACGTGCCAGGCTCTAGGGGGCGCCTGTCCAACTCCTCCAAAAGGGCTCCACCATCATGCATGATGCTTTATGCTGCAATGCTGCATCATTTAATTTTATTGTTCTAAAGTTAAGTACTCTTTGGTTAAAAGCGCTACATAAATCACAATAAATACAAATACTACCTATGTAAAAAAACAAAGGGCCTCATTACGAGTGCAGCGGAAAGGGGTTAACAGCGCTGGTAAGGATGCTGGTGCCGTTAACCCCTTACCACCACATTCCGAGGTCCCAAAGCAGGTCCCACTAAGGCCGGCTGGTAAAACCAGCCATCCTTAGCGGGAGCCGCTAAGGAACCAGGGAGCTAATAACGGGCCTGCTATTTACAGGCCCGTTATTAGCTCCCTCCCCATTCCCATTGAGCCCTATGGGGGCTCGAATGGGAATTGAGAAGGGTATTTTGAATGGGGATTTACCGGGTCCTCCAAGGTTGGAATGACCCGGTAAGTCCCCATTCAAAGAACCCGGACACAACTTTGGAGGCAGCCATGGTGCTAATAGCACCATGGCTACCTCCAAACTCGTAATGACCCACAAAGTTCTACTCGAAAGCAGACTCAGTGGGAAAAGCCAGGCTAACAGTGCACCTGGGGTCTCCATGGAATTGTTATGATCCTAGTGAAAAGCAACATTTGTTGCTTATCAGTTCTTTGGGCCTGTCCAGGCCTGACCACACGTTCCTCCTCCTCAGTGCATGCGCTGCAGTCAGGGGGTGAATGTTTAGCTGTCTGGGCTTTTCAGTCAGATCATACTTTGGCCGGACAGCAGGGACGGGACATTCTAATGAGATTAGTCGCCATCAGGCTCAGAAGATCAAGACACAGGCACAGGAGCAGGGTCCACTCAGGGAAGAACTCAGGAAGAGGCCAAGTCCGTCCAGTCAGGGCAGGACTCAGGAGGAGGCCAAGTCCCAGTGAAGCCATTTGCCAAGAGTGACACTAGCCGGAGCTGATGGGATTGTGCTCAGGAAAAACACAATACAGTGTTTATTGATTGGGTAAGATTTTAGTTGCTGCCCGCGATCCCTCTCGTCCATACAAACATAAAATTTAATACAATGTATAATCCATAATGCCACTGGGCTCGCATTGCAAACGCTGCAGACTGCCAATGCACTGGTATCATAATTGCACAGCAAATTAAGCCTGTGTCGTGTCCGACACTGGTCTGCAGATCTCTCACCTTGTATTGTGTCGTATGATGGTTTTCCAGTCCCGCCGGCCCTGTATCAAACAAAGACAAAGTGGAGTATGCAAAGCTATTCATTCTTCGGTAATGTAAGTGTGTGATATTAAGATTGTGCTCATGAAATACACAATGCAGTGTTTGATTGGGTAAGATTTAAGTTGTACCCCACGATCCCTCCCCTCCATAAGAGCATAAAATATTACACAGTGTATTCTGACTGCCAGTGCCACTGGGCTTCCATTCCAAACGGTGGATTGCTATCGTAATCACACAGCAAATTAAGCCTCAGCAAGGACTGAAGATGCAGGTGTAGATCTCTAACCTTGTCTCATGTGGGACGTTGGTTCTTCGGTCCTGGCAGTCTGCCACCTGTAAGTGACTTCAATGCAGCACTCCAACTAAGTCAATGCCTAGTCTGGGATGCCCAATGGAAGCCCTTATTTATATATTTTTATGTCAAAGTTCTTAAATCTGGATGATGAACCCTTATATAACACCCCTCTCTATGGATCTCCCTGACCTCACTGAGCGAAGAAGTAGGTTTGTTTTGCAAATTAAACAATTTATTTGAAGAATTAAACAATATATATATCACACTTTTATTAACAAATAATATCTGAATAGCACACTTGTGAATATGAACGGTAATCAACAATGGGTAATATTACAAAATTGGCAATCTCTTTAATCACTTAGGAGTAGGAATAGTAAGGATAAGGTAGCAGCGAATACTTTTATGGTTCAAGGAAATGCAAGATGGAAAGAATGCAACACAGAAATAAACTTGATATGAATACAATCAGAAGATAATATAACACTTTTTCCCCTGTGACTACTCACTCCCCCCCACTATGCAGTATGAAGAGATGGGAAGGAGGGTACACAGGTTTCAAGAATACAATCAATGATGTAGTTCAATTCCAGTTCCCCCCAGCAAGCTTAGAGAAAACAGGTATGATTTTAAAACACAGGTCAAAGTGCTTTTGAATGTAATTGCAAAGGATGGGAAAATATACAAAAATGCTTTTAATTCACTAAGGGATATTCAGAATAAGTGAGAGTTACTTTGGATTAGTTCAGGTCAACACTAGCAATGATTCATGAGTGATTATCAGATTGAAAACGAAATTCAGCAGTGGAAAGCAAAAAGCAGCTATTTTAACATGTGGTGAGATTGTGGTGAGATTGAGCTAAATTGCAATTCGCAGCACTTTTTCCGCGTGCGGAAATCGCGATTACGGAACAACTATCAGGAAAGCGGAGGATCTTATCTTTAAAATGACAGTTAAATTTCGCTTCCAGGACATGCGGTTCAAAAGATACAGATGTTTTTGTGAAGGTAGATTTTCAGAAATAAAGTCAATGACAGATGCGCTTTACAGATTTGGAATCACAGGATGGACACAAAATTCTAAATGCAGTTCTGGACAGGTTGAAAGGGATGGGATAAGATTACTTTAAACTATAGATTGGTTCTGTACAGCTCTAGACTAGATACTCACTCCTAGTTTTGGAATGGAATGGAAATGGGCCTCGTTACCGATCTGGTCAGGTTTGGACTTAACTCGTCACCGGACGGTCTCAGGCACTGGTTCTGCTCACAGCATGGCCTCTGGTCAGGGTTCTGACGGGTTCTGGATACAGCGCTGCTTTCTTGGTCTGGACCTCGGTCCTAGCACGGGGTTCTTGGCTAGAATGGAACAGCTCAGCCCGGCTGTTGAATGTGAGAATCAGGTTGCCAAAGTTCTGAGGCATGCTGAGAAGGATTCAGCTTGTGAATTAGGCCTTTGCTTCAAAGTTTTGGATTCTGGATTCTGGAGCTTGGTTCTAGAGTCTGGTCTCTGGATCTATCTGGAGTCTCTGTCTGGATATTATCTGGATCTGGAGTCTTCCGGCAGGGTGCTGCGCAGGAATCAGTTGAAGTGGAAAAATTAGTGTTCCCTTGCCTGTCCTAAGCATTCTCTTTTTATGTGTTTCAAAGTGGATGGGAAGGTTGATTCTACATGCCCAACCCCCTAAGGATTTGATAGGTTAGAGGATTCCCTGTGACCTGACTGGAGAATGGATTAGCGTGTCAGAATGAGTCAGAGTGATGCTGTGTTTTACAATCTAGTGAAGAAACTCCCCTGTGCTTTTACTTAGAAAATAAATGTTTCCCAAAAACATATTTCCCAGATACACAAGTTGTTGAGAATACATATACACATCACAGATGAATTAAGGCAGGTCTCTGTTCAAGCCCCGTGTTCCTACGAGCTTGGGTTCAGAAATGACAACTTATTTTCGTTTTTGGTGAATTTCACAATATTGGATCTGCACCATATTTTACACAGACATACACACCCTCTCTGAACATATTACTGTATGTTTTTATGTTTCTAGCATAAACACTGTATCTACAATATTAAAAAATCCCAGAGTTTGGCCTCAGGACATCACACGGCATCCAGCTTAGTCTTAAACTGTGAGTGAATTTTTCATATTAACCGTCTCAAAGTTTAACATTTTGGACAGCTTAGTACAATATTTTAGAACCATTTTCCTTAAACATATATTTGGTGCAATGTTAAATCCACCCCCCAGTCTGGTCCGCCCCCCAGAGCTGGGTGAGTCATATGTCACATGGCCTTTCTCTCCCAGAGCAGTTGTTTGACCAGTTACACCCATATCAGCATATTCCATTCAGCTGAAAGAATCCATTGTCTCTTTGTCCTGCCAGCAGGGGAAATCACATCCTCTCCTGTTGGTAGGAAGGCCAGATGTGAAGGGTTCCCATGGACAGAAGGAATCTTCTTTTGTCCAGGGGGAGGTGTGGACTCTCTTTGATCCCAGTGTGGGAACACTTTTTAACTCTGCAACCAATGTCTACAATTTGTCTTTTTCTTACAATATAACCCTCATTTTTAATACATACATTAAACAGTTGCTTCATTCAAGTCATTTCAGAATATAGTTTTACATTGTCTCTACCCCTTAGGCTTCTGATAGTGGTGAGCAACAGTACTACACCCATTTTTGACAGCTGTCTATCTTTAAAAGGGGATTTAGCTTGATAGCATATGATTCTTGCTGACATTGTATTGATATGGATTCTTGCAGTAGAATAATGTGGAACACCCAACAAAAAGGTTGGATCTTTTTGGTGATTTGTGAGCCATGATTTTAGCACATTTTGACAATCAAGAAAATGAATTCCCAAACAGCTCTGGGTTGCTTTTGGCAATCAGTATTGCTATTTCCAAGTGGTTTCAGGCTACTGTGTGTGTAGCCCAATGGTGGTTTTAGGCAGTGACCTCATGTGCTCACTAATATAGGCAAAAGTGGGTGGCAGCCTATTTTTCCGGTTTTCACTGCGCATTTTCTGGTGATCTCTGGCAAGCAGCTGTAACGCTCACCTGATTCCCACGGAGGCGCAGGTCTGGCTTCGAGTGCTGATGCTTCTTCAATGGTGAAGAGCAGGACTCTGAAGATGGACAGGAAGGGCCCTCTACTCAGGCTTCTCCGGCTCGCAGGAATATTCCCCTGTGCGTGAAAAGGGAGTATTACCTACTGACTGAGTTATGCTCAAGCCTCCCACTCTCTTCCAACCCTCCACGATACCCTTCCACGATTCCCCGTGAAGTCTCACCTTAGGGTCTGAAAGGACGAGCTCTCCATCCTGCTTCTGACGCAGGGGCGCGTTGAACCCAGTTACTTCACTGGATTGAGGTTGGATGGGAGTTCAGGTAAGCTTGATTATACTGGTAAGGCGCTGTAAAAGTTCTGTTGCAAGTTCAAAAGTTCAAGCTTTAAATAATAATGTTCATTGTCTTTTTTCAGGTGATGAATGAAGATTCCTTTGGAGACTTCTTGCAACAAAGCGCTGATGTTGCTGTCTTTTCCCCATAGTGGCCGGGGTTCGGAATTCCGGAGATGGCGCCGACCTGAAGTGAAACGTACAGTTCCAGTAAAGATCTGGTAAATCCTAGATGAGCGCTCAGGTAATGTTTTTGCATTCGCTCATCTAATGTCTTTGTCTTTTTTCCCCATAGGGGCCGGGGTCCTGCTTGGAAGCAGCAAGACCCGAAATGAAATGGGAATGACCCAACAGGTAAGTCTTAGAAGGAAACTGAGCTTTTCCTATTCCCTTCTTTCCCTCTCTTATTCTTGTCTTTTTCTATAGGCTCTGGGAAGTGGCTGTGTATCCGGATGATCGCTGCTGAAGATGGAGGAACCCAGGAAAGGTGAGTGAAATGCAGCGCTGCAGCGATCGTAACGAAATGCTTTTAAAAATGATGTCTTCCCTTTCAGGATCGTCAGTGATGTCTCCGTGGTGCAGATTAGCTGGTAGGTCTCTTGTCTCCCTTTGCAGGTGACCCAGGATGCTGACAGGTGTGGCTGAAGTCCAGATGCAGGAGCTGACACGGTGAGTGTCCAGCTGCGAGGAGCAGAACAACGCGAAGCGTGAGTTGCTGATCGGGTGTGTTTTAAATAGCTTTGGAAGAAGTTCCAAGTGTGTATCCTTCCTCCGATCAGGTATGTATCCTTCCCCGACCACACCTGGGTGGAAAGTAGTCCCATAGGTAAAGTAGTTCCTATTCAGGCCTCAAGAGGGCCTGGATGTGGCAGCATGGTCTGCATCAGGTAAGTGCACATTAAAACACTTGAACACATGTCTAGCTTTATGAGCCTGGCGCCTAAGGCGCCAGGACAGAGGTCCAACATGAGCCTGGCGCCTGAGCCGCCAGGACTGCGTCCAAAGGGCCCCAGCTTGGGCCCGCTGGCATTCCCCTGGGGGAAATGATGCCTGCCTCTGGGGTTGCTGGGTCGGACCTGGCTCCTTGGAGGTAGGCATCATGACAGCAGCATGCTTTCCAGTGGCCATTCTGATGTTTCTGCTGCCAGTAATGCACAGTACTGTTGCAGGGGTCGGATGAGTGGGTTAAAACATCCCACACACCCACTCCCCCTACTTCACCCCACGCGCCCCACAAATTGTTCCTGCGCCCCTGTAGCCAAACCAGATGAGCTGAGAAATTACTGCAGGAATAGCCAGTAGGTAATGTTATGTCCTGGGGGTTATTCTGACACTGCAATGTGTGGAATGTCAAAATTAACTCGCAGGATTAAAAGCACCCTAGTATCCTAGATCAGCGTTATGCTCGAATCTTATAGCACAGGCAGACACAGCTATGCATACATCGGGACGTACCACAAGCGGCGACAAACAACCTACATTAATTATTGTCCTTTGAGGTATGCAATATTCTACTGAGCTAAACTCAGCCTTGCCCTTCTCATCCTGGACCTCTTGTTTCAGTTACAGGCAGCTTTACCAGCAGACAAGACGATAGTGTAACACTTGTCTTCTGCAGTGAGTACATTATAGATACTGCTAGCAATCTACAAGGAGTGTCACATTATCTAGGTGCTGTAATGGTAATCACCACAGTGGGATGAGAACGCGGAACACAGCAGAGGCACTTTTAATATCTTCCTCATCAGAGATATCATATATACTATGCATGTAATTTATGTAAATGGTCATTTTTAAATTATATTCCAGTGACGTGATAGAAAGGCCCAGTATAGATTTTCACTAGTACAGCAGGTAAATGGGGCCCGTGTGGGATCACGCGGGTGAGTGAGTCAACCCCCCCAAGGGAAAGGACCTAGTTCTGCACCGAGATTTATTTAAGGCAGGTCAGATCTGAGCTCTCAGGACAAGTGACTGGCCTCTGGGTCATGCCACTGCTCTAGATATGAAGCTTTTAAGATTACTGCAAAAGAGGGCAATGAACTGTGGTTTTCGAGGCCTCTGTAGTTTACATGGGTGGTGAATGAAGGTTGATGGACTGTGTACTTGGCGAAGGCCACTGTACTCGAGCACAGGAACGGCATCTGGGCCTTTCAATCTTTTCAAATCAAGGGGTCTTGATCCTCCGGGGGCCCCCAGCAACTGCACCAAGGTTGACGGTCAGCAGTCTTGCAATATATTCATTTCTAAAGCTGCATTTTCTCTTCCACAAGAAATACAGAAGTGTGCTCACCTCAGTGCCTTCTGACACTGGTTCCTCCACATCAGCTATTTTCTCACAAAAAATGGTTTAGAGCTCTTCAGTGGGCATTTTGTGTTTAAGCTCCCTGGCGGCTGACCATCTCGTTATAATCGGTGGCTATTAACCTTATTTATTCATTTTATTTATTTATCCTCTTATAATTCACCAGAGCCGGAAGGCATCAGGGCGCACAAATAAATTAAAGAAAGAAGTGGGAGGAGTTGACAGAAGTCATCAATTCAAAGGGTATATTACTCAAAAATGATAGTTTTCAACCCTTATTCTAAAATTTCAATAAGTTGTTTTCTACGCACAATACCCTAGGGAGTTTGTTCCTTAGAGTGGCGGCTTGGACGGCAAAGGATCTACCCATGCCTCTAGCATGCTTATTTTTGTCACCATTGTAATGTATACACCCCACGGGTGCTGCAGACTGTTTTCACTCTAAGCAGGAGGCCTACAACCATCATGTTGAAATGGGCCCCCACATATCTTCAGCCAAGTCTGCTTGAGTAGAGTGGCCACTAATCTACAGTGTTGGTGTCTCTATTTTATAATGGGTTGACTACACCTTGAACGAGAGCATGGTGTTCATTAGGGAAGTTTCACAAACACAGTAATGATAATGATATGTTGTTTATATAGAGCTTTCATCAAAACACTTTACATAGAACATATACAGGATCACCCAACCAAGTTGGTACTCTAAAAAGCTGACATACTCATGAAACAAAATACCATGAAGGAGCCTTTTTTTAATAGCGTACACCATGCAGGTCAACAAACACTTGTGTATAGCCGCGTTATAAATGCCATATCATATAATTTCTATTCCAGTGAAGGGATGATAGGCTAGTCCTGCTTTTCCCTTTGCATTCTGGGACTTGTCGACCTGGATTTCCCCATTATAAATCCCGGGCTACAGGTGCCAGAATGCAAAGTTAAATCCAGGACTGGGCTAGCATCTCCGTAGTAGAATGAATAATATTGGCATTTATGGTACACTATGAACTGAATAACTTCTAGGCTCTTCAAATGTTGACAGATAAACCACAGTGATGTAAAATCATGTGTCCAGGTTCACACACATTTCGGTGAAGCAGACATTTGAGACCAGTCTGTAACTTAAGCACTTAAGCACATGTTCTATAATTGTTAGAAATGTGTGCTTATGCTTGGAATTTGCAATGTCAAAGTCAAGAAAAGTTAGTTTTTGGACACATAATACAAGCAAAATTCGAAGACTGTCACCTAGTATCGAATGTATGCATTTTGTATAACATTTCCATCTAGTTGTTTATCGAGTACCCCATTAACAACATTTGTAACATACTCTTTTTGATGTTGTCATTTGTTTGGGGGGTTCGCCAATCATGCTTCCCGCCTGGGGTGCAATCTGGTCTAAGACCATACCTGATCCTGTCTAGCCGATTATATAATATTTGATTAGTTCTGCCATCATTAGTGACTCAATGTGAGAGAAAAATCTTATGTAATGAAAATGTGGAGAGCCACCAGGCCACAGGGTTCATAAAGACAAAACAGGAGAAATCCTAGTAGGGAAGCGCATGTTATAACTTCGGAGACACCATAGCAAATTCGCATGCACACACTGAGTGCACACCTTGAACCATAATCCAATGAAGTAGCATAAATGAATATGGCAATGTTGCGCTATAGTATAAATGCAGGTGGGCTCCATATTGACTCAATAATACTACATATCAAGTCAACGTAAAAGCTCGAATTTAG